>NC_140970.1:58994432-59164432 GCF_056783735.1 Eptatretus burgeri | reverse complement strand
GGTGAACAGGGGCAGTGGGCATGGCATGGCAAAGGCAGCAGGCAAACACAGCCCGCAGAAGAAGGCCGCTGCAGGCAAACACAGCCGGCAGATGAACTGGCCGGCACAGGCCTTGAAGAAAAACAGCCAGCAGATGAAGTGGCCGGCACAGGCCTTGAAGTACCACAGCTGCAGATGATCCGGCCGGCACAGGCCTTACAGCAACGCAACAGCTGCCGATGAAGTGGGCCGGCCTCTGCCTTGCAGCAACGCAGCCAGCAGATGAAGCTGGCCAGCCTTTGCCGTTCAGTGGAGGTTGGTGGAGGGAGTGCGGTGGTGCTGGCCACTTGGAAGGCGGGCTCGGACCTACCTACCTGTCTCCCTCCCAACCTATCGCCTTTGCCTGTCACTGTACATACCCACTCCCTTAATTTGTCAAACCCCAATTTAGCCCCAACTTATTTTTTTGTTGTTTTTATTTTTACTTCCCCACTATAAATCGTCCCCTAACCCCCTTTATCGTCTTTGTTCGGCTAACCTATCCTGTCACCAAGCCTACTCCCAACCCCTACGTTCCCTTCCCGGAGGGGAACAAGGGAGAGCTAGCGTCCTGTGTCGAGGCCCAACTCAAGCCTCAGAATGGCCTCCCCAGAGTTCGGCGATCTATAACCAAAGTGGGTCCAGCGGCCCACAACGAGAGCGAGGGGATGGATGGTGCGGAGGGGTACATCTCCTAATCTACCCCAACCATTTAACTATTAAACTACCCCGGGGCTTTCAACAAGCGCCTCTCGCTTAAACTATTGGTTCTAACAACCCAGATTCCCGTCGCCTGTGTTGGTGTCCTCACAATTTCGGGCCTCGCCCCCCAATTTTCTCTCCGTGCCCTCACACGGTCTCATGGCTGGGACACGTGGCTCCCTTTGGCAGGCACGACCCTCTGCCGAATCTCCCGCTATGGCACCCCCGGGCACTACACTGCCTCCGAGCCTACCAGCTCCCTAACACCGGGGAGTGCCCCCCATGGCACCTCCCCTGAAACGCGCACGTGGCAGGCTGGCTTCCCAGGCCCCTTTCCGAGGGTCACCCATGCCCACAACACTGCCCACGCGGCTAATGGCGCCCCGGGCCCCCGCACCAAGCAGGCGCACCCGTGCCCACTACTCTATCCCGGCCCCCCATGGGCCCTTGGCCTACCACGGCCGACTAGCCTGGTGCCCGGGGTACCCACTCAGCGATACTCACCTTTCGCAGCCACGCTCCCAACCCGTCAACAGGGCTCCTGCACCCCTCCAAACGGGTTTCGAGCCTACACTCCCACCAACAACAAAACGACCTCCATTTTTCAATTTGACTAACCCAGCTAACTCACTCTACACTGACCCCGGGGTCCCTTGGGCGGGAGTCACTCCTCCCCCCAATCACTCATCGCACCATGCATTCCCCATTCGCTCCATACACACAGACCCGCTGGCCTCACTCACTCACCAAGCACATGCTTCCAATCCACTCACCAACAACTCTTCAACACACACACCGCTGAACTCTGCCATCCTCCTATCTGCATCCCCTAACTAACTCGTGCTCCCACGTCGTCCCTTAAACTATAGCACGTTCCTTTTAACACTACGTAGCTAAACTACGTCCCCGCTACACATCCACAAGTCTGTCACTGTCTCCTAACTCATTTTATTTCCCAACCTAAAGCTCACTAAATCCCTCTACCTAATCCATTCCACGGACTCCATGAGGACTTACCCCTGCCCCATGAAGTCGGTCTAACTAAGCTAACCCTTCCCCCTAACTAGTTTCCATCCTGTGCCCTAGGGTAAGGGGGTCTTCCACCCCTTGCCCAGGAATCCTGTGCACCCGAAAGTGAGGCTTGTTTTTTTATTTATTTTTTTTTTTTTTTTCCATGCGCATCACCAGCGCAGCAACTCGCGCACTTTGCACCTGCCCGTGACGTCATGCAGCTGCACGTGTTCCTCGTCCCTCCTTGGACGGTACCATCCAGCAGAGATACCCCTCCTGCCGGATTCCAACCCCACGTGCAGCCATGGCGTCACCGTGCGCATAAAAAAAAAACACAAGCCCCACGTCTCGAGGGGTTCCCCACGCGAACACATGTGCTTTGCCCGTTGGAGCTTAACACACATGATCGCGTGGAGAACCCGTCCGGTCCAAATCCGTAATCCTGCCTAAACTTTGTCCGTCCGCGGGATCGGCAAATCCACCGCTGGCGTTTCCGGACCGGGACTTCACTCTCGCAAGCGAGCACGTGGCGGTCTCGTGCGTTGCACAGCACGAACCGCGTGCTCACTGCTGGGTGAACCCGGCACGGTCCCCGAAACAGCTACAGCCGCTACTCGGCTTTCTTTCCTCCCATGTCGCCGTCGTCGCCATTCGACACACGCACTCCCGCGTGTTACGACGCTCACACTCCACACCATTAAACTCACACCGGGAGACGCGGCTGCGTGCTCCCGCATGCCAACCGACATCTCCCTCACATACCGCTCTCTCACACACACGGTCTCCCTTGCACAAACCATACCACTCACACGTGGTGCTCCATTCACTCGCGCGGGGGCACTCACCCGCGGTGCCTCACTCACACACACGGTCTCCCTTGCACAAACCATACCACTCACACGTGGTGCTCCATTCACTCACGCGGGGGCACTCAACCGCGGTTCCTCATCCACACTCGGCGTGCTGGGAAGCACACACTCCGGCACCATCGCCACCACACCACTCACACACGGGGTCGCTTCCACACACGGGGGTGCACTCACACAGGGACAACCACACTGGGGATTCGTGTCCCCACAAGAGTCTCCGGGGCCTCTATGCCCCCCAAGCTCTCCGTGCACCCGTCCACAGCACTCGTCCCCTCGACCTCGCAAAGCACAACCGAACTCACCTGGTCGTGACTCGCCTCAAGGGGGAATACTCCCTCCCCTCGTTCCTGGAGGAGGCCATCCAGGTGCTCGCACTGGGTCTCTACCCAGTCCGCGAGCTCAACCTCACTATCCTCCACTACCTCCGTGTGTGTGTGCACGTCACTTACCCCGTCCAATTCATGCAGTCTCTCCTCTATTTTGTCTGTCTCCCGTGTCTCTATACATTTTCTCTCCTGGTTCCTTTTTTCTGTCTCTTCCTGGTTCCTTTTCCTTTCCCATCTGAGTCGTTCTTTCTCTCTGAGCCCCATTAGCTGTTCGTTCTCCCTCCGTTTTAGTTGTTCAATTTCACACTCATAGAGTTGTTGTTTTCTCTCCCACTGTTCCTCCTGCTCTTTGTTTTCCAATCTCATCGTTTCTTTCAATTGGCTCATTTCCTTCCTGTGTTTCATTGGCTGTTCTCTCACTACTCTTCCTCGTTTCCTCTCCTGTCCTTCCTTCTCCAGTTTCATGGTTCGCTTCATTTGGTTAATCTCCTTTTTGTGTTTCATTTGCTGCTGTCTCATTACTCTTCCTCGTTTCCTCTCCTGTCCTTCCTTCTCCAGTTTCATGGTTTTCTTCATTTGGTTAATCTCCTGTTTGTGTTTCATTCGCTGTTCTTTGTCTATCTCCTCGTACTCCAGCCTCAGCTTTTCTTTCAATTGGTCAACCTCAGATTCATGTTCTTTTTGTTTTCTATTCCATTGTTCCTCTCATTCTTCCCTCTCCAATCTCGTTGTGTCCTTCAATCTCCTGATTTCTCCTTCCTGCTTCATTCCTTGCTCCTTTACTTTCTCCTCGTATTCAAACCTATTTTTTTCCTTTTGTCGTTCAGTTTCAAATTCATACTCTTTCAGTTTTCTATTCCACTGTCTCTCTTGTTCCTCCTTCTGCAATCTCGTCATTTCTTTCAACTGACTGATTTCTTTCTCCTGTCTCATTCGTTCTTCCCTCATTACTCTTTCTTGTTCCTCATTCTTTAGTCTGGCCTTCGCTTCCAGCTGTTCGATCTGTACAGTGTGGTTTCTTAAAGTTTCATTTTCCGTTCTCTTCCTTTCCTCTTTTAACACTCTCAGTTCGTTTTGTAGTTCCCTCTCTTTGTTTTGGTGTTTCTGTAACTCAGAAACTTTCTTTTCCAATTCTTTTCTCATCTCCGCACCCTCCGACCTTGCTTTGGCTTCGAACTGTTCTTCCGGCTTGCGCTTGTGGTTTTCTACCCGTCTTCCCAGTTCCTCTGTCTCCGTTTTACCTCCAGTCCCAGCTTATCAACTCTCTTCGTCATGTCTTGAAGTCTTTTCTCACACTCCACCGTTTCGACCTTCAATCCCTCCTCTGTCTCCTCCTGGCTTTCTTTTAATTGGTTTTTCGCTTCGAGTGCGTTTCCATCCATTTTTTTATTTTCCATTTGTTGCGTATTTTTCTTCATTTCGTTGTTCCCTTCTTTCATTCCGTCAATTATGCTCTGCGCGAGTTCCATAACGTGCTGTATTGTCACCTGCCCTGGCCACTCCCACTGACTACATTTAGCGGTGGGGTTATAATAAAAAACCGACCAGATGAACGGCATCGATGCCTTTCCCAACCTTCTGGTACGGGTTTCTCTTGCACGGTGATCTCGTCCTGAGCCATGGATTCTACATTACTATTACACATACCTAATCCACCCGGCACCCGCTCGCCTTGAGACGCCATCTTGCTTCTCTTAAAGGGTTAATTTCGCTCGCTCGTAATTTGGAGGGAATCGGGGGTCGCTTCTCTCACCCCTGGACTGATTCCCGTGAATTTAATTGGAGACAGGACAGCCCGTTTTCCTGTTCTCCGTTACCAGTGCCGCGAGGAGGGCGATGGATTTGTATCGCACGACCTGACACCAGTGTTACGGATTCGCGCCCGCCGGCGTGCGACGGCCACGTAACTCGAATCGCGGCACGTCGCCCACCGGACGGACAATCCAGTCGTGACCCTCTCGGACTAACGCCGGGAACCAGTCACGGGTGGACCTTTCGGTCTCACCGCGATCGAGCCAATCGGCCCCCGCGTGGGATAGGGTTGCTCGCCAAATTCGACCTACCTAAGTACCCACACGGAGGGTAGACCGGGCGATCGCACCTCGCCGCAGGTTGACTTCGGACACGGGCCACTTAAGCGACCCGTTCCGTACTATCGGGATAACCGAGCGGTGTTATTCGTCGACCTCGACGGTTCGATTAATTATCGGGCGTATTCAGCCCACTACCAACCCTTTACGTGAAGCAAGATGAGGATTCAATGAAAGAAATGACGAAGCGAAGCGGGAAACAGTTCAACACAAAGCACATTTATTCGCGATGAACGGAAAGCACACATATTCAATTCCACCAAAAGCACATAGAAAAGAAGAGAAACACAATGCAATTCCACCAAAAGCACATAGAAAAGAAGAGAAACACAATGCAATTCCACCAAAAGCACATATAAGGAAAAGAAACACAATGCAGAGCTAATACCGACTACGCCAGCACACGGCAACACTTATACAATTTTACTTCACAGACGGCGCCGACAACACATACCCAAAACCAAGGAAAAGAACACCCTCAAAGATGAGGCGGGCCTGAGGCCGAGAACGGGTCGGGCCTACCCGTCTGGTGATGAGACGCGGAGCGGCGATGGTGCCTCAACTCCGCGGGCCTCGCGGACAGTGTCTGGTAGGGGGTGGGAAAGGGGCCCCCTTGGTCGCACTATCTCAGCGCGGGGGGAAACAGGAGGGGGTTGCTGATGCTCGGGGGAAAGGAGGATTTCTACTCTGCCTCGAGTCCCGCGACGAGCGTCTCCACCTCGACCAGGTCGCGCCGTCGGCCTCCCTGGTGTGCAGCTCCCGGCACGACGCGAGCACCCCCTCGTCTGCCCTCGCCGCCTCTCCACAGCTCCGTCCCCTTCGCTCCGACTCCAACGCACACGACGACGACGACGACGACGACGACCAACTCCTTCTTGCTTCTTCTTCCCAACTCCACCGACTGCGAAGTCTTAACTCTCTCTACTGACGAACGCGGTCGCTTATATAAGCCCCGTGGCTTCGCTCTCTCATCTTTGACCCCCTGCCTTCGACCTTTCACCTCGCTCCCCATTGGCCCGAGAAAAAGTGGGCGTGAATGCTTTTTGATCCATAAATTTGCATATAGCGATCGCCCTCCAACGCCCTGGAGGCGGGGCCAAATCGCCCCTCGCTCACCGATTGGACGGAACAAAAGTGGGCGTGTGTCATTTTTGATCCGTTTTTGAAGTGGAAAATCCGTGGTTTTGTGCACGCTGTTCGGCGCGCGCCCTGCACGAGTCCAACACCGGTACCCACAAGCGGCGCAAGAACGGTGGCGATGCGACGGTTGCGAGGTGTGACGTGAAGCGGCGCCGCGGTGGGTGGTTGATGTTGTGGTTGGTGGTGGTAACAATGGCGGTTGGTCCAAAATAAAGATAGTAAAAGAAAAACGGCTATCCTGAAGAGTCGCAGCACGCATGAATAACATTTATTCCCACTAGACAACGGGTTTGGGCCTAACTACACATATACTTACCGAGATATCTCACCTAAGGGACCTGAATGGTGGTTTGCGAATTTGGTAACCACAACAATATATATATATATATATATATATACACATATATATATATATACACATATATATATATATATATACACATATATATATATATATATATATATATATATATATACATATATATATATATATATATATATATATATATATATATATATATATATATATATATACATACAACTCCTCAACTCTTCACAATCTCCTTTGAAAGCTCCACAATGACTCCATGTGATACAATAAACCTACAAGGTATTAGCTCAAACATCAAATTTATACTGGAATCTACACATTACAAAAATAGCTAAGACTGCCTCTTCGAAACTCAGAGTCCTGTTCATATGTCAAAGATTCTACTCCTGTGAGCAATTGCTTCAACTATATAAAGGATTGATTTGTCCTTGTGTCGAGTACAACTCTCACATATGGGGAGGTTTTAGCTCCACATACTTACTGGACAGGATTGAATCCAAATTAATCCGACTTGTCAACTCTCCAAATCCAACCTCAAAACTCGACCCGCTCGAATTACGCCGCAAAGTTGGCTCTCTCTCTCTCTTTTTTCCATCGATATTACTTCGTTTTCTGCTCCCGCGAATTTTCTGCTTGTGTACCTCCGTAATTAACGGGACCCCAAGATACTCGACAAGCCACGACATCGCATGATTATTGTGGCCATTGGCATCTCAAGGGCGGGTTGTTATGATGCTTGTTTCTTCCCCTCCACTGCCAAACTCTGGAACTCTTTACCTTCTCATGTTTTTCAAAACACTTATGATCTTCCTCTTTTCAAAAAGCAGACTTTTTTTTACTTCCTCAAAAACTCTGAGACGATTCTCTCTTTCTTCACTCTTCTATCTATGCAGTTAATATATTTAAGGTGTGGTCTCAATGAGGACTTATAGTCCGTTACTGGAGACCTTTACAATGAAAAAAAAAAATTGTTGATGAAGGTAAAAGATGCGACGGTGTCCTTCCCAAAGAGTAGGCGAGCTATTGCTGGCACCCTGAACAAATTCCTGCCCTAACCTACAGGCAGTGTTGCATCAGTGGCACAGCCATGTCGTCAGCCAATTATGTTACCCTGCAATTAAATGACATAATTAACATATGTTTATCCTATTAGATGTAGAATAATATTCATGGACAATTTTTTTTGTCTGTTTCGGACTAAACATTATTAATAGGTGAACAGAACAATAATGTGAATTTTCAGCTTGTTGCCACTTGTGACATTTAGTTTCAATCGACATAAATGTATCTTCTTTAAGAGAGGCACAAAAGTATTTCTCAAATTGTGAATAAATGACATCAATTCTCCGATGTTCCTCCTTCTTCCACTGGTGGAGTCTCCTTATTTGATCTGTTCAAAGAGGTCAAAGGTCAAAAGTCATGTGCCCTTTGTAAATCTCAATCTCTCTTTCTTTCTCTGTCTCTCTCAACCTTTAATTTTTCATGTGAGCTTGAATCGAGATCAAACATAACAGTGAGTTCACATCTAACATGAGTGGAGGCATATCCAGGTGCATTCACATCAAATTCTACTTTCTAGTTCAATTTTTTTTTTTAATTTTAATTTTATAATTTATATTTTACTCACAAGTGCATTCAATGAATATGAGGTTCGTTATCATTCTGCATTTAGATCCAAAATATATTGAATGCTTGCTATAAGATACTGTTAGTGTTTTGTGGAATATTAACCTTTTTTGGCAGACTTGGTGAATACAGGATTTTTACACACGTTGGTGTTTCGAAAAATAATAGTAAAAAAAAAAAAAAAAAAAACATTGAAAAGATTTTAAAAAGTAATAAGAAGAAGAAACCAGCAACCCACATTGGACTACTCACCACCTTATGCTTTGAAGCCATTTGAGGTCGTGATGACTGGTGAATATTTCCAGAACCAAAGTAATCAGATGCAGAGATAGGCATGTGCTTTTGCAAAGAAAGCATCCTTTTGCTAACTTCTTTGGATTTGGTCGACGTTGAGGCCGGTTGTGAACCCTTAGTCCCATCCTGTCTCTGCCAATCGTCGTCGTCGTGCCTTAGTTTGCTTTCTGGGATGTGGCAATCATCTGTGGCCAGCGGAAAGAAAAATCATCGAAGTAAGTCGAGGGTCTTACCTGGTTTTTCTTTTTAACCAAGATACATTTCACACTAATAAAAATTCCAGTTAGAGCATGTGTTTTTATAAAATTTATTGAAATTCGCCATAAATAAGGCTGGGAGCCACTAAATGTGTAAGGTTACAAAAGAATAGAAAAAAGCAGAAAAGAACAAAGATGAAGGAGGTATAAATATGTTATAAAAGGAGCCGTGTCTGTCTGTCTGTTGTGTTATAACTTGAGAACGGATTAACGGATTTCAATAAATCGAACTACGGTGGATTCAGGAAACTCCTGGGAAAGTTTGTGATGCAAAAATTCTGATTTTATTTTTAATGGGTATTTGGGCACAAATAGAAACTACAAACGCCAACTTGCGATGCTGGTTATCCCTGCAATTCCAGAAATCATTTTTCTTCTTGCCCTATTGATTAGCCATCAAAGAAAAATCCTTATTTCCGTCAGCGAAGCGACAAGTCTTACATTCTAGTTTATATTATTCTTGAAAGAAAACGGACAATAAGATGCGAGGAAGCACGTGACCGGCAAATCATTCCAAATTGATGCAACACATGGAAAAAAGCTACTTGCATTTTTCTACACCGAGGTATGGCCAGAGTGTATAGGTGTGAAATGGTGGCAAGATGAGTCTCCCAACCAAAGACCCTAACAGAAGATACCAAGTTGAAAAGAGCAGGTACCATGATGATGCCTGAAAACAAACTTAGAGTTGCAACAGATGTACGATTTGAAAGTGCTTGTAGAGAAGAGCTGAGTTCTACTTCAACCAAATTAACTACACGCTTCTGGAGCCTGTCTAATGAGGACAGATGACAGGCTGGTGCTCCAGCCCAAATATAGCAATAATACTCCATAAAGGGGCATATAGTTGTCTTATACAAATAGAGGATAGCATCTGGAGATAGAAATAGCGAGGCTCGATAGAGACAACCAACTCGCATAGAAGCAATCTTTGCAATACCTGATATATACTTCTCCCACTGAGATTAGGGGAGATATCAAGACCAAGTAAGCACAGGTGTGTACAGGAGGAAAGACCCATCTCAAGAACGAGACAGGGACAGCAATTTAGTCTTCTTGGCATTGAAAGTGACAAGCCAATCGTGACGCCACCTCAACACATTCTCAAAATCATCGTTTGGTGAGGCACAAATCCACTACAAGAAGTGTTTATTTATTTATTTGTTTTTGTATACATTGTCGAGACTCGTGTGAGAGCTAACACATAACTCCTAACAAGAGGGACAGGAGACAAGAGAGGCGGGAGAGTGAAGGACAAAACAGTGGGGAAGAGACATTAGATCTGTGGAAGGGAGAGGGATGGGGCGGGGAACACGGGGACAAGATGGACATCAGGACCTTACATGGCAGGGAATTTTCAGGAAGCAAGGCAGGGAATTTGAAGGAGGTGGGTTTACGGTGGATAAACAGGGGTAGAAAAGATCATGGTTTTGGATGGGGGAAGAAAAGAGGTGGTGGTGAACAGCTGTTTTGAAGACCTGGAGGGAAGAATAGGATTAAAGAGAGTGTGGGAGTTTATTCCAAAGGCAGGAAAAAAGAGGAATGAAAGAGTGAAGGTGAGCAGTAATTTGTCATTTTGGTAGTTTTACCAGAAGGGGGTTGCTGGTGGACCCTGAGCACCCTGCGGAAATATGGGGGGGGGGGCGGCCATATCGCAGACAGAGCGGGGAGGGGGGTGAGACCAGCGAGGAGATGGTAAAAGACAGAAAGACCACCAACCTGCCTGTATGACTTGAATTAGGGGATACACAGTAGAGTGTGGAATCATCAGCATACATGGCGAGCTGGGATGAAACGTTTTCAGACAAATCATTGATATACACACACCAGAACGAAAATAGGATAAAGAACAAAACCCTGAGGAATTTACAGAGCAAATTGGAGACAACTGACCATCAAGATTCACCTTCAATTTACGGTTGGAAAGGAAAGCAGAAATTATGGACAACATTTCACCCGACACACCATACGACTAAAGCTTGCACAGTAGTCCCTTACACCACACCTTATATTAACAGATTGGTGCTGTGATGTCAGCCTGGGAAATCAACATAACATTAAACTAATGAGAATTGTGGACAAGTATAAATCACGTTTCTGCACAAAAAAAAAAAAATTGAAAATCACATTCACACATATAGTACGGTGATACCCAACCCTACGGAATCCTGCTTCGTGTGGATTCGCTTGAACGTGAACTAAATATTCAGTTTTTAATTGCTGCATAATATATATTATATATATATATACAGTATATAGATATAATATATACATACATACAGTATATATCCAAAAGCGACAAGTTTAGAAGCAAAACCTCAACCGTAAATGGGACCGCCAGTGTTGGCATCGCTTGCAGCAAATCAGAACATGTATGACACGCATTGTTGTGTTCCTACTCTGTGCGCCGCCATATTGGTAATTGTGCTGAAAGCCTTTCAGGAGCTGAAATCGAGTGTTGAAGTGGATGGAGTCAGATGTCACTGCCACCACTGTTAGGTGTAAATTTGGTTTGTTGGAGTCGTCTGTGAGGACAATTGTAAATAACAAATATAAAAAATTAAAGCATCGAGAGTCAGTCCACAACTCCCATAGTTGCTACAGAATTCATGAGATCTCGGCACAATTTAATGGAGAAGTTGGAGACTTTTATACTTCTGGATTAAGGAGATGAATCCACGTGCCCTGCCTTTAAGCCAGGCAGTAATTATGGCTAAGGTACTGAGTTTGTATGAAGAAATGAAAGAGCAGGAACTTGAGGGATGAGGCACTATGTTTACAGGATGAAGTGAGAGCAGTTGAAATGATGAATTGAAAGAGCAGTTTATATGATGAA
This sequence comes from Eptatretus burgeri, assembly GCF_056783735.1. NCBI lineage: Eukaryota > Metazoa > Chordata > Myxini > Myxiniformes > Myxinidae > Eptatretus > Eptatretus burgeri. The sequence goes on along the minus strand of NC_140970.1, from coordinate 59,152,932 downwards.
GTCCGTCTAAGTCTAAAGCCCCTGTGGAAGTTTACCCTCACCAGCTAGTTTTAATGTGGACGAAATGGGGCTTTTTTGGAAGAGGATGCAATCCTGTATGTTCATTTCCAAGGAAGACCCGGACCGTTTTCCCCAGGAGGGGTCCGTGGCTGTTTTCTGGTCGGCTTTTCACGCGTTACACGAAGTGGTCCGGTTTTGCCTCGTCGGGGGCCAGGCATGGAGATTGAGGTGTCGGGACCAGGGACCTGGAACCTTCTCGGGGACTCTGGGAGCAGGTGCAATTCCATCCCAGGGCGCCTTCTCGTGTACCTACGCGTTTATGGAGTGAAGGCAGTTGGTGGGGAAAAGGCTTGCTCCAAGACACCTCATGGGTAAATCAACCGTAAATGTACAAAATTTCTATTTTTTTTTTTTAAACAAATTACGAATATATATTCATTTAATAGTGCTCATTAATGATTTCAGGTTATCCCTGTGTCCTAAGAAGCAACCAGGGTTGCGTCAGGAAGGGCATCCGGCGTAAAACATGTGCCAAATCACAATGCGGATCATCCGGATGATCCGCTGTGGCGACCCCGAACGGGAGCAGCCAAAAGAAGAAGAAGAAGATTAATGATTTCAGGTCATTACAGTTAATGTTGTTGTGGTTTTGAGAAACTGCAATTGTAAATGTGTACACACGGCACGTAGGTCCTTCAGCATAGTTATTCCCGTAATAAATGTTTAGAATAGTCCCTTACCTTTAGATGGGTTAGTCAGTTAGTGGGATCAAAACTGCATTGGAACGGGTAGATTAGGATTCACCACCTATTTTTCTTTTGCACATAGAAGGTTGTTGGCAAGTCGTTGGCCGCCATTTGATGCGGGCATGGGCTGACCGCTTCCTTACATTCCATCCATCTATCTATCTCTATCTCTATCTCTATCTCTATCTCTATCTCTATCTCTATCTCTATCTCTATCTCTATCTCTATCTCTATCTCTATCTCTATCTCTATCTCTATCTCTCTCTCTCTCTTTGTTGTTGTTGTTCATTTCCTCTCCCTTTCTTTTTTCTCACACGACACGTAAGTACAAGCACTTTTATTTAATACAGAGTGTAGTTTGACACAATCTCTTCCCACACACATGTAAGGCAATCAAGACATGAAGTGCAGTTACAAAAACTAAAACTCACCCCCCCCCCCCCGGCTCTAAGGGAGATCTCTCATCTCGCAACATTCAACCATTAAACTCATTGTAAGCCATCACGTGACTGGGCGATGTTTGGTCAGCATTAACCTGAGCAAAAGCAGTTTCTCTGTCATCCCCATAATAAGAGAAGTTTCCCCTTAATAAAGGCCGTTTCCCCATAATGAGAGAAATCGGCTCCATTAGTTTCCCCCATAGTCATTCTTGCGTTAGGGCATGGATAGGGAGGAGAAACGTCAATGTGCATGCAGGCCCCGCACAATGACATACACATTCTCGAAGCTTCCAGGCCAGCCTTATAAAAGAGCGAACCCCAGAGCGTTTGCTCGTGGCTCCATGCAAGGGTCGCTCATTTGAGGCAGTCCGTCTTTTGCAAGGGTCGCTCGTTTGAGGCTCTTTTACAATGGTCGTGGAGGCTCTTTCAACGGTCGTGGAGGCTCTTTTCAACAGTCATTTGTGCCTTCGGGCTTTTCCGATGTCGTTTTATTTGCTTGACTCTTTCAATGGTCGTTTGTGGACATCCTGAGGCATGACGTCAACGGGCGCTGGACACTGTTTCCTGAGGTCACGCTCCTGGTTCTTGGCATTTTCGCTCCTTTGGCTTTTACCTCACGAACTGTCATCACGAGCGAGGAGCCAAGGCTGCGAGGGGGCGGGTGGAGCCAAGCCAATTAATAGGACGGAAACCAAGCTACACTATCGACACATCTGGGAGGATCTCACACTTAGGCTATCCCCTCACACATCTTATCTGCTGCACCTTTCTTAGTTTCCTTTTTCAAATACACTCGCAACACACACACACACACGGTTGTGCATTATTAGGCCCATGTAATGTGTTCAGTGGTAGGTAAGGCACTTGTTAAGTTTGCTCTGTGTCTTTTCTATTTCTCTGATCTTATTGCTGTACAAATTGCTAAACTCTCATTTCTCTCCGTGCCATTAAAATCCTTATGTTCCCTCCCCCATCTTTTAACTGCTGCTCACTTGTGTAAATAAACCTGTTCTTGTTGCATCTATTTCTGATCTGTCCGTGTCCGTCTTTTCCACCATTCGTCTAGCACTGTCCACACGTAGATAGCTTGGGAGGTTGATATTCCTGACGGTTCGGTTTGCAAGGTCCGGCGTGTGCTTGTGGTACAGCTCGGCCGCATTCAAGATCACCAGATAAGGTAAGTAGCACATTGCCGAGGGTGCGTTCCCTGGTCGGGAGGCCACGGGACTCCCAGTTAAACGGTTGTTAGACGGATGGACACTGGGACGCGTGGTCACTGAATTGGCATTCGTAGTCGCGTCGCAACCCACCGTGGGGTGAGTTTATTCGCTCCCGGTGGCTTCAGGTCCGGGTGAGGTCGAGAGAAACCGGGGATTTCCCCCTCGTAGTAGGCTCAAGCCCTGAGACCGCAACAATATTTATCATTCTTATGTCCCCGCAGGTATCGCGTCTCCTCCAGTAGTAGCACTTCCTGTCCATGTATTCTCATTAACACAATGCTTTATGAGCCTTGTTCTGCACGAAATTGCTATTGAGCGAATCTCACAGCTGCACTGGTCAAGTGCCCACCATTGAGCCGACTGGCATCGTGGGAGCCTATCAAAGGTCGCGCATACATCCCAGTGCGAGAGTAGGCGGGGATTGACATGTCCAGAAAGCGGTGAGCTTGTGGTTTGGGTCTCCTTCCTGGCTTCAAAGCTTGTGGTTCATGATTCCTTCCCCCTATGCCGTTCCTCAGACTGCTCGTTGATGGTTCAGCTCGGGCAGATTTAGCTGTCAGCCAAAAAGGGTCAGAGACTTATGGTTGTGGTCCAACCTCCTGCTGTGGAGACGCCATCCAATTTCCGCCTGTCCAGCTGCACATCGGTTATGTTGCTCACATCTGGGCTGCAGAGGGTATTCCATTGCTTGACTCTCTCTCTGGTCTTTCTTAACCAGTTCAAACATTCTCCCGAAGTACAGTAACGTGACATTCGCTTGCGATTCTGCTTGGAACATCCGAACCAGTGGACCGGCATGACCACTACAATAGTGGTGTGTCAGGATTCAGACCAGGAAACTGGCTCAGGCTGACAACTGTTGCAATGAAATGTAAAACTAACTTTATTTGGGTGTCAAGGCTCATGGAAAAACAAAAGGATGTCCAAAAGAAAGATGGGGAAAAACTGCAAGGAACAGATATGTAACTACAGTGATTGAGAAGCAAACCCTGACAATTAACCTTCTAAGGATGTTATTCAGGTCACAAGATATATGTGACCTTAGACCATGCCTAAAAGTGGGGGATTGGGTAAAGAAGGAAAGCAGCAGCTCCAGCCCACACACGGCATCCACAATCCATTGCACTTCGGATCAATGCTGGATACATCATTATAATCTGAGAAGTGAGGAAGCTCCTGATCCTCTGGAGCAAGCGAATGGAGCAATCAGCTTTGAAATGCAATCTGCCCAAGAAAGGTTATTAGCTAATCATGAGTTCCAGAAGCTCGAGACATTATACCTCTCCGAGAAGCTGACCATAAGAATAACCCAGGGAGCTATCCTCTTGCCATTAGTGGTTCCAAGAGTGAGAAAGATTTCAAATGGCAATCACTCCTGAAGCAGAAGGGTCGCAATCCAGTGATTGATTCATTTTATTTTTGCACTTTTGCAAACTATTCCTAACCATGTTACAAACTATTTAAAAAAAATTTTTTTTTTTTTTAAAAAGCAATGATTGCTCTTTTGTTTCACAATTTATAGGGAAGCTATAAACCTTTGTTTCTCATTGAAAAAAAAATGCTGCCAGTATGTTATCAAAATGGAAAAACAATACTTATACAAACCCTCAGCAACAAAAATCTTTCAGCAAGCCATATTATGATTAACGAGCAAAAATAAATAAATAATAATTCTCACCTGAGCACGAGACAGAGTATGCAGGTGTTTTTGTCTGCAAATCATCAGTATTTTTAGAAGAATGTTTCACTGTATGTTTGGTTGGTGGTGACTTCTCATTGTCAGATTCTGTGGGAGGAGGATGGGGAGGATCACGCGGAGCGGTGGAACAATACAAGGCTTTGTTTTAGTTAACACAACGTATATTCAACATTTTTATCAATTATGCACAAACTCTACAGTAATTCTGATGCAAACTGTCCACTTCATACTACATCCAGGTATAAAACAAACATATATTATTACTCAAAGAAGACAAGACATAAGAAAGTTGTGAAAACTACACAGATGTGTATAATGCAGATTGGCATATCACGAAAAAGGAAGAATATGAAAGCAGTACAGTGTTACGGATTTGGAAGCCATTTGCACACAAACAGACAGCAGTCCCAAAGCTTCGTTATTTCGACAAGTATGTGTTTATAGTTCGGGTCCCGTCCCTTATGTCTAATGGGAATTTCATGTGTGCGCTGCGAGTTTCTTTTATAATTAGTTTTGTACATCGATCCACTCCACGACTTCAGCGCCATTACGCACGCGTTTGAGGCCACGGTCATAGGCAGGGGTGAGATTCGCTTCAGCCCCAACCCCGCTCCAGCGAGATGGAATGTTCCTCTCGTCCAATCAGGGGTGAGATCACCTCAGGACTAACCCCGCACCAGCGAAATGGAATGTTCCCCCCCCCCGACCAATCCATAGACAAGTTACCTCAGAGCGGTTCCCTCCACCCGCGGGGGAGGGGGGGATAAGAAGAGCGAGCGGTGAGGAAGCGTTGGTCTGGTCTTGTCGGTCTTTTGGGTGTGTGAGCCTCTTGGAGTCAGTCTGGAGTCGGGCTTTTCCGGGGTTCCTTTGTCGTGTTGGTGCTCGGGGTGGGCGATCGTCGTTCGAGGCTGACCGGGTCGTTCGTGTATACTGGCTGCGCTCATTTGGATTCTGGATCGTGGGTTCGAGTCCCATGTGTTGGAGCGCTCGAGTTAGGGATCCCCGTTCCCCTCCACGGACCCCGAGCCCCACAAGTGAGGGCCGAAGAAACCGCACGAGGCGGACAGGTACTGGGCCAGACTCTGATTCCCCAGCTGACATATCCTTCTCGGCTGGAGGGTCCAATAAAGACCCGACGAGATCCATTTCTTTTTGGTGTGTGTGTGTGTGTGTGTGTGTGTGTGTGTGTGTGTGTGTGTGTGTGTGTGTGTGTGTGTGTGTGTGTGTGTGTGTGTGTGTGTGTGTGTGTGTGTGTGTGTGTGTGTGTGTGTGTGTGTGTGTGTGTGTGTGTGTGTGTGTGGCGCCAGTCTGTTAAGTAGAATTGTTAAGTGCTTTTCGCTCATTGTAAATTGCATTTCTTTTATTCGGATAACTCTGCTCTGTGTTTCCCTCCCTATTGTAAATAAATATCTGTTAAATGTTCCAGTTCGTTGCCTGTCGTTTCTACCATTGACCCAGCACGGTGCGGGCTTGAGAAGTAGTAAGGCCGTTTGTGCCGTAAATTGTTCATTTGGTCCGGCGCAGCTTTGGTAACTTCCGCTCGGTTACGCCGGATCCGAGTCGGTACATGTGACTTGGTTCGGACAGAATCGGCTGAGGGTGTGGCTTCCCCGGTAGCTCGACGCGTGAGTACTTAGGTAAATTGGAATAGACAAGTGGACCCTACCTCATGCCGTCGAAATATTGGCGACCACGGTCCTTTAAGTGACCCGTCGACTCTGGAGTTATCCGGAGTGTTCGGTGGGAGACGGCCCTATTGCTCCGTCTAGCGGTCGCTCCTCGCCACCGACCCCCGGCCCACAACAATATGACCACATCATATGAACTCCTCTTACCTGGGAACCAAGTGAAAAATCAATTCGCCACTTAAAGGGGGAACACGTAAAAATCATCAGGGTTCAAACAAGATACTTTCATTTTTTATAGGTGAAAGAATTCCCTGAACCAAATGTTAAGAGAAGTATGCTGAAGGCTGTTTGAAAAAAGATGAAGCGAAGTTTTAAGGGTAAGACTTTCTTCAAAGTAAGAGCGAGATCTCAGGATTGAGAGGAGTTATATACATATGGATGGAGGGGAGGGCTCTTGACATGAGTGTTGGAGGGATAGAAAAGTCAAGGTTCACTGGTCAAAGGGAGGCTAGATAGGAATGAATAGTTGGGAGAACAGGATCAGGAGTCAATGGTCGGAAGCACAATTGGATTCCACTGGAGAAGAGATTTTTTTTTGAAACAAACCGTAATAAAAGAAAAGAAAACATTAAAATAAGTAGAAGTGCACTTGGTAGAGCGCGCACACCTTTGCCACGCAAAGTCCGATCCAGGAGAACATATCGGGGCCAATACATTTTTGAAACATCATGCTATATATCATTTTTGGCCTGATCAATGATGAAGCATAATTACAAAAATTAAATAGTTTTCGTCTCCAGATCCAGATTCGGATCTTCACCAAAACCGAATCAATTCGCCCTTGTCACTTCCAACCTGTCCACCAAGTTTCATCCGAATCCGTCTAACCTTTTCAGATATCGTGATATATATTTCTATATATATATATATATATATATATATATATATATATATATATATATATATATATATATATATATATATATATATATATATATATATATATATATATATATATATATATATATTTATATAAATTCAGCCCCATCTCAATGGTGAGGAATCGCTTAAAAATTATCAGATCCGGATCCGGATTTGGAACTTCAGCAAAATTGAATCAATTCGTCCTTGTCACACACCCAACGTGTCCACCAAGTTTCATCTGAATCCGTCCACAGCTTTTTCAGACATCGTGCTATATATCGTTTTTCACCCTATCTCTCAATGGTGAAGAATCACTTTAAAAATTTGAGTCACCGGATCCGGATCTTCACCAAAATCTAATCAGTCCGTCCTTGTTCCACACCTCAACTGCCCACCAACTTTCATCCGGATCTGTCCACAACTTTTTGATATATCCTGCACACCAACAACCAGACAAACAAGCAAACAGACAGACAGGGGTTAAAACATAACCTCCTTCCACTTTCGGTGGAGGAGGAAATATGACAGAAATAAAGAGAATAAAAAAATGGAAAAGGGCAAAAAGAATAGTTGTCATAAAACAAGGGGTGTCCAAAGAGGAAGGGAAATGGCAAAATGTGAAAAGGGATGAAGAAGACATAAGTATGAAAAATGGGGGGGGGGGGGGTGGAACGTTGGAAAGAGATGAAGTTGACTTTAAAAGAAAAAAAAAAAGACTCATTGATTCTATTTGGTGCAAGTGGACCAAGTTTGAAAATTATGCTCTTTTTTTCCTTATATTTTTGAGTTTCTGCATTGCTGTGGCGGAGAGGTAATCGGGTCTCTGTAGTGGCATGGCGGAGAAATATTTGGGTCTCTAGCTTGGTCTTGGCATAGTGTTTCGGTTGGCTGGCTTGGGATCTTTGGGTCATGAGTTCAAGTCCCGTTGGACGTTGAATTAATACCAGGTGGGGTTGACTCAGCCTGTAATCCTTCTGAGGTCGGCAAAATGAGTACCACCTTGCTGGTAGACTGCGTCGGAGTACCAATGGTCAAGCTTTGGTCGATCTTTGAATCCAGACATTATGTGACCTTGCTTTGAGATTGGCCTGGCATGGTTGCCATAAAAGGTGAAGCGATGAGCGTTCAGGAGAAGGCAGAAGTGACACGGAGGAGGTCTTGGAGGTGAAACAGAGGTCCAGCTCCAGCAGCATACGGAGCCTTGGAACAGCGGCGTGCTGTGCACAGCGGGAGACAGGCTGTGATGGCATCGTGAGTTTGCATCATTGGGGACACAATGACCACAGATCTGGTTGTTGATCCAGTGCACCTTGCTGGTGTGTGGATTCACTCCTGCTAGCAGATCGGTTGTGCTCAAGAAGAACCAACACAAGTACTCGGGATACGAAACAACTGTACGTTGGCACCTCACGACAACAGCTTCTCTAGGCAGCAGTGCGTCAAGGTCGTCCCTCCTCCCCATTCCTTCTCACGATTCAGCTGGAGACACGGTGAGATATCCATACCGCATGATAATTCCCACAGGGCTCACTCCCTCCATACACAAAGCTGACCTTTAATCAGCAAGTTCGTCTCTCCACGGCCGTTCATTTGCATATTCACTTCAACTGCACGTCTGTTTCTGCATGGCAAAGTTAATTTGCATTCACGCTTCAGCAAGGCAAAGCTCACCTGCACGCTTGTTTCGACACGACAAAATGTTCCTTAATTGCACGTGCGGACACTGCAAGATTTTAACTTTGATTCACAGCATGAGTCCTGGTTAAAGCGGGTGTATTAAAACGTGAGTGTAAAGTTGCCTTTCTCAAAGGAAAATTGCCTTTCTAAAGAGTTCTTGAAATATTTGAAACTTCATTGAAATATAAATATGTAACTTTGATTAAGTTTTTAAAAGCATTGACTGTGACTTGTATTTCCTGTGTGGAATTTCAAAGTTACTGATGAATTTTTGATTGAATCGTCATTGAATTATTATTGAATGATATTCGTGCATTTTAACAGTGGGTTTTAATAAATTGTATTTTAAAGTTCCTTCTGCTGCATGTCGCTAGTTATCTATCACCCGGTTGGTTGTTGATTGACCGACAAGTTTAAAGAGATCGTTTTAATTGTCTGCCGTGTGACCCTTCGTGTACTTGTGGACCACTCGCTCTGAGGCATGGAGGCCACACGTAACACAGGTATGTGTATGGTTGTACCAAAAATGTTTATTTTTTTTTTTTACCCCATGCACACAAAGCGAAAAGCTCTGTGTCTACAAACGTCAGCTTATGATCGAGGAACTACTTCACTTCAATTAAACGTTATACAGTATTTTCAACAATGTAAAACACAAATCATAATCAAAATCTGAATATGAACCTGAAGTTTAACCCCTGAATTTGTTCCCATCACAAAGAGGAGCGAGAATTTTTATTTTTTTTTTTTTTACACTGTCTGCCTGTTTGGCAGTCAAATAAAACTGAAAATCATACCAAACAGGAAACTTAATGTTTTAAAGGACATCAGAAAGGACACAAACAACAGGCACGAATAACTAATGTAACATGTGAAATAAGGTGTTGAAGCCAACTTCCAAAAAATTGTTTCCACAGCCTTTAAAATCATTATTTTATTTCAATTGAATTATATAATTGAACACTCTCCCTCTATCGAGTGCAGCATGTGGCTGCTGGTTGCATCATTGGTTGGGACGCGGCTATGCCGCTGATGCAGTGTCCCCCTTACCAGTACACTGGTACTCATTTTGCCGACCTCGGAAGGATGACTGGCTGAGTTAACCTCCTGGTGTATATTAATTCAGCGGACAACAGGACTTGAACTCAGGATCCTAGGATCCCAAGTCGCCACCCTAACCACTAAGCCAACACCATGCTTTAATTGAACACTGGGGAACACAAATCACCTTCTTCATTTGGCACTTTAAAACCGCTTATTATGGCATTTTACTGGATGACATCATAACTAATCAAATTTTCTGCTCGTTAACCCCACCAGTGTACTTGTTTCTTATGAGAGCATGCCTGCATGAGGTAGTGTATTCTATGAATGTCATTGTCGTCTTTTTTTCTTGTTTTTTTAAACACAAGCATTCAGATAACTTGACAAGACTTGGAACACCCAGAAACACCATACAAGACACTAACTACCACCATATAAAAACACCATTTGGACAAGCCAAAATAATTGGGGGAGGGTGGTTGGGGGGGGGGGAATTAAAATGGCACTCGCAGAGTACCAGTTAATGATACCCTGCCCTCCAGATGTCTGGAGAAGACATATGCAAAATAAGTAAACATTCATTTACCCCTACTCTGTTGACGAAACCAGGCTTTGTATCTTCACCCTTATCTATATGTACTTGTCAGTGCATCACCTCCATAAAACCAAAACCATGAAACCGAGCAGCCTGAAACTTTGCATGCACATCAAGAAAACTTAAAGGAAGTGCAGGACTGAAAATTGGGTGTTTGGGTTAATTAAAACACCCCTTTTGAAGATAATTAATGGCCTTATTCAATTATATCCTTTATCAGGCGCATCCTTAGACACCCTTGGACACCTCGCTCACACTCTATGGGGGTCCTAATTCGCCATTTGGTTCGGCCTATTCAAACATGCCTCGATTTGGAAACACGATCCACTCTCACGGACTAATTAAAGTATATCATCGAAATATTATGTCGGATTTAAGAATTGGATCTGGTGAACAAAATAAGTGTCGAAATCTGGAGCGAAATCTGAAAATTTTAACAAATTAACGATTTTTTATAACTTGGTGTATTCTGTGCTGTATCACGTAATTGGGTTTTCATATATCATGACTCGCCCGCTAGGGGTGGCAGGAATGTACATCCGGACGCGCAATAAAGCGGAGTTGATGCTAACACTCTTGCTTCTCGTGTTCCACTGCACCTCGTACACTCTAGTTGGCTGACGAGGATGATTGAAAACGGACATGTGCCCGTTTTCGTCGGAGACGACTTCGAATTGTTTTCAGAGTAATTGGGATGCTTCTTTCCACGCGAATGATGTGGTTGACGAGAGCAAACAGAAGTCGATCTTGCTCGCTTCGCTTTCGGCGGAGCATTATCGACTACTGAGTGATTTGGTGGCGCCGGACAAGCCGCGTGATGACGGGCTGTCGTTTTGGGATGTTGTGGAGAAGATGAAAGCACACATGGCGCCGGAGAAGTCATTACAACTCGCTCGATACCAGTTTTATTGCCTCTCAAAAGGTGCAGAGGAGCGCGTCGCTGATTTCGTGGCGTGGATTAAGCATTCGTCCGTGGCCTGCAAGTTCACGGCAGGGGAGCGTCCAGCTCGGCTCAGAGATCGTTTTATTGCTGGTTTACAAGATGCGAAGATGGTTTCGGCGGTTGAAGGGTGAAGCTGAAGGTGAAGGGTGAAGCCATTACATTCGACTCGGCGGTCAGCACGGCTACAGCGGTCGAGCAGACTCGCGGAGATGTTCGGGCCATCACCGGCCACGCGGGGTCGCAAGCACCCCGGGACGCGCGCACGACCTTCGGTGCGGGTCGGACGTCGCCGCGTGGCCGCACGTGCGGCGAGGTGACCCCGCGGACGTGTTTGGGATGCGGAGGTCGACACCTGCGCCGTGCGTGCCCGTATCAAGGCACCGTGTGTTTAAATTGTCACAAGGTGGGTCATCTGAAGCGTGTGTGCCGTGGGGCGCCGGCCACCGTTAAGGTCATGGACGGCGATATGCGAGGCAACCGGGGCGGAACCGGCAGCCGTTGATGGGCCTGTTTTCAATTGGCCTGGCGGCGGCACGCCCGATGACGGTGGAAATCGAAGTGAACAAAACGCCGATCACGTTTCAGATCGATACGGGAGCGGCTGTGTCGATCATCGGCGAACAGACCGCGCGTAGACTCAACGGCCTGAAGCTTATCAGGTCAAACCTCACGCTGTTTACGTACACCCGCGAGAAGATAACGCCAGTCGGGATGGCAGACGTGTCTGTGCGGTACCAAGGCCAGGTCGCCACGCTTCCGTTGTACGTCGTGCGGGGGAGGGGTCCGTCTCTCCTCGGCCGAGACTGGCTGTCCCGCATCAGGCTAGACTGGGCCGCAGTTCACTTTGTGCAAACCGTGCCGAGCCGGTGGGAGGATCAGTTGGAGAAGATTCTTCAAAGACATCAAGGTTTGTTTTGCGACGACCTTGGGAAACTCAAGGGCGTGGAGGCAAAGCTCTTCCTGAAGGAGGGGGTGGTTCCTCGTTTTTGGAAACCACGACCGGTGCCGTATGCCCTGCGGGACAAGGTCAAGGGTGAACTGGATAGGCTGGAGGCCTGTGGAGTGAACGAACGGGTGTCGTATTCAGATTGGGCCACCCCGGTTGTCACGGTGCTGAAACGGAATGGAGACGTCCGATTGTGCGGGGACTTCAAATCCACGGTTAACCTGGGGCTCAGCGTGGAGCAATATCCACTGCCGTCAATCGATGATATATATGCGCGATTCGCGGGGAGTCAATACTTCACGAAGCTAGACCTGCGTGATGCATATTTTCACCTGGCGATGGATCCCGGGAGTAGCGAGCTTTTGACAATCAACACGTATCAAGGACTCTATCGATATACCCGACTCTGTTTTGGGATTGCTTCGGCCCCGGCCTTGTGGCAGAAAGCCATGGATCAGGTTTGCATTGGCCTGCCCGCTCAGACCTACCTGGACGATGTGCTCATTGCGGGGAAAATGGCGGACGAATACCTTGCGAACATTGCCCAATTGCTGACAAAGCTAGAACCGTGCAGCCTGCGCTTGAACAGGGACAAGTGCGCGTTCTTCAAGCACCACTTGGAATACTTCGGGCATATCATCACGCTGGAGGGGCTGTTGAAAGGTCCTCGGAAGGTGGAGGCGATTCAACACATGCCACCGCCTCGCGACAAGACGCAGCTGTGCTCGTTCATTGGTATGGCCCAGTATTACCAAAGGTTCATGCGCGGGCTCAGCTCACAACTTGCGCCGTTAACACGGTTGCTCAGGAAGGACGAGCGCTGGGCTTGGGGGCCTGCACACCAGGCGTCGGTCGACCGCGTCAAGCGGCTGCTCAGAGGATACGGTCCTTGTGCACCACGAGCCTGCGCGTCCGCTCTTATTGGCATGCGACAGCTCTGCATATGGCATCGGGGCAGTGCTCTCCCACAGGATGGACAATTGTTCCGAGCGGCCTGTTTGTTTTGCATCCCGGACGCTGTCCGCAGCAGAGTGGGAATATGCCCAGATAGAGCGCGAGGCTCTCAGCCTCGTCTGGGGTGTGCAGAGGTTTCATCAATACCTGCTGGGGCGGCATTTCACTTTGCAGACGGATCACAAACCGCTTCAATTCATCCTGAGACACGAACGCAGGGTACCGGTGGTAGCGGCCGCGCGAATACAGCAGTGGTGTCTGTTTCTTGCTGCTTACGATTATGATATTCAGTTCCAAAGCACCGAGAAGCATGCTAACTGTGACAGGCTCTCACGCTTGCCGTGTGCGGAGGGTCCAGCTGCATCTGAGTCAGCCGACCGGTTCGATGTGTTCGCGCTGGGCCAGGTCCAAAGCGGGCCGATCACGGCCAGACAGGTCGCGGTGGAATCGGGTCGTGATCCGGTGCTCGCCCGTGTCGTCCAGGCGATTTCTACGGGGAATTGGAGCGATCTACCTTCGACACCGGCATTTCAACCTTTCACGTCGCGCGCATCGGAGCTGTCGTTGGTCCACGGTGCGTTATGTGGGGAATGAGGATGGTGATTCCACCGAAGTTCAGGCAGCGGTGTTTGGAAGAACTGCATGTCAGTCACCTTGGCGTTGTGAAGACCAAGAGTCTTGCTCGTAGCCTGTTGTGGTGGCCGGGGTTGGACAAAGACATTGAGCAGTTGGTTAAGCGTTATGCCACGTGTCAAACAAATGCTGATAACCCGCGTCGAGCCTCGGGGCTATGACCGACCTCAGACAGAGCCTGGCAGAGGGTCCATGTGGATTTTGCAGGGCCAGTTAATGGCAAAATGTTTTTGATTGTGATCGATGCATTCTCTAAATGGCCGGAGGTTGTAGTAATGCAGCATACATCAGCAGACATTACAGTGGAGAAACTGCGGACGATCTTTGCTAATAAAGAATTACCGGAGATCCTGGTCTCTGATAACGGTCCGCAGTTCATCGCAGGTGTATTTGATGAGTTTATGCGTCAAAATGGTATTCGACATCTAAGGTCCGCACCGTATCATCCTGAGACGAATGGGCAGGTTGAGTCGTTTGTTAAGATGTTGAAACGGGCATTGCGCAGGGGGGAGGGGGTGTTGAACCTGTGCAGACAGTGGTCGATGTCTTTTTGCTCCATTACAGGAACGCGATTCATCCTGTCACGGGTGATTCGCCTGCCATTCGTCTCTATGGACGGGCATTGCGGTCCAGACTGGATTTGCTGCGACCTGGAGGGTCGGGGAGTGGGGCGGTGTCGCGTCCGACGCTGCTGCGCGGTTTCGATGTGGGACAGCGGGTAATGGTGCGCGATTATTTCCACGGTTCCAAATGGGTGCCGGCTGTGGTCTCTGTGGTACTGGGCCCGGCGAATTGCATGGTGCGGACTGATGGTGGGGAGGTGTGGAAGCGGCACATGTACCAAATGCATGATCGCTGTTCAGCGTCACCCCCCCACCACACCCCCTCCCCCGGGCCGAACGATGTGGGACCCCCACCTGTAATGTCACCGTGGCCAGACGTTGTATCGCCAGGGCCGGATTTGCCGACGCCGGGGGGGTCTTCGCCTGGTTCAGTCCTGCCCGGGGACGTCGGGCTGGCTGGTCGGCCGGGGGCGGTTGTTATTGCAGATGGCGCGAGTTCGGCGAGGGTGTCACCTCGACCGAGCCGGGAGGCGTCTGAGCCTGGGCTGTCTGGCGGCGCTGCCCGTCCGAAGCGGGTCAGCGTGCGGCCGCGGTACTTGGAGGATTATGAGTGTTGATTGGTTTCGGTTGGTCATGTTATGATTGTCCTTTCATCATTTGACTTGTCATTTTACGAGGGGAGGAGTGTGCTGTATCACGTGATTGGGTTTTCGTACATCATGACTCGCCCGCTAGGGGTGGCAGGAATGTACATCCGGACGCGCAATAAAGCGGAGTTGATGCTAACACTCTTGCTTCTCGTGTTCCACTGCACCTCATACACTATATATTCATTCAAGCAAAGTATTAAACTTAACTTTTTCTACTGTTCGGACGATTATATTGAGTGAGGAAAAGATTATGGAATGTGCAGAAAGCATACCTTAATTGAGTGAAACGCCGTGCTTCATAACCTGCTGTTGCAATCCATGACGGCACAGTCCACAGGGGTCCATTTTGTTGGCAATTACATACACAGTTTGCTCTTTCTGTTTTGGACGATTTGTTTACATTACAAAATATTAATATAAATATGCTATTATAGTTCTGCCATTATATTAATAGTCAGTACTTTCTGCAAGCGAAGAGGAACTTTTTTTTGTTGCAAGTGAAGAGGCTCTTTTTTTTTTATTTTTTTTTTTTACTTTCCACCGTTTTGCATGTGCTTTGATTACAAATTTTAAATATAAATATATAATAGAGACTGCAATATATTACTAGTCGGTAGTTTCTGCAAGCGAAGAGGTACGTAGACACTAGACAGCACACATGGACGTGGTAGAAATGGAAACAAATGACTCCATGGGGTGTGTGCGGGCCTATTCTTGGTTACGTGTGTGCTGTGCGAGGGTTTCACAGGCGCGCGATCGGAACTCAAACTCGGGTCTGTGGCTCTGTGGAGGTTATGTGACCGTCTCGCAAACCATGTACTTCCGCAGCGCCGAAGCCTCGTGGGGAACGGACATGCTGCAACATCAAAGTCACGCGGGACGTGCCACCAGGCAGTACAGGTGTGGGGAAATCCATGCATGTGTGCGAGTGAAAGGTCGAGTATATCACCGGTGCTCATGCACGTTTAGTACGGACCATGAGGAGGTTGGAGGATGAGGGGGGGGACCGCATGCAGGCAGGCCTCAACCAAATAGCATTAGTTTTGATTTTTAAATGCTACCGCCCGGTTTTATGTCGAACAGGGCAGTTAGGAAAAAAAACAAACTGCTGTTTGGGGACGTTTTAACATTTTATTGCCCGGGTAATGCCCTGATATGCTGCCTTCCCCTTCCCTCCCTTCGCGCCGCCTCCCCTTTCCCTCCCTTCGCGCCGCCTCCCCTTTCCCTCCCTTCGCGCCGCCTCCCCTTTCCCTCCCTTCGCGCCGCCTCCCCTTTCCCTCCCTTCATACTACTCCCCTTTCCCTCCCTTCGCGCCGCCTCCTTTCCCTCCCTTCGCGCCGCCTCTTTCCCTCCTCCCTTCGCCTCCCCTTTCCCTCCCTTCGCGCCGCCTCTTTCCCTCCTTCGCGCCGCCTCCTTTCCTCCTTCGCGCCGCCTCTTTCCTCCTTCATACCTCCCTTTCCCTCCCTTCGCGCCTCCCCTTTTCCCTCCCTTCATTCGCCGCCTCCTTTCCCTCCCTTCGCGCCGCCTCCCTTTCCCTCCCTTCGCGCCGCCTCTTTCCCTCCCTTCGCGCCTTTTTCCTCCCCTTTCCCTCTTTTTCCTCCTTTCATCTCGCGCCGCCTCTTTCCCTCCTCACCCCTCCCTTTCTCCCTTCATCCCTCCCTTTTCCTCCTTTCTCCCTCCCCTCCTCTCCCTTTTCCTTCCCTCCTTCATTCCCTTTTTCCCTCTTTTCCCCTCCCTTCATTCTTTCCCTCCTTTCCTCCCTTCACCTCTTTCCCTCCCTTCTTTCCTCTTTCCTCCCTTCTCTTTCCCTCCCTTCATCATATCTTTCCTCCCTTCATCATCTCCTCTTTCCTCCTTCCTCTTTCCCTTCCCTCTTTTCCCTCCCTTCATTCTCTTTCCTCCTTCATATATCTTTTCCCTCCCTTCACTCTTTTCCCTCCCTTCATCTCCTTCATTCCTTTTCCCTCCCTTCTTTTCATTCCTTTCTCTCCCTTTTTTCCTCCCTTCTCTCCTTTCCCTCCCTTCGCGCCGCTCTTTCTCTTTCTTCATCTCCCTTCATATCCCTTTCCCTCCTTGCTCTCCCCCTCCCTTTCACTTCGCGCCGCCTCTTTTCTCTCCTTTCCTCCTTCGCGCCGCTCCCTTCCCCTTTCCCTCCCTTCGCGCCGCCTCCCCTTTCCCTCCCTTCGCGCCGCCTCCCCTTTCCCTCCCTTCGCGCCGCCTCCCCTTTCCCTCCCTTCGCGCCGCCTCCCCTTTCCCTCCCTTCGCGCCGCCTCCCCTTTCCCTCCCTTCGCGCCGTGAAATTTCTAACAGCAAAAGTGAAATCCTAACTCACTGCACTAATTTATTTCTGGGTAAAAGTCAGAAATTGTTTTTGTACTCTTGAAAATTGAAGTAATGATGTTGCAACTCTATTTTTTTGGGTTAGACCAGCCTAATTGTCAGCTCTTACTGCTCCTGCCCCTCCAAATTTCAGTTCTAACAGAGATACTCTTTCTCAACAAGTCTAAACTCAACACACACCTCCTCTGTGCCTGAGGAACTATCTTCTAGAGTGGAGAGTCCTTCCCTATAGCATTTCAAATCAGCTACACACTGCTACCTGAAGGATACAATTGACTATAAAATAAAATAAACAAGTAAAAACTTTCACCTGAGTCAGAGATGGAGTATACAGGTGTTTTTATCAGCAATTCATGTGTATTTTTGGAGCGTTTCACTGCAGGCTTGGTTGGGGGTGGCTTCTCAGTGTCAGATTCTGATAAGGTGGAAAAGGAGGAGGGGGGGGTAGTGGTACAACACTTTATGAAAACACCACATACATTCAGCATTTTCATGAATCCTGTATAAAGTCAAGCATGATACTAATACTCAAATTGACTACTTTATACTAAACCCAGGTATAAACAAACATTTACTTTGTCTATAAAAGAAAATGCGATACACGATACAAAGACAACCACTCTCTTGCATAACACAGACTACCATACTACGAGATAGAGAGAATAGGCAGACAGGATGATTAACCACATTGTATAAACTGCCCTCTCCTCCTAAACTCTCCTCATACAGGTTACTGTCTCCTCCGATTCGATAGGCCTGAACTACGCCCCGGCGGTGGAGTTTCACTTTACCTTAAGAATTCAATTTCTCACTACCCCTGAACTGACCTTATATTACACCTCCAACCCTCAGGAGTACCTTTGGCTACAACTTCCCCTCCGCTCCCATGTCTTGTTCATCTGTGTTGTACCATCCTCCGAACAGTGACGACTCCATCGACTATCGTGGCCAAAAATATTAGCACCCTTGCACTTTTTTCAAAGAATGCACCATTTTTTCCAGAAAATTGTTGAAATTAAAAAATCTTTTGGTATCCACATACATATTTCTTTAGTTTGCAGTGGAACAAATCAAAAAAGATGAAAAAAATGACTAAATCTTAGCTTAATCCACATAGACATCTTAAAACGCCCCAGACAATATTATTGGCACCTTTTAGAAGTTGTTCGAAATAATTAGATTTAGAGAAGCAGGTGATTCTCCTTTACTTTGGAATTAACTCACCTGTGGTGAGTTGCAGGTGCCTGCAATATAAAAATCACTCATTCAACCAGTTTGAATAGAGAAAAGGAGTCATTCTGCAGTTTTGTGTCACTGTGCGCACCACAATGAGCACAGAGAAAAAGAAAGCCAGGCACTTGTCGAAGGAGGTCAGACACAAGATTGTAGCCAAGGATGGACACTCTCAAGGCTACAAGTCCATCTCCAGAGACCTTGATGTTCCTGTAGCCACTGTATGCAATGTTATCAGGAAGTTTAAGGCCCATGGCACTGTAGCCAACCTCCCTGGACGTGGCCGCAAGAGAAAACTTGATCGAAGACTGCAGCAAAGGAGTGTTCGAATAGAAGAGAAAGCACCTCGATCAACTGCCAAACAGATTCAAACTGACTTTCAGACACAAGGTACGACGTCAAAACACACCATCCGTTGCCAACTCAATGAAAGGGGGTTCTATGGCAGGAGACCCAGGAGGACCCCACTGCTGAGAGGGAGAGATATAAGAAAGCCCAACTGGAGTTTGTCAATACCCACCTGAACAAGCCAAAATCCTTCTGGGAGAATGTCCTGTGGACAGATGAGACCAAATTAGAGCTTTTTGGTAAAGCACATCATCTCCATATTTACAGAAAACAAAATGAAGCCTTCAAAGAAAAGAACACCTTCCCAACAGTCAAACATTGAGGAGGTTCAGTGATGTTTTGGGGTTGCTGTGCTGCCTTTGGCACTGGGTACCTTGAATGTGTGCATGGCATCATGATATCAGGAGATTACCAAGGCATTTTGGAGTGCAATGTTCAACCCAGTGTCAGAAAGCTGGGTCTCTGTCGAAGGTCATGGGTCTTGCAGCAGGACAATGACCCAAACACACTTCAAAAAGCACCCAGGAATGGTTCAACACAAAACACTGGACTGTTCTGAAGTGGCCAGCAATGAGTCCAGATCTAAATCCCATTGAACACCTGCGGAGGAGATCTGAAAACAGCAGTTGGGAGAAGGCACCCTTCAAATCTGGGAGAACTGGTGCAGTTTGCACAAGAAGAGTGGGCCAAACTGCTAGTAGAGAGGCGTAGGAAGCTCATTCATGGCTACAGGAAGCACTTGACTGCAGTTATTTTGTCCAAAGGTTGTGCTCCTAAATATTACATCTTGGGTGTCAATAATATTGGCTAACCCCCACTTTAGCAGGGAAAATGGCCTTAAAATGTTTGTTGTTGTCAATAATATTGTCAATGCCATTTCATTTTATTTTCTGATTGAAAAGGATATATTAAGTTCTGAATCAAAAACAAAGCATCTGTAATATTAACAGTGAAATAAAGAATTGTGGACACTAAATACTTTCATCAATTTCAACTTATTTTTAGAGAAAATTGTGAGTTATTTGAAAAAAAGTGCAAGGGTGCCAATATTTTTGGCCACGGCAGTATATCTTTCTCAGACAACGTAGCCAAACTTTTAAACAATCATCCCAACTCTCTCTTCCCTATATGTGGCAATTTAAATTGTCGCCACGCAACTTGGCTGGGTGTTGATAACTCTCTCACCAGCCATGGCACTTTAGGAAAGGACTTTTACGACTCCATGGGAGTGAACCTTCCAATCTGGATTTCTCCAAATGGCAAATCCTCCCTTCTGTGCTTGGTGATGACTAACTTTCCTGCAAATGTCTCCTGCTCCATTTTGTTCATATCATCACATGCTTGTGAAAGTCAACAACTCTCTGGCTATTCTCAGAGCGCTGCCTCAACACCGGCGAGACTGGCAGTTCACTCAGGTAGATTGGCAGGGACTGTAAGCAGTCAACTAGTCTTAAATTATCCTACCCATCTTCCCACCCATGGTACACTGAATCCTGTGGCGAGGCAGTTGCTCTGAAACAACTTGATTTCTCTTCCTGGAAGGCAAATCTGACAGAAGGCAATCTCAGTGCTTTCCAAAAAGTCTGCAATAAGTGTGTGTCCACTCTCAGGAGAGCCAGAAAACAACATCTGTATCAGTACCAGTTAATGGTACCCTGCCCTCTGGATGTCAACACAAGACATATGCAAAATGAGTACATCAAGAATGAACTTTCAAACTTGTCTCCCTCCTCTAAAACCTGGTGGCACCTTGTTAAGTCTGTCTCAGGTGTATGCTCTCCTTCCATCCCTTCCCTCTCTTCAAATGGCTTCAGAGCTGACTCCTCGTGAGAAGGCTGAATGCCTCAATTCTGTGTTTGCTTCCAAATCTTGTGTCCTCAACTCCACTCTCTCGGTACCCGTCTTTCACTGCCGTACCCAACTGCTCCTGGACTCTGCAAATTTTGCATGAGAGCAGGTGGAGAAAGTTCTTTCAACCCTTGACTGATTCTGCTACTGAACCAGACAGCATCAACTCACGTGTCTTAAAAACCTATTCTGCTGCTCTTGCACATCGTCTCGCTGCCTTTTTCACCCTGTCATTTGCACGAGGTCATCTTCCATCTGCTTGGAAATCTGCCAACATCACTGCATTATAGAAAAAGGTGCAAAAGCTGATCCCCTTGACTACAGACCTATCAGCTTACTTCCAATCATCAGCAAAGTCATGGAATCCATTTACTTATTTATTTGTATGAAGCCTGCGGCTGCTTGGCTGCATCATTTTCTGAGGGTGCGGCTGTGCCGTTGATGCAATGCCCCTGTAACCAGTAAGTTGGTACTCATTTTTTTGACGTCGGAAGGATGACGGGCTGAGTCAACCCACCTGGTGTTAATTCAAAGTAATAAGAGGGACTTGAACTCAAGAGCCTGACATCTTAAGCGAGCCCCCTTAACTGTTAAGCCAACACCAGGCCGATGGAATCCATCATCGCAGTTGAAATGAAATCCTTCCTTTTCTCCAACAACCTCATTTCAGATCACCAATTTGGTTTCAAACCACGTCACTCCATCTTGGAAATGCTGCTTCTACTCATCCAACAATGGATGGTGGCCCTCAATGTCAGACATGAGTCCAGGGTGTCTCTCTAGATATACCTCATGCTTCTGATAAAGTCTGGCATCCTGCCTTGCTCTCCAAACTGTCTGCCTATGGCAACATCCACACTTCCTATACTCTCATAGCCAACATGTGGCACTCAACTGAATCCTTTAATCTCCTCCCTCTCTGTCAAGGCTAGGGTAACCCAAGGCAGTGTCTGGGCCCAGTCCTATTCCTGATCTTCATTGATGGTCTCTCTGACTCTGGGAAATCCTCTATATCTATTTGTTGATGACTCCACCATCTACAGTGACATCCCTCACCCTTCAGATAGACAGGCAGCAGCCTCTTCCTCCTCTTCAGACCTTGAAAAAAAAAATATCACAAGCTGGTCAAACACGAGGAATACATCTTTCAATACTGACAAATTTCACACTCTAACTATCTCCAAAATGACTGTCTCGCAAACTCCCTCCCACTCCTCCCATCTACTTTCTTAACAATCTTGAGGAGGTGCAGTCATTCAAACTCCTAGGTCTCACCATCAGCCATGATCGTTCTTGGGAAAATCACATTTCAACGTTGGTCTCCAAAGCTCGCCGCTGACTGGGCATCCTCTGTCGTCCAAAGTTCTTCCTTGGCACTCCTGAACTTCTGTCCACCGCCAAGGCCTTCGTCAGCAACTGAATGGAGTAGTGCTCTCTCCTCTGGGGTGGTGCTCCTGCCTCACACATAGCTCGGCATCACGCTGTGAAAACCAAGGCCACAGTGACCATTGGAATATCCTGTGATGAAGCAGAGTCTATGGGCTAATCACTTTGCCATCGGAGACAGGTCAGTGGTCTCCCTGTCTTCTACCACTTCCTTTCTGGTCTGGCATCCTATGATCTTTCCACACTTTGTCTCCCCTCCGGTTTCTGCAGGGCTCACACAATCCACCATAAACCCTCTTCTGGTAAAACTACCTAAATCTCGGATCACTGCTCACCTCCAATCATTCGTTCCTCTTTTTTTCCCACCTATGGAATCAACGTGCACATCCTCTTCAATCTCATTCTTCCCTCCAGGTCTTCAGAACAACTGTTCAACACCATCTCATATCATCCCCAATCCAAAATTATGATCTTTTCTACCTTCGTTAACCCCACCCAAATCTGTCCTAATTCCCCATTTTTTCCTCCTTGGAGTTTCCTTCTCCATGCATGTGTGTTTTGCGTCCTGTTTTGTCCAGTACGTCCTGATCTATTCAGTGTGGTGGCCCTTCCACGAGCCTCGACTATGCATACAAAAAAAAAATACCAAGTTTAAAATGAATTCACTTCAGAAGTGAAACAACTGCAGTTTAACAGGATCCACAAAAGATGGGGTTCTCTCCCTTCCACCCACAAGTATTCAGTCAATAACTTGCCAAGACTCAAATCAGGTAAATAAATAACATGGATATGACAAAGGAAGAATTGTAAAAAACAAATTAAAAAAAAAAAAAAAAATTACATTCACCGTTAAATATGGCCAATCTGGGCTTCTCCATATTACATATGAGGCGTTCAAAAGGTTCATGGAATGAGATACAAATATCCATAATTACTTTTTGGTTGCTATTTAAACCAAAATAATGTCATGCATCTCGTTGCAAGAATTTAAGAAAATTATCAACTTTGATGCAGTGCACAAGAGGTAAACTTTGATACCCACCTTGCTTATACATTCTCCCTCTCCCTCCTTATCCCTCTACCCACAGGCCATTGCGCACGACCACGACCACGTCCCCTTCCTAACCTACCCTACCATTGTCACACAAATGAAATACAAAAATTAAATGGTGGAAAATTTAACGTACAGTATACAAAAAAGGCATTCACAAGCATGGGAAAAGGAAGACAAAGTTCATCGGCATTTATTTATCATTTAATAATTTATAAATATAATGTATTATGGTAAAGCCACAGTAGACCCCAAGACACAGATCAAAATTTTGTTTGGAAGAATCAATTAGCATACATTTATAAATGTTCTTGTGTAAATTACATCTGTGGAACGAGCAGAACACCAAGTGTATTCAATCACAATCAACATATTTTGAAGGGAAAAGAGATTCTTGATAAATAATTTCAAATATATATATATATATATATATATATATATATATATATATATATATATATATATATATATATATATATATATATATATATATCGATTCCACCTTTTCAGGAACACCTAATAAGGCATGAGGAAATAACACCTAATATAACTCAGGAAATAACACCTAATCGTACATAATCAGGATGAGAATTAAAGCCTGAGCATTTGGGATCACACCCGATAAAAATAGGGAAATTACCATCATAATATCTTTGTACTCGTAAAATAAAGACATTAAGCTCAGGATGATAATAAATTAGAGACTGGTATAATATTGTTGCGGATTCGCGCCCGCCGGCGTGCGAGCGGCCACGTAACTTGAATCGCGGCACGTCGCCCACCGGACGGACAATCCCGTCGTGACCCTCTCGGACTAACGCCGGGAACTAGTCACGGGTGGGCCTTTCGGCCTCACCACGATCGTGCTAATCGCCCCCCCGCGTGGGATAGGGTTGCTCGCCAAATTCGACCTACCCAAGTACCCACACGGAGGGTAGACCGGGCGATCGCACCTCGCCGCAGGTTGACTTCGGACACGGGCCACTTTAAGCGACCCATTCCGTACTGTCGGGATAACCGAGCAGTGTTATCATCAACCTCGACGGTTCGATTAATTATTGGGCGTATTTAGCCCACGACCAACCCTTTACGTGAAGTAAGATGGAGATTCAATAAAAGAAAAGACGAAGCGAAACGGGAAAAACAGTTCAACATAAAGCACATTTATTCCGCGGCAAACGGAAAGCACACATATACAATCACAACAATTATGCACCAAAAGCAAATGTAAAAGTAACACGACAATTCTGCACAAAAAGCAAATGCAACAAAAGAGACACAATGCAGATCTACTACCGACTACGCGAGCACACGGCAACACTTATACAGTTTTACTTCACAGACGGCGCCGACAACACATATACTCCAAAGCAAAAGAAAAAGGGGCCACCCTCAAATACAAGGGGGCAGACGGGCCTGGGGCCGAGACCGCGTCGAGCCTACCCGTCTGGTGATGAGCCGCAAAATGGCGGCGGCGCCCCGACTCCGCGGGCCTCGCTGGCACTGCCTGGAATGGGGTGGGAACGGGGCCCCCCTTCTCACACTATCTCAGCGCGGGGGGAAACAGGGGGGGGTTGTTGATGCTCGGGGGAAAGAGGATATCTGGCTGGCTTGGGTCCCGCGACGAGCGACGCCACTGCGACCTCGATCGCGTTCCCAGCCTCCCCTCTCCGCAGCTCCCCGACTCTGACACGAGCGCAGACCTCCACAAAGCTTCTTGGCTTCTCCGGACTCTCCGGACCCCGACAGACACTCTCTCGACTGATTTCGCCGCCGCCACAACTCTCCAACTCTCTTCTCTTCTCAACTCTTTCCAACTACATTCGCCGCCGCAACAACTCTCCAACTCTTCCCTCTCCTCAACTCCGTCCAACTGCCCTGATTCGCTCCGCGCTCGGCGCTTTATAGTGCGACAGGAGAAATCATATGCAGATTTTTGGATCAGGAACGGCTCGGGGGCGGAGCCACGCTCCCCATTGGACAGAGGAAAAGTGGGCGTGAATCATTCTTGATCCGCGAATCTGCATATAGCGATTATACTCCGACGCGCCTGGAGGCGGGGCCAAATCGCCCCACGCTCGCTGATAGGACGGAACAGAAGTGGGCGTGAATCATTCTTGATCCGATTTCTCGGAAAGGCTGGTGTTTTTGCACCCGCTGCTCGGTGCGTGCCCTGTACGAGTCCAGGATCGGTGCCCACAAGCGGCGCGGGAATGGCGGTGATGCGATGGTTGCGAGAGCGAGATGTGACGGTAAAGGTCGTGGCTGTTGGCGTTGTTGTTGTTGTTGTTGTGAAGCGGAGTTGCGGTTGGTGGTTGTTGTGTGATGGCTGTTGAGACGTGGTTGGTGGTGGTTGTGGTGGTAGTAATGGCGGCTGGTCCAAAATAAAGATAGTAAAAGAAAAACGGCTATCTAAAAGGGAGGCAGCCCGAATGAATAACATTTATTCCCTCTAAACAACGGGTTTGGGCTAACTACACATACACTTACAGAGATATCTCACCTACGGGAACTGAATGGTGGTTTGCGAATTTCATCAACCACAACAATATTAATGACACAAGCAAAAATAAAAATAGGTTTTAAATTGTACATTTTGCCCTCGACATTTTGCTCCAACATTAATAACGAAATATTACAAATGTGAATTTACAAGTTGCAGTGGAGCACATGGAAATCTTTCAAAAATAGTAGGCCATTGTGTTTTGCATGCGAGTAAAATTTTGAAAACCCGCCCATGGCGAAACAAGTGCGGTCCTCAGCTATTGGTTATAATCCATTCCATCTACATAAATGGCATTATGAAGATGTTTTACAAACTCTGCCCGACCCTAACCAAAATTTTCAGACAATTTTGCCAATTCTGCAGAGATTAGTAAATATCCTCACTGAAATATGGCAACTGCAGTGAAAAGCATTATTGGAACTTACACACACATTACACATGGGCTCACCTGAGTCAGAAATTATGTAACATCTCTTTCCCTTCATCTTTGTCTTTTTCCCCCTGGCTGAATGCTCTTTGGGCTCGTCATTGCTGTCTGTGATGCCACTCTTCAACTGCAATGACAAAATGGAGGCATAACTTCAAAAATAACAATAAAAAGCCTCTAAATCAGTTGGATTGAATGCCTTTTCGTTTTTGAAATCCAAGCAACTGTGAGAAATCAAACCTGCAAATCAGTCATCCACTCTATTTTACGTTATTACCTAAAGGCACTGTCACACCTTGACGTTTTAGCCAGCAATGGTAACGTATAAAAATGTATGTAAAACGTTGGCGTACGCTGAAGTTTTGAGGTTTTTTTAAAGTTTTGGTCGTATTCATAACGTGTTGGTCGTATGCATAACATATTAATAACGGGCACAGAACGTTTCGTTGTCTTATAGATAACTTATACAAACGAATGCTTAGCCTGTTGTCGGCGTTCACAACCTATGCCCAACGATAGTTTAACTTGGGCATAGAGCGCTGCACATATCGCCGACAAATTTGTGGCGTAGCCTGTTAAAAACTTGCCGCACGCCGATTTAAATCATAACTGCCTGAAAATTGGAAGTGTCAACATCGCAGTCACACCTTGACGATTTAGCCAGCGTATGCCGACCTATGAAAAATGTGTCTAAAACGCTGGCACACGTCGAATACGGTATGGGTAAGTTGTGTATACGTTAGGAGCATGCTGAAAAACAATGAAGTACGCTGTCATATTCCGTGGTACGTCTAGTACGTCGTGAAATTTCATGCATGCTGAAAATTTTACGACGTACTCGACGTATGGCTCACAAGTTCCGCATACGCTGGCATAAGTTCTCGGCACGCTCCGCGATCGTTGTCACACGTCGAGCACACGTTACTTGTAAGTTACTCATAAGTCGAAACATGTCGAGGTAATGTTTAGCATACCCAAAACTTAATTTTTAACCTATGAGTAACGTGCTTTGAACCTATGAGTAGCGTGCTTTGAACCCACAGTATGTGTAACGTATCTCAAACGCACATTGTCGTATGTAGACGAATTTGATTGACGTCTTCCGGACGACCACAGAACTTACTGAACGTGTTTCTAACTTACATCTACCGTATAATGGCGATTTGGCAGCGTTTAGGGGAATTGGTATATACAAATGGGCTTCACAAGAGGAACCCGTCAGTGTTCCAGACTCCATGTTGAGTAGATGTCAATGTCAGTAGTATCAGTAGTACTAGTAGTAGTAGTAGTAGTAGTAGTAGTAAGTGAGCGTGTCAGTAGTAGTAATAGTAGTAGTAGTAGTATTGGTAGTAGTAGTATGTCCATGTCAGTACTAGTAGGTGAGCGTGGTGGGGAGGGTGTGGGTGATGATGGATCCTCGTTGCGTCCACGAATAGGAGACTACTTTGCACCATTGTTCGATGTTCTTTTCGGCTAATTTGTTTTTTCTCATTCCCACGATGAACTATTTTTTTGTTTCAGTTTTTAAAGTATTCAAAACGACTTGGACAAATGCATAATGTACTAGTAATGAACACAGAACGCTTCGATAACTTATAGATAAGTTATACCAACGATTGATTAGCGTGTTTTAGGCGTCCACAACCTATGCCCAACGATAGTCTAACGCAGGGGTCGGGAACGTGTGGCTCGCGAGCCAGGTGTGGCTCTTTTGATGATTGCATCTGGCTCGCAGATAAAATTGGAGTTTGAAACTTTGAAAGCCCAATATTTCTCGCGGAAGCTTTACCTATAGTTTGAATGGTGTCATGCTTCATTCACGTGCAGGGCTGAACTTGCCAGAAGGAGAGGAGAAAAAACGCCTCCGAATTGGCTGAAGCGGTTTTTGTTTCGTCCAGTCATGCGGCCGAAGCGACTAGTGATTTCGGTTCCTCTAATGACGTGCCGCCGCCGACACGCGTAGCGGAATTCATCTCGACCAATCACGCGCCACCGCTGAGGCGACAGCATCCCAGAGTCGGCCAGCCGCGCCGCACCTCTCGAGTATATAAGCCCGTGCGCAGGCCAGCCAGACTCACTATTTGCCAAGCCCCAGTTGGGTCAATCTATATATATATATATATATATATATATATATATATATATATATATATATCTCTCTCTCTCTCTCTCTCTCTCTCTCTCTCTCTCTCTCTCTCTCTCTCTCTCTCTCTCTCTCTCTCTCTCTCTCTCTCTCTCTCTCTCTCTCTCTCTCTCTAAGCTAACCCTTCGACGAAGAAGATGGCGAAAAGAAAAAAAGATGAGGAGTATCGTACATTTCAGGACGAATGGGCTGAAGAATTCGCCTTTGTGGAGAGAGCAGGTTCTGTGGTGTGTCTAATTTGCAATGACAAAATTGCATCGATGAAACGGTCGAATATAAAGCGGCACTTCGACACACGCCATGCTACCTTTGCATCAAAATACCCTGCGGGAGACAGCAGAAAGAAAGCGTGCCAAGAGCTACTGAGCAGGGTACAAGCCAGCCAGCAGCAACTCCGCGTATGGACCCGGCAAGGTGACGATAATTCCGCTCGCTTTGCTGGATATTTAGCAATAGTAAGGAACGGAAAACCATTCACAGATGGCGAGGATGCTAAAACGTTCATGCTGGATGTAGCCAATGAACGTTTTGATGATCTTCCGAACAAAGACAAGATAATCAAACGGATACAAGACATGCCTCGGTCGGCAAGAGCTGTTCATGATCGTACCATCATGATGGCAAACCAAGTGGAGGAAACGCAAGTGAAGGACATAAATACAGTGCCGTTCTTTTCCCTGGCTTTGGATGAGTCAACAGACATAAGCAATTTGTCGCAGTTCAGTGTGATTGCAAGATATGCTGCTGGTGATACACTGCGCGAAGAAAGTCTTGCTGTTCTGCCAATAAAAGGGTCCATAAGAGGTGAGTATTAATTCAAGTCTTTCATGGAGTTCGCTCAAGAAAAAAAAATCTACCTATGGATAAACTTATCTCAGTGTGTACTGATGGTGCTCCGTGTATGGTGGGGAAAAACAAAGGATTTGTGGCGCTTCTCCGTGAACATGAAAATAGACCCATCCTAAGTTTCCATTGCATTCTACACCAGGAGGGACTTTGTGCTCAGATGTGTGATGGGCAGCTTGGCGAAGTGATGTCGCTGGTCATTCGTGTGATCAATTTTATTGTTGCCAGAGCCTTAAATGGTCGCCAATTTAAAACAATGCTGGATGAAGTTGGAAATAACTATCACGGTCTGCTTTTGCACAGCAATGTGCGTTGGTTGCCAAGAGGGAAGGTGCTTAGCCGTTTTGCGGCTTGCCTGAACGAAATCCGGACTTTCCTTGAAATGAAAGGGATTGAGCATCCTGAGCTAGCCAAACTGAGTGGCTCCTCAAGTTTTACTATCTCGTGGATATGACTGAACATCTGAACCAGCTCAACGTGAAAATGCAAGGCATTGGAAATACAGTGTTATCCCTTCAACAAGCCGTGTTTGCTTTTGAAAACAAGCTGGAGCTCTTTATCATGGATCTTGAAACAGGTCGTTTACTACAGTTTGAAAAACTGCGACAATTTAAAGATGCATGCACAGCAAGTGAGCCCACTCAAAACTTTTGATCTCCACCAGTAAGCTGGCTTCACATCCAGTCTCCTACAGTCATTCAAAGCACGCTTTGGAGAATTTCGTGAGCACACTCGTCTTTTTAAGTTCATCACCCATCCAAACGAGTGTTCACTGAACACAGCCGACCAGAGTTACATTCCTGGTGCCTCCGTCAGAGATGTTGAAGCAGAAGTGGCTGACCTGAAGGCCTCAGACATGTGGGTGAATAACTTCAAGTCACTGAATGAAGATTTGGAAAGAATCGCACGACAGAAAGTGGAGTTGGCGAGCAAGCACATGTGGACAGAAATGAAAAAAACTTCAACCCGAAGACCAGCTGATTATCAAAACTTGGAACGCGCTTCCTGTCACATACCACACACTGCAGCGTGTGAGTATTGCTGTATTGACCTTGTTTGGATCTACGTATGCATGTGAGCAGTCATTCTCACATCTTAAAAACATCAAGTCCAACCTACTATTACGTCTAACGGATGAAAGCCTCAACGCTTGCATGAAGCTTAACCTCACCAAGTACCAACCAGACTACAAAGCCATCAGCAAATCCATGCAGCACCAGAAGTCCCATTAATGGTGAGTATTATAACAACATTATTTAAAAGAATAAATTCAGAGGCTTATTATACTAACATTTAGTTGAATTCAGTCTTAAAATATATTATATGGCTCTCACTGAAATATGATTTCCAAATATTTTGCTTTAATGGCTCTCCGAGTCAAAAAGGTTCCTGACCCCTGGTCTAACGTATGCATAGCATGGCAGCGTATCGTCGACGATTACGTGAGGTTTTCTATTCATAGGCTACAACTTCACTTTTAATAAATGCCTGTCACTCACCTATTGTTTTTGGACGCTGGTGCTCGGCAATTGAAATAGTTTTCATTGAACGAGTTAAATCGCTTCGACAGCAATGCAGTCACGGCACCAACAGCAGCAGGCTCATTGCCAGCCTCATGCCAGGCTCAAGCGGATCCCTGTAGAAGGTGTACTGCTTGGTTATCCTTGGACTCACTCTGGCTTGCAGCTCGTCGAACATCGCTGGGGGCATTCGCAGGAAGTTGATGAAGGATACATTGTCCTCGTTCTGGAGTTCCACCATGAGCTGGTCATATATGCCGTAATGGCGTCGCCTCCCGATCCATGGTCTGACCCAGTTCCTTCTCCTCCGTTCACGTCTTCTTCTACCGGCTCTATTGGCACGCAACTGGTGCAGTGTCAACTCGATGAGGTCCTGTTGATGTTGGAGGACAGGTAGGTATTGTCGTCTCAGCCTTGCCGTATCCTCCATCTCTCGGAATGACATGGACATGTACTCACCACGAAGTCTAAAAAAAAACAGACGGGTTCCTCCTGCGAAGCCCCTTTTTATATACAAATTCCCCTAATCGCTGCCAATACGCCATTATACGGTATCTGTAAGTTAGAAACGTGTTCGGTAAGTTCTGTGGTCGTCCTGAAGACGTCAAATACGTATACATACGTATTTGTGCGTAGGACATGCTTTACAAATAATTTCCAAGCACGTTACTCATAGGTTATAAATAAGTCATGGGTACCCTAAACATTACTTTGACGTGTTTCGACGTATGAGGAACTTTCAAGTAACGTGTTGCGAAGTGTGAACAACGTTCGTGTAGCGTGCTTACAAAACGTTACTCATAGGTTAGAAATAAGTTCCGGGTACGCTAAACATTACCTCGACGTGTTTTGACTTATGAGTAACTTACAAGTAACATGTGTCGACGTGTGTCAACGATCGCATAACGTGCCTACAACTTATGGCCAGCGTAGCGGAACGTGTGAGTCGTACGCCGGCATACGTCGTAAAATTTCAAGCATGCAAAAATTTGTGGACAACCCAAAAGTACAGCGTTTAAAGCCAGCGTACTACGACGTATGGCAGTGTTTTTCAGCGTGCTCTTAACGTATACAAAACTTACCCATAACGTATTCGACGTGTGCCAGCGTTTTAGACAAAATTTTTCATAAATCGGCATACGCTGGCGAAATCGTCAAGGTGTGAAAGCGGCTTAAAGCATGATATCTCAAAAAGTTGTGGACGGATTCGGACGAAACTTGGTGGACAGGTTTGGTGTGTGGAAACAAAGAATGGATTAAATTTTTGTGAAGATCCGAATCCAGATCATAATTTTTTGAGTGATTCTTCACAATTGAGAGATAGGGCTAAACCGATATATAAATCCGAATTGGTGAAGATGCGAATCCGGATCCAGATACGAGAATTATTTAATTTTTAAAGTGATTCTTCACCATTGAAAGATAGGGCCAAAAACTACATGTAGCATAATATTTCAAAAATGTAATGGGCCCCGATATGTTCTTGTGGATCAGGCATTGCATGGCAGAGGTATGCGCTCTACTGAGTGCCCTTCTAGTTATCTATGATATTTCAATTTTCAGTAAAAAAATTAGGTTCAAATTCTGATACTTAAACAGAAAAAAAGAAATTGGCAACTTGATCTTTTTCATATTCTTGTGGTTTCAGATAAATAAAAACATCCTATATAAAAAAGGAGCCACGTTTCTCCATCTGTAATGCTTTATTCTAAAATCTAAAGCGTTTCTGCTGTCGTAGAATAACACAAATAGTACCGTTGGAAATACTCGATGTTACAAAGAAACAATCACTCTCGATTTGTTTGGTTGGAGAGCTAATAATCGATTTACTTGAAAAATTTGTTCGTTTAATCACAAACTACTCAATTTTGAGAGCAATACTTCTCATTATATGAATACGTCTCAAAGCAGGAGAAAAAATATGTATAAAAGTACACAGAAGGAGCACACAAACAACAACCACCACAGTCACACCAAAAACAATTATGTTATGAAAGATCCTTTTTCACATATATTACTAAATTTTACATCCTCTGACACAGATACACATAAATGTGTTTGTGACGTAAACCATGCTGACTTTTGATTAAACCAATCAGCGAAGCGATGGGAGGCATGCCTAGTATTTATAAAAGCAGAATTGTACATCCATCTATAATTCCAGCAATGTGTGTGTGTGTGTGTGTGTGTGTGTGTGTGTGTGTGTGTGTGTGTGTGTGTGTGTGTGTGTGTGTGTGTGTGTGTCCGCTGTTTCTCGACAACCACTGGTCCGATCTAAAGGCACTGTCACACCTTGACGATTTAGCCAGCAATGGCAACGTATAAAAATGTATGTAAAACGTTGGCGTACGCTGAAATTTTGATTTTTTTTTAAAGTTTTGGTCATATTCATAACGTGTTGGTCGTATGCATAACATATTAGTAATGGGCACAGAACGTTTCGTTGTCTTATAGATAACTTATACCAACGAATGCTTAGCCTGTTGTCGGCGTTCACAACCTATGCCCAACGATAGTTTAACTTGGGCATGAAGCGCTGCACGTATCGCCAACAAATTCGTGGCGTAGCCTGTTAAAAACCTGCCGCACGCCGATTTAAATCACAACCGCCTGAAAATTGGAAGTGTCAACATCGGTCACACCTTGACAATTTAGCCAGCGTATGCCGACCTATGAAAAATGTGTCTAAAACGTTGGCACACGTCGAATACGGTTTGGGTAAGTTGTGTATACGTTAGGAGCATGCTGAAAAACGATGAAGCACGCTGTCATATTCCGTGGTACGTCTCGTACGTCGTGAAATTTCAAGCATGCTGAAAATTTTACGACGTACTCGCCGTATGGCTCACACGTTCCGCTACGCTGGGAATAAGTTGTAGGCACGATATGCGATTGTTGACACACGTCGACACAAGTTCCTTGTAAGTTACTTACAAGTCGAAACACGTCAAGGTAACGTTTAGCATACCCGAAACTTATTTTCTCCGTCAAGGCACATTTTCTGTTTTTCTCCTTGGCTCCGTGAAGGCACGTGACGAAATATCTGAAGTTGTTGTTGTTGTTGTTTTTTTATTTTATTTTTTTTTAGTCTATCACTAATTTTAAAATATATTTGGACATTTGCTTTAAAGTTTCGAGGTCGACGTGACAATATCCTCAAACAGAAAATATTCACAGAGGAGGAACTAAGAATAAGACATGAGAAAACTGAAGAGGCAATCAGACGTGACGTAACGGCACGTGACGAAATATCGGAACTTATTGTTGTTTTTTTGGTTTTTTTAAACGCTGCCAATACGCCATTATACAGTAGCTGTAAATTAGAAACACGTTCAGCAAGTTCTGTGGTCGTCCGGAAGATGTCAATCAAATACGTCTACATACGTCAATATGCGTTGGAGGTACGTTACACATAGGTTCAAAGCACGTTACTCATTGGTTAGAAATAAGTTTTGGGTACGCTAAGCATTACCTCGACGTGTTTCAACTTATGAGTACCTTACAAGTAACGTGCTTCGACGTGTGTCAACGATCGCATAATGTGCCTCGACGTGTGTCAACGATCGTGGAACGTGCCTACAACACGTTACTCATAGACTATAAATAAGTTTCGGATACGCTAATCATTACCTCGACGTGTTTCGACTTATGAGTAACTTACAAGTAACGTGTGTCGAGGTGTGTCAACGATCGCATTACGTGCCTACAACCTATGGCCAGCATAGCGGAACCTGCGAGTCATACGCTGGCATACGCCGTAAAATTTCAAGCATGCAAAAATTTGAGGACAACCGCAAAGTACAACGATGAAAGCCAGCGTACTACGACGTATGGCAGTGTTTTTCAGCGTGCTCTTAACGTATACAAACTTACCGATAACGTATTCGACGAGTGCCGGCGTTTTAGCCCAATTTTGCATACGTCAGGCATACGTTGGCTAAATAGTCAAGGTGTGACAGGGCCTTAATTGAAACTTGCCAGGTATATTGCTGGGGGCCCTGTGGATGTGCCTTTTCAAGGTTTGATATTAATCGGACAAGTGCTTCCCAAGTTATGGCCATTTATTTACCAACCAATGACAAAACACGTTGCTGCGTGGGTGCGGCCGATGGGGAAGAGAACCTCAGCCGCGTTCCCCATTACGGGTTACAACGTACGGACTTCCGGAAAGTGATGACTTAGTGTATTCTAATAATTTCTCGATTTCTCATGCGCATTTATAGATAAACACAATGCCGCAATCCAGTCGTCGTTTACGAGAGTGAAGGAACGGCCTGTGTGGCTGTTTGAAAGTTTGTTTGTTTTTTGCACGTACGTTTTTTTTTCTTTTTTCTTTTCTCTTTGTGTTTTTCCTTGCGATGACATTGCGAAAAGGCAAAATACATTGGCGCTAATTGAATAATTGGCCATTAAAACTAAATTGCGAATAATCGTAACTGCGATATGCGAACTTCCGGGCCACGCACGTACGGGCACACGAGAGCGAAGGAGTGTGGTTGTTGTTTGTGGCTCGCGGTTTGAGGTTTTTTTTTTTTTGCACGTACGGCCACACACGTACGGGCACGTACTAGTATGTATTGGGATAAACAAATACATGCAAATATTTAAGTCAACTGCAGAAATAGTAGGAGAAACTATTTTAAATCAGGAACAGACAAAATTATGTTGAAACGAGAGAATTCAAAAAACACCTTACCCCAAGCAGTCTTGTAAAATGGACATGGGACTATTGCAGAGCATATCGGACCCAATACGTTTTTGAAATATCCTATATATCGTTTTTGGCCCCATCTCTCAATGGTGAAGAATCACTTGTAAAATTAAATAATTCTCGTATCTGGATCCGGATTCAGATCTTCACCAAAATCGAACCAATTCGTCATGGTCACACACCCAACCTGTCCACCAAGTTTCATTCAAATCGGTCCACAACTTTTTGAGTTATTGTCGTATCCAGGGGGTTTAGCCCCCACCTGCACGGATGGCCAAACAGTTCTCTCTTGGAGGCCCACAACCGGGACTCCGGGAGATTAATATGCGTGCGGGAAAGAAATGCTAGGTGCTTCACCAGGGCGGTAGCACAGCACGGGTTTTACTCTTGAACCCACAACAGATACACGGACACAAGCAAATGAAATTAAATAAAATGGATTATTTAATTACAGTAATCAAATATGTACAATAACAATAATTCAAATTATAATAATGAAAGAAAAACGTGAGGTAATCTACAGCCTATATTGCTATTTGAGGCACACGCGCGCGCGCGCACACACACACACACACACACACACACACACACACACACACACACACACACACACACACACACACACACACACACACACACACACACACACACACACACACACACACACACACACACACACACACACACACACACACACACACACACACACACACACACGGTCATATAAAATAAAGAAAATAAAAAATTCCCTTTTCGTTCCTTCACTTAGCTGAGTCCAGGTGATCTTTTAGGACTTGACGATCTAACAACGTCATCAGCGTGCGGATCACCACGCCCTAAAAATAGCTCCGAGCAACTCGTGAGGCAATATTCGACATCAGGGCTCCCGAACCGCGATGTAGCTTCTTCATCGGCCATGCTTGCCAATCCCGCCTGCAGAATGTTACCGCTCCCTTCGGTGATATACACGAGGCTTGAAGGTCCATGTCTCACAACCAACCAAGAGTCAATGGCCAGCGTCTTGCTCAGCACACGACCAACTTACCTCAGTACAAATACGATTTGTCATTTGTCAACATTTGTCAACAGCAATTTTGTCATTCTGAGAGGAGAGCGAAGCGAGATCCTGCTTCCCAGTCACGTTCCTCTCATGACTACAACTGCAACCTCACTCTTCTTCATGCATCGAAGGAAAGCCAGCCGTAATGCCCCTGCTCTTTCGAGAGCTGACCCTGCCTCTCGAGCTTCTGTCCCACTTTGAGCCTTCGTCTC
The DNA here is from genome assembly GCF_056783735.1 of Eptatretus burgeri. NCBI lineage: Eukaryota > Metazoa > Chordata > Myxini > Myxiniformes > Myxinidae > Eptatretus > Eptatretus burgeri. Next base: position 59,116,639 of record NC_140970.1, on the reverse strand, counting down.
TGACTGTGTCTGTCTCCTCCTGCAACAACCTGCCTCCCCGTTCTCTTGCCGAGAAGCGCTCTGCTATTCTGATTGCCTCCCTCACACAGAACTCCACTCATGCGTTCGCTTCTCACTACGAGCTGCTTCCCCGTCCTCTCTGATCGCCTGCCTCCTATGCGCACTTCTTCTTCCTACCCACGTCACACCCATCAATCATCAGCGTCGGGGGCGTGACTTCACCCGCAGTCACCCTTGGAGGCAGGGCTTCTTCCTACTTGGTCATGCAGCTCGGTTGTAATGGTGGTTGTGGTTATAAAAATGTAATTCTATCATTGCTGGTTTGAAATACAAAAACATAGGGAAAAGTCACAAGGGGGCGATTACATACTGGGGAAATTATCCTTAATCCCCATCTAATTAACACCGCACCACCCCCCGTGTGATGACAAGTAACATTTAAGCTCACAGTTTCCCTACTTAGTTTAGATAGAGATGTCTTCTACACGTCCACGGTCCAAGCAACTCTATACGATCCCATCTTTCTGATTAAATTCCTCCACCTACCCCACAAACATAACAATATCGTGCTTTATATTAGTTAAGCCCTATGTGTCAATGGTGAAGAATCACGTGAAAAAAAAATATCGGATCCGGATTCTCACCAAAACTGAATCAATTCTTATCAAACACCCAACGTGTCCCCAAAGTTTCGTCCGAATCAATCCACAACTTTTTGAGATCTCGTGCTATATATCATTTTTGGCCCTATCTCTCAATGGTGAAGAATCACTTTAAAAATTCCAGTAGTTGGATCCAGATCTTCACCAAAATCTAACCAGTTCTTTTTACGCACCCAACCTGCCCACAAATTTCATTCATCCGGATCCATCCACAAGGTTTTGAGATATCCTGCGCAGAAACAAACAAACAGACAAATAAACAGAGAGGGATAAAAACATAACCTCCTTCACCTTTGGTGGCAGAGGTAAAAATAACAATAATAATTAAAAAAAACATTTTGCTTAATTTAACAATATCATGTACCAAAGGAAAAACTACAAAAAAGAAGCAACTTAGACACAGAGGACACATTTGGCCCATCATGCCTGTGCTTTATAATCACAAGAAGTTAATGGAGTTTAAATGTGAAATGATATACTCAGCGGTCATTGAGTGGTAAGTTATATCAGGTGATAAAAAGCAACTTAAAAATGTCCCTGCTCTAATGAATTGGTTTAAAAGTCTGTTGGATATATTGTAGTGTACTTTACATGAGATACGATGTAAAAATATAAAATGTAACTTCACCAAATTAAACCAGTCTACAGTTAAAACAAAAGACTAGCCAGCACGATGTCAAAGTTAACAATAAGAGTAGATTGTCTAATCCCAAGACAAGTATCAATAAATAAATAAAAATCTTTCTTTTTTGCTCTACAGAAGCAGAGAATGGTGAACAAATGATTGTAAAATGTGCTAACTCCCACATTTAAATGAAGCACAACCTTTAGGAAAGAAAAGATTTATGTGCATCGAAAGCAATAAAGGAACAAAAATAAAACTCCCGCCAAAACATGAGATAAGATTTATGGTTTTGGAATAAGAAATGCAAAGGGAGGAGGAAGTTACACAGTATAGCGGTGGTCAACAAAAACCTTTCAAAACAATACCATTTTCACAAACCAACTGAATAAGTATTTGAGGGAAAAGGTTCAATTGTAAATGAGGATATTGTTATGTTGTTGTAAGTACATATTTTAAACGATGAATTTTTGTGCTCAGTAATGGTTGGAAAGATGAATGGCAGGTTAGTTATTAGTCACTTGAAACAACTGCACAATTGTCATGACATGAATCTCATAACTAAGTGGAGTGCATGCCCCTACAAGGCTGAACATTTTAAGTTTTGTATCCCACTGATAGGACTGATCTACATCCAGACCTGAACCAAAATCTAATGTCTGAATCCATCCACAACTTTTTGACATATAATGCTATGTCACTTTTGGCCCTACCTCTCAATGGTGAAGAATCACTAAAAAAATAAAAATAAAAATGATTTTAAAAAAATATGTAATATATGGAATGGGATCTTCACCAAAACGTGATCAATTTGGCTTCGTCACACACCCAACCTGTCCACAAAATTTAGTCGAATCCTTCCATAACTTTTTGAAATATCCTGCTCACAAACAGGGGGTGAATACATGACATAACCTTCATCATCCTTCGGTGGCAGAGGTAATAACTTGGTTCTTAATGGAAGAAAAAGATACACCTGCAATGATTAAGAAGCTTGAATCCCCAAAACAAAACCTGAAGGACATTAAAAGACTGCTTTCAAAGCTCAGTTAATACAAACCTACCTGCCACAGAAAATCTCCAAAAGCTTCCTCTATATTGCCTTCGCTGTCTGAATCGACAATTGTTTCATCCCATAAGCACAGGTCATCAATAGCTCCATGGGCCAAACAATGGTTTGCTCTCGCACTCGTCTCAGCCAAGGACTTGGCAGCCTCCATCGCAGAAACAAAATTTTAAAAAGGCTCGGAAGAACATTCAGGGGTCCTTTTTATCTTGTGACCGATCTTCCATTTCCTACTTTGGATTTTCCTTCACTACCACTTCCATGGCTTAAACTCCCGTCAAATTACATGTCAGGCTCGCATACTCGCCTCTTAGCTGCCTCACATGTGTTTGAATTGAGGCCAGGTTATAAACTGTCATCCCAGTGTTTCACAGGCAGAGTGATTCATCAATATGTGCGCCATCCATAGGATGTACATTAAACTGGGCGTCCTGTCTTCTGGAATTAGTTGGTGGATGTTAAAGATCCCACAGTGTGCTTAGCAAAGCGTAGGTGAGCTATCACCAGCATCCTGGCCAATTCACAAATACCTATTCTAACCTACAGGGGCACTGCATCAGCATGGATTGAAGATGAGCCTGGAAAAGACAGAGGTATTGTGGGTCAGACGAGAGAGGAGAGCAAGAGAGAGAAAGAGAGAGAAAGAGCGAGAAAGAGAGAAAATCAGGTTAAAGGGGGAGGAGATAAGGCAAGTAACTAGATTTGTGTGCCTAGGTTACAGTCACAGAAGTAACAACCAGAGAGTTGGTGTCGAAGCTGCCTGTTTATACATTTATCGTTTTTAAAAGACTAGTCCAATAATATTTTTTTATAAAGCATTGCAGTGAAGTCTAATCCAAATAATTTTAAAGCAATATATGTAGTGGTGCCCCCAGAATCCGAATTCAATTCGTTCCAAGAGGCTGTTCGGATTCCAAAACTATTTTCCCAATAAGAAATAATGGAAAGTGAATTAATCAGTTCCTGGACCCCAAAAAAACCCACTTTCAACTGAAATTACCCATGTTTAAGGTAAAATAAGATGAGTAAATGACCTTTTCTGGGTCATGAATCTTTTTCCAAGCCTGGGGGATGAGCAGGAGCGTTGTCGCTTCTTCCATCAGGTCTGGATGCAGCTCCGGCCTATCAGTGGCCATTGGGATTTAAAACGTAAACTGTTCAGCCTGGTGGAGGTATGTAATTAAACATGAAGCACCAAATGGTGTTTTATATCCCAGTACACTCTGTGGAGACATAAACGTGCCATTTTCACCACACGGTTCCACGGGAGAGAATCAAGAGGTGAAGCGATTGGGTGACGCAGCATGACGTCACTACCATGCTCGCGAAAAAAAACGTTGAGTTCGTTAAAGCCGATTCGTCAGAGGGTTCATTGAATGAGTTCGCTTCACGATGGGGTTTCGCGCTTTTATCGCTTCTTTATTTTTAAGAATCGTACACACGGTCGATTTCGGCAGCTCGAACATGGCAGCGAGATCAGACACACGCGCACCGCTCTCATGCTTAGCGATAAGTTCTTTCTTCAACTCAATTGTCGTTCTCACCGACTTCTTATTCCTATTTGCTTCACTGCTCTTCTTGGGTGCCATGGTGAATGCACAAGGGTGATAATTGAAAAAAAATGCACAAATCAAGGTGAAAACACGAGGTAAAGTAGCGATCGACAAACGAGAGATGCTTTCACGTGTACTTCCACCGACGAACTGAATGAACAAAGCGCGAAGATGCGGGTCGAACAGGCGGGGGAGACGCACGTGAACAAACATGAACGCCACGTAGTGTTCGGTTTTTAGGGCAAAGTTTTCTCGAAAAAAATGTTCGGATTCCAATTTGTTCAAACAATGGGGCGTTCGGATTCTGGGGGCATCACGGTATTTGTATATTGTAATCAGTAAAAAATAGTCTGGTCGATAAAAACATTAGAAAGGAAATAACTTGCACCAAAAACTTTAACATTTTCATGCTCATGCTGACGCTGACGCTCACGCCAGAGGTATCGCTTTCGCTCTCTGTTCTTCGAACAGGCGAGCTAAAAATGGCCTCCACCAGATTGAACAGTTTTTGTTTTGTATCCCACTGATGGGCCAGATCTGGACCAAAATCTAATCTGCTTGTTCTAGTCACCTCCCCAACTCATTCAACAAGTTTTGTCCAAATCCATCCATAATTTTTTGAGATATCGTGCTACAAATCGTTTTTGGCCGCAACTCTCAATGGTGAAGAATCACTTATTAAAAATTATCAGATCCAGATCTTCACCAAAATCTAATCAATTTGTCCTTGTCACATGCCCAACATATCCACCAATTTTCATCCGAATCCATCCAAACTTTTTGAGATATCCTGTTCACAGACAAACAAGCAGACAGACAGAGGAAAAAAAAAAACATAACCTCATCCGCCATCAGTGGCAGAGGTAATGATAATAAGGATAACACATTTACCACCCCCCCCCCCAATCCCAGCCGCTCCCATAGTGAGCAGGTCTTTCTAGTAGATTAAATTTTACAACTGAAAAAAGGACAAAACTTCAAGGCTGAAATAATAACTTTTCTCTCGTTTTAGTTAATTATAAATATAATTAGTCAATGTTGTTTACAAAATACATAGAAGTAAAGCTTTTCTGGGTGACACATTAATCCCCTTTGAGGAGGAGGTGGGGTCCTAGTTTTAGTTGTTACTAGACGACCCATGAACCCGTTGGGTTCCCGTTGTAACAGTGGTTGATAAAAAAAATCATTTCAACAACAACAAAAAAGATAGCTCCAGCAAACTATACCGCTGAGGTTGTTTGCATTGATCAAATAATCCCGAAGAGTACTTGACTGAATCGGGAATTGATTTTTTAATACATTTTTTGTTGCCCGATTTTAACGAAACTTGATACTGCACACCGCAGGCGAATAGTGAGTAAGGTGGCCCTAAATTTTTTGCACTATCGTGTACAGTTTTTGCTGTATTTCAGGAACATACATACAATATGAGAGTTTTAGTAATATATAGATAGATAGATGTGTCAGGAAATTACCATAACGACGTTTATAGTAGGAAAATGATCGAAAGAAACATCACAGGTCTGTTCCTTTGTATGCCACATCTTTCTCCTCTCTCACGGTATAGTCACCAAACTTCAAAGAAATAATTAACAGTCTTACAATTCTGCTTATGGCATATAAATTTACTTCCAACTTGTACTCAATTTGGTCCTGTCGAAAAGACTTTTTCCAGTGTTCGTTACGCTGGAAGATGTCCTGGGCATTCCATGGGCTATGTTTAAAGCCCAACAGTTTGGGAATTCAAGCCCAGCAGGCCTTCCCGTCCTTTCAAATGCCATTTCATCCCATTACTCATCCTTGATGGTTATATCTGATAATAAATAATATTTATTTATTCTGGTGTCCTGCCCGAAAGCAGGTCCAAAACTGCCAAAGCAGCTTTCTGGCAAAGAAAATACAATGGGTTGTTTGCCATTGCCTTCCCAGAGCAAATAATATATGAACAGATTAATAACATATAATACCATTTCCCAAAGTGGCAGAGACTGCTGAAATAGCTTTCTGGGAAAGGAAATACAATAGGTGGTTTACAATTACCTTCCCAGCAGTATTAGATAAAAGCAGGTATTTGGACAAAGTGCCAGTAACAATCACCTACTTGGTGTGAAAGACACCAAAATGATATTACAACATCCACCAGCAGCAAACGATGCTGATAGATGGATCTCAGGCTTAATGTTTCATCTTACAAACAGAAAGTGAACTCATTGATAGAATGCCCTGCCTTTGAAACACCACATCAAACGTTTGTAATCGGGCGGGAAACAAATCGAGACTGGACAGCTCAAATGTGAATGTACTACTTACTACAGAACAAGTCCACCAACCCATAAAATATAGATGTGTGTGTAGAAGAAGAATTAATTCAGAAAACGTTGATACACTCAACTCATGGAACTTGTTAATTTTGGTTAAGAGCCTGTAATCTTATTTGAACTTGTTAGTACCCTATGGAATGACCCAGATACAAAATGTACAAGGAAAAGCAAGTGAAAATGGTTGGAAAATAAACAAATAAAAATGCCAATTGCATTGATTTTGTCAATTGCTGTTGTATTGGGTTTTCTTCCTCCTGTAGGGAGCAGGTGTTTATGGGGGGGAGAAAAAAAAAAAAAAAAAAACACGAGAGAGAGAAGAGGAGAGGAGAGGAGAGGAGAGGAGAGGAGAGGAGAGGAGAGGAGAGGAGAGGAGAGGAGAGGAGAGGAGAGGAGAGGAGAGGAGAGGAGAGGAGAGGAGAGGAGAGGAGAGGAGAGGAGAGGAGAGGAGAGGAGAGAAACAGGGTGTCCCAAAACTCACCGAAGGATTTAGGAATTAAATAACATTTGTTTTTTTAATAATTTATGATTATTTTTATACCAAAAGAAAATTTACAAAATCAAATGGAGATAAATTTGCTTTATTTATGAAAAAGTGATGAAGCTTAGAATATGTTCTCCATTTTCAGCTTCGCAGAGACGGGCTCTTTCGACAGCATTTTCCACAACAGCGGACAATAACTCTGGTTGCAGCCCTCAAATTTCTGCACAGATGTTGTCCTTGAGCTGCTGAATTGTAAGGGGCTTATTGAAGTATACACACTCTTTTAGGTAACCCCAAAGAAAATAATCGGGAGGCGTCAAAGCAGGAGAACGTGATGACCAATAAATTTCTGAATTTCACGAAATTATTCGGTGTCCATGCTCTATGGGTGAGAATTTAATTGATCGATGAAATTTAAAATAAAATTCCACAATTTTGGTTCTTTGTTCAGTGGTGAATTTTTCCATGGGTAATTTCCAAATGTTAATCTACATTCTGAAAAGAAAAGAAAAACAAATTATTATTAAAAACCAGAAATGTTATTTAATTTCTAAAGCCCTAGTTGACTTTTGGGACACCCTGTGTGTATATCTATCTATCTATCATATATATATATATATATATATATATATATATATATATATATATATATATATATATATATATATATATATAGATATATATATAGATATCAGTCATGCGCCACTTAACGACGGGGATACTAGGGTGGTCCAAAATCATAAGGGAAAAATTCAAAATTTGAATATTCTTGGGGCATGTTGATTATTTTGTTCTACCTCACTAGAAAATACTCCTGGCCAAATTTGCCACAGTTCCAAAAATATTTAGGGGTCCATCAATAGGAAGGAAGTTGTTACATCCGGTGGGGGTTGCTACATCCGGTGGGAGAGAAGAAGACGTCAGTGGGAGAGAGGGAGACGTCAGTTGAGCTTTCGGTTCGCTGTCGGTCGGTGTTAAAAGTACTTTTATTTTTCTTTTTTTATCTCTAATTTTTTTCTTCTTCTTTTTGATTCCCAGAGTGAGTATGGCATGTTCTACACGGAAAAGCACAGAACTGTTCCTCTTGGATCAACCATTGGAGAAATTCACCGACCGCCAGTTGCCCACTGCCCACTGAGAACATTTTATGCTCTTTCCTTTCATTTTTCCTATTAGTATTGTGACATTATAATGAATCCGTTGAGAGACTTTGATGGACCCCGAAACCACCTCCAAATCTGCTAATTTTTTGTTTCTTTGCGTTTTTCAACGTCAGGAACGATTTGGCAAACATGCCCTCGAGAAATTCGAACTTTCATTTTTTTGGACCACCCTAGGGGATACGTTCTGAGAAATGCGTCGTTAAGCGATGTCGTCATTGTGCGAACATCTTGGAGTGTACTTACACAAACCTCGATGGTATCGCTGACGACACACCTCGGCTATATGGGAAAGCCTATTGCTCCTAGGCTACAAACCTGTACAGCATGTTACTGTACTGAATACTGTTGGCAATTGTAACACACATCCAAGATAGACGGAATACACCATAGTTAACCTCCGCCATCGAAGATCAGAGGTTACTGTTTTCACCCCTTTCTGTTTGTTTGTTTGTGAACAGTATTATGGAAAAACTCCTTGACGGATTTCGACGAAACTTGGTGGGGGGGGGGGGGGTGAGGTATGGTCCAAGGATCATGCCATTAGATTTTGGACTTGGTCCCCCACCCCCAAAAAAAATTGTTAGAGAAAAAAATTTTTTTTTTTTGCATTTTTAACCTCCGCCATCTTCGAAGATGGATGGAGGTTACTGTTTTCACCCCTTTCTGTTTGTTTGTTTGTTTGTTTGTGAACAGTATTACGGAAAAACTCCTCGACGGATTCGACAAAACTTAGTGGGGGGTGAGGTATGGTCCAAGGATCATGCCATTAAATTTTGGACTTGGTCCCCCCCCCCCCCCCAAAAAAATTGTTAGAGAAAATTTTTTTTTTTTTTGCATTTCTACATGTTTTAAGTGATTTCCAACCCCCCCCCCCCCCAAAAAAAAAATTGTTGGAGAAAAGAACTATAACTTTGTCAGCACTGTTGACATCATATTTAATGAATAAGATATAAGGTTCACTTGAGTGACCCAGCAGTATTGGCGGCGGAGGTTTTGCACTCTCCCAAGTGCTCCCCCTCTCGTTTTACCTTTGTGCTGTTCATGACGGCCATCGGTGTTGTTCGCGGCTGCTTACAATCTCCTCTCGCATCGATTATAGAAAGGTGAATAAATAGCGTTTGGATTTTATAAATATGCAATCATTGCATCGATGATATAATTTACAAATGAAGAATCGAGCACCTGTCAGTTGTGTGATATATTTTCAGAGCAGTGCGAATGTTTTAACAACATAAAAAAAACTTTACTAAAAATTTATTTGTGTTTTAATTTTGACTGGAACAACAACGATTTATTCGTGGAATTCTTCAATTCAAAGGTAATTTACTTGCTTGAAGGTAAACGTGCAAAACAACTAGTCAAAGAGGATGAAAATAGGAGTGTTTTTGGATGTTAGGTCAACATTTGGTCAGTTTGAACGCTGATTTTCTTGATTTTTCGCGACCCCGGTTTTTTCACGATGACATTTTATGGACCTCAACGATTGCGTTATAACGGGGCCACACTGGAGTTGTTTATTATCATTATCAAGTATTATGTACTGTACATAATTAACCTCCACCATTGAAGATCGGAGGTTACCGTTTTCACCCCATTCTGTTTGTTTGTTTGTTTGTGAACAGTATTACGGAAAAACTCCTCGATGGATTTCGATGAAACTTGGTGGAGGGATTAGGTATGGTCCAAGGATCATGCCATTAGATGTTGGACTTGGTCCAAAATCCAATATGGCCGCTTTGGCGGCCATTTTGAAAAAATATTTGAATTTTTTTTTTTTTGCATTTCTACATGTTTTAAGTGATTTCCAACCCCCCCACCCCCAAAAAAAATTTTTGCAACTTTTTTTCAACAAAATTTCGATTTTTTTTTTCTTGCATTTCGACATGTTATAAGTGATTTCCAACAACAAAACATGCCAAAATTATAATTGCGGCCGATTTTGGTACTTCAGGTGGATATACCCACGTAAAATCAATTTCTGTCTCAAGGAATCGAGTTATGACGAATGAATTGAGTTTGTAAAAGTTAAAAGTAAAAGGGAAAGTTGCAAACTATAACTCTGAGCGCTGTTGACGTCAAATTGAATGAATAGGATATCAGGTTCACTTGAGTGACCTAGCAGTATTGGCGGCGGAGGTTTTGCACCCTACCAAGTGCTCCTCCTCTAGTTGTATGTGGTATACTGTACTTTTATATGACTGGCAGCGCTTCGACGGCGACGACATCACCAGACGATAGGAATTTTTCAGCTCCATTATAATCTTATGGGACCACCGTCGTATATGCGGTCCGTCATTGACCGAAATGTCGTTATGCGGCGCATGACTGTATACACACACACACACACACACACACACACACACACACACACACACACACACACACACACACACACACACACACACACACACACACACACACACACACACACACACACACACACACACACACACTATGCTTCTCCATTGTCTTGGGGTCACTCACCTGCATTTTTCACTTTTTACCTCCACCACCGAAGGTGCAGGAGGTTATGTTTTCACCCCTTTCTGTGTGTCTGTCTGTGTACAGGATATCTCAAAAAGTGGTGGATGGATTCAGATGAAATTTTGTGGACAGGTCTGGTGCGTGACAAGGACGAACTGATTAGACTTTGGTGAAGATCCAGATCCGGATCTGACTACTAGAATTTTTAAAGTGATTTTTCACCATTGAGAGACAGGGCCAAAAACGATATATAGCATGATATCTCAAAAACATGTGGATGGATTCGGATGAAACTTGGTGGACACGTTGGGTGTGTGATAAGGACGAAGCGATTTGTGAAGTCCAGATCCTTATCTGGATACGAGAATTATTTTATTTCTAAAGTGATTCTTCACTATTGACCATTTTGAAATATCATGCCATGTATCGTTTTTGGCCACATCTCTCAATGGTGAAGAAAACTTTTTAAAACGTCACTTAAAATTCGAGCATCCGGATCTTCACCAAAGTCGAAGCAATTCGATGTCATACACCCAACCTGTCCACCATATTTCACCTGAATACGTTCATAACTTTGCGAAATACTATGCTCACAGCCAAACACCATAGGGGTGAAAACATAACCTCCATCCACCTTTGGAGGTAACAAACTTCACATCAGTACAAATCCTGTTGAGCAGCTCCAAAAACCTCATGCCAAACTCCATAACATTTCATCTTTGATGACAATAGGTGACTTCCTGGACTTGAGGGAATAAAAAAAAAAGGTAGTTCCATTGTACCTTTGTTTTGCCACTGGACTTGCTGCCAATCCCCAAAGCCGTTCCAATCTTCTTGGAAGCATCATGAGACTGCGCACTCCCTGTTTTTGTGGTCTTCGGAGAAAAGAATCTGCGAATGTCCTGTTGGTAAATGTGTAAATGTCAGCTGGCTGCTAAAGGTACTCTGCAGATGTGATCATCAAGCTCCATCCTTCCAACAGCATCGATATCTATATATATATATATTTATTTATTTTATCTCTCTATCTCTATCTCTATCTCTATCTCTATCTCTCTCTCTCTCTCTCTCTCTCTCTCTCTCTCTTGCAGCCTGTGGCTGCTGGTTGCATCATTGGTTGGGATGCAGCTATGCTGCTGATGCAGTGTCCCCCTTACCACTACACCGGTGCTCATTTTGCCGACCTTGGAAGGATGACAGGCTGAGTCAGTCAACCTCCTGGTGTATTTTAATTCAGCGGCCAACGGGGCTTGAACTCAGGACCCTAGGATCCCAAGCCGCTACCCCAACCACTAAGTGACTAAGCCAACACCAGGCCTACTACTACTACTACTACTACTACTACTACTACTACTACTACGGCGGCGGCTCAGGCCTTTCACGAACTGGTTGGCCAGGCCTGTCGTTCAACTGGAGTTGGGGTCGGGTGCCGGGGATAATTGTAATGCTCTTCGCGGAGAGACACAGCGAGATCTTTTAACGTCCAACCAGCTCATGCAAGCACACAGGACACCCGGCTTAACGTGCATCCTAACGCCGCACCAATCGGACCGTGTCCAGTCGGGTCCGGGAATCGAACCAAGACTCAAGGAGGCAACAATCATGTGAGGACCTGATGGCAGCAATACGATTTAAAAAGGAATTCCAACCCGCTACCATAAAACTGACCGCACAATGTGAGAAAGAAACAAAACACGTTCCCTTTATTCTCTTTATCCGCGGTGAGAATGTTTTTTTTTCAGACAAGCCTCCATTTAAAATAAATAAATAAATCGTACTGAATCGCCAAATCCAATCTTCAGCCAAAACAATGGATCCAGAACTGAGGTAAACCGAGGTAAACATCACCGAACGAAGTTTCCCCATGGCGGAATCATTGTCCCTGAGTGGCACTCACCATGGGAGTTTCGCGTTCCCTTTCCCGCCAAGGCGAGGCCTAGTAACCCTGCGCGGCTCTTCCTCATCGCAGGGACTGATCCCATCACGTAATTAAACATTCAAACGGGACAAACTCATCTTTTTCAGTGTAAATTTGTTATACGTGACTTCAGCTTCGTGGAAAGGAAGGCAAAAGGAAATGTTTGTAAAAAAGGCGAAATGTGATCCTTTCAAGATTACACCGCATTGACACTTTAATTGGTTCATACAAGTTTTACATGAAGGATCGTTTACACGAAAGTTTACATGAAGGATCGATATAACATCGGCCGAACGAAGTAAATTTGGTTCCGATGGCGGAGATAATTTTTTTGATTCAGGATCCGTGCGATTGGAGTGTGTCGCAAATGTTTCGGTAGCTAAGCTGTGGTGCTTCCATCATATTTATAAAAACCGGAAATACGTCACTGAGCAGGGCAATTTACGGCGCATAGACCGCGGTGTCGCCACCTAGCCGCCATGTTGGTTAGCACCAAAAACTGAAAATTGTAATTGGGGGGGGGATTAAAAAAAACAAGTAAACGGCTGTTCATTCAAAAGAACAACTAATTGTGGTGTACTGAATAGAAGATGCTTAGCAGGCAGACACGAGTGGGGGAACAGTCGAGCCGGGCTGTGTTGCACAAGTGCGAGCGCGGGCGTACTTTGCCCGCGGCTCTCCTTTATTACGTATTCAGCACACTCACGAGCCGGGCGACTCCAGCATTACTACAACGCCTCAGGCGGCGCGCACACCTTATATCCCTTGCAGACCCGATGACCACGCCGACCACTCCTCCCCTCATCATGCCCCGCCCTGCATGCCCGCAGGCTATACCACACTCCTCCCTCCTAAAAGTATGATTATTAAATGATCACCATCATAATAAGCATAAACAGCACGAAGGACTACGGTATAATAGTAGACAAGGCACAAAAAAAAAGAAAACAGCGAAGTATAACAGCACATCACATCATATAATGCGTGGAAGCGAGCTACTGGAGAAGCACAGCAGCACTACACAGCGAAAACGCCCCCAGGCGGGTCATGCTTACATGGCCCTTGGCGAGGTCGCGGCGACCTCCCGACCTCCCCCGGCACCATCAAACGCCTCCGGCCCATAAGGCGGCACCTCTCCCCAGCCAGACCTGAAACAGATAAACCTTTCGAGGCCGGACCCCCGCTGTCTGGAACCCGCGACGCCACCGCCAGACCCGACCGACCTTGGTGGGGGCGCTAAACAGCGCCCTTGGCTGGAAGCAACAAACACTCCCCAACACCCCACGCACCATAATCAGTTGAGATTCCACCGCATGGCCAAAACGGCCTTGAGCGAACCCAGAGAGCCGCGCCCCAGGCGCCAGGCACGTCTGACCTTGCTGAAAGCAGAGGTGGGGGTAACGCCGACCAGCGCACGAGTCCCGGCTCCGAGTCGATCTCCGAGACCCACACGGCAGTTAGACGGTAGCAATTCCATTTAAACCACATTTTAACTACAGGCTCGTTATAAATCAATAGGAATAACATTTGAACCATTGCAAACTCATTTTTCCGTACAGCGCGTCCTCTTGATAAAATCCCAGCACCTGACAAAACCACCACCCGTGGCCTGGGGAAACTGGAGGCCAATAAACTCTCTTTATTCGCCCCCACCTCTCTCAAAGCCCCCACATCACATTGATCATAATACAAATCCCATTGATTGATCTCCGCCAAACCCACTCTCACACGGGAACTGCTGGAATTTATTTCAACAACGTTAAACTGCATCACTAGAGCAAGGAAAAACAAATATGCAATGAACAGCAACCCACAACCCACATCACGAGTCCGTCTCTTGGTTGTCGACTCGATGTTGTGACTCGCGACTTCCTTTAACGCCATGGGCTCACCGCAACCTGTTGAAGCTGCCCGAACAACACCGGCGCGCATTGCCTCACGAACGCTGCCGAAGCACGGGAACTCATCGCGAGAGCTGATACGGCTCTCGCCGCTCCCGAACCGTACATCACCGCCGCAGGCAGCAACGAACGGCCGCTCCCGTTGCATCGACGCGGCTCCCACCGCCAGAACCTCGCCCTCGGTACTCGACGAAGGCATCGAAGAGAGCACCGGCACACCTGAAGGTACGAACTGGAGATCCAGCCCGAGGTGCGCCAGCCAGTCCCGACCCACAAGGACGGGCCCCTCCCCTCGCACCACAAACACCGTGAGTAGGGCGCTTCGCCCCCGGTAAAGCACCGAGATGTCGGGCGCTGCAAGCGGCGCAACCGCTTCGCCGGTGTACGCGCGCGATGCGCGGGCAGCACGAGTGGACTCAATTCGACACCCGATCAGTGCGCCGATCACTTCAACCTCCCCTGCCACTGATCTAGTCATCTCCGGATCAATTCGAAGCAGGTCTAACTCCGGCAGCATCTCCCGCTCCGGGTCGCTGGAATCTCTGTGCCCCGGCCGCAAAACTCGACCCGGGGCGTCACCGTGCACGCCATGCACCGAACACCATGCCGGCAGTAGGTCTTGACCCGGGACGGAAGGACCGCTTCGCACACCGCCATCTATGACTGTAATGATGGGCGATGACTCTCGGCGCACACCCCGTAGACGTCCTCGAGTGCTCAGACCGCCGTCAGAGTGACTGCATTGCAACGCTCGCCCACGACCCGCGCCGCAGACCGTGCGCGTGGCCGTGCGTGCCTGGCCCATCGCGCTGACCCCCGGACCATCTGCTGTGCCCCGACCATCGAGACCCCGGACATTCTTCGGAGCTCGCACGACGTCCCACGCCGCGTTCGAGCCGAACCGCGTGTCCTCGTTCTTTAGCCGTGGCTCTGCAGACATCATTCCCCCGATCTGACGTGCCTCAATAAAACGAACAGTGAGCGCAGCCGTTGCCCACTCGACGTGGCCGAAGTCGATTCCGACGAAGGCGGGCACGTGTTCGTGCGCCGTGCACCGGCCCTCTGCCATGCTCGTGCTGGCGAGACCCTTGGCTCCGTAGCCTGGAACCGCACGGGTTATTTGCCGCCCTGCACACGCCGATCCGAAGATCCTCGTCAGCCAACTGTGGTGTACTGGCTAGAAGATGCTTAGCAGGCAGACACGAGTGGGGGAACAGTCGAGCCGGGCTGTGTTGCACAAGTGCGAGCGCGGGCGTACTTTGCCCGCGGCTCTCCTTTATTACGTATTCAGCACACTCACGAGCCGGGCGACTCCAGCATTACTACAACGCCTCAGGCGGCGCGCACACCTTATATCCCTTGCAGACCCGATGACCACGCCGACCACTCCTCCCCTCATCATGCCCCGCCCTGCATGCCCACAGGCTATACCACACTAATGATCGGACGTTGGAGGGAAATGCTTTAGCCACACTTCGTCTCCATTTGTGTGCTTTTTAATTCACTCGAAAACGATGACTCGGTCGATGTAAACGTCTGCAATGTTAAAAGGTTGAGGTGTCCTACGTTAGAAAAAAAGAGAGGGGCGGGAGAGGGAGGGAGAGAGGGGGGGTTAGAGAGAGGGGAGAGAGGAGGTGGCGAGAGAGGGGACAGGAGATGGGGTGTGAGAGGGGGGGTGAGAGTGGGGGCGAGAGAGAGAGGGGCGAGAGAGGAGGGGCGAGAGAGGGGGAGAGGAGGGGCGAGACTAGGGGTGAGAGGGGGAGGAGAGAGAGGGGGGAGAGAGGAGGGGCGAGACGAGGAGGGAGAGAGGAGGCGTCACAATTCTTCTTCTTCTTCGTTTGATATGACGTCACAATTGACGCTGGGGACCTGAGTATGTTTCCCAGGTGTTTCCCAAGTTATGGCCATTTATGATACGGTTGGTCCGATCTAATTGAAACAATTCCCCAATCCAGTCGTCGTTTAGGAGAGCGAAGGAACGAAGCTGCACATACTGGCACGCACCTCCGGGCACGCACTAGTTTAAATAAAGATGCAATGACAAAAACGGGAACAGATAGTAACTTACAGATTAAAAAACATGGAAACGCGACGCGACCATCCCACGGGTCTGCTTGTCCTGGAGGACCTGCTGGTTGCCTGGAAACCGTTAAGCCACGCCCCTTAGCTCAGTTGTGTTTATTAATGACTCGGAATCCAGAACTAGTGTAACTTATCAACGTTTGAATGCTTAACTTTGAGTTGTGTCGTCATTTAAAACGATCGAAGAATATTTGTAAACAGAGGTGGTTTGATCGAGACGAAGGAAGGAGGTTGGAACACCTTCGAAGTGATAAACTGATATAATTTGAGTTGTTATTTTAACATCTTTGGAGGCTGTTTGAAGATGATTGAAGGAAAGTTATTGGAATGTTTCTTTTCGAAGGATTGCTCAAGGAAGTCTGCGATGAGGGAAACTCAGGTGAGTTCGATGGGACGATGAACGGAGGGAAGACGGGAGTCGAGAGAAAGAAAACACAAACGTTGGGATCCCAAGGATGTGTCTTCAACGACGTCCGCGTTTCCGGTATATAAAGGGTGCGGTTCAGTTACTGAATCGAGTGATGAACAGTCATGACCTTGTCTCAAATGTATAAGTGCTCCCACCCTTCTGAGATTGAACCTTTTCCCCCATTTTTCCGTGAAGGCTCAGGAATGGTCCTCTCCCTCCTCGGTTTACTAAGTGTAGGCTCAAAACCTGTCGAACCCCGTGAGATAGATTAGTATTTTATCCCATAACCTTTCCCCTCCCCCCTCCTTTCCCCTCCCCCTAATTCATCTCTGTGTGTGTGTCTGTCTGTATGTGTGTTTGTCTGCGTGTACAATCTCTGGGTATGTATCTGTCTGTATGTGTGTTTGTCTGCGTGTGCAATCTCTGTGTGTGTCTCCAGCAATCTCTGTATGTGTGTCTGTCTGTCTGTCTGTGTGTTTGTCTGCGACCGCCGTTTCTCGACAACCACAGGTCTGATCTGATTGAAACTTGCCAGGAATATTGCTGGGGACCCACGGATGTGCCTTTTCAAGGTTTGATATTGATCGGAGAAACGGTTCCCAAGTTATGGCCATTTATTTATCAACCAATGACAGGACACGGTGCTATGACGTCACGAGTATCGTCACAAACACAATTCTTTTTTTTTCTTTTTTTTGATATGATGTCACAATTGATGCTGGGGACCTGAGTATGTGCCTTTTCAAGGTTTGATATTGTTCTTCTTCATCCGTTTCAGCTGTTTCCAAAGTTATGGCCATTTATGATACGGTTGGTCCGATATAATTGAAACAATGCCCCAATCCAGTTTTTTTTTTTTGCACGTACGGCCATGCATGTCCGGGCACGCACCTACGGGCACGCACGTATGGGCCCGCACGAGTACATTTAAATTAAGATTACGACATTTATATGATCAAGGTTTCTCAATTTGGAATTTCAAAACAAAACGATATTAAACTGAACACCGGATGACTGATGGGCTGCCAAAAATCGATCAAGCACAAAACGAGGTTGTATAAAAAATTATTTCATAAACCTTCAACTGAGAACTAATCCAAATTCAAACAATTTCAAAACGTGGTTGAGTTATTCGCGCATGCGCAGAACGACCCCCGAAACTCGTCCTGTGTTCTGCACATGCGCGAACGACCCCCGGAACTCATGGTGGTTGACACACATTGGTCATTGTATCACGTTATTCTTTTTTATTACTGCCAATTATTGTGCTATTATTATTATTATTAATATGCTGTTGTCATTATTCTGAGATATATTTGGGAAAAATGGCATGATAAGGTGGAACGACACTTCAGCTGCGATATATACACCTTTCCAACACTGAAAAAAGCAATAAAATGGCCGTAACTTGGGAACCGCTCGTCCGATTGATATCAAACCTTGAAAAGGCACATCCGTGGGGCCCCGGCAATATTCCTAGCAAGTTTCAGTCAGATCGGACTGGTGGTCGTCGAGAAACGGCGGTCGCAGACAGACAGACATACAGACAGACACACAGAGATTGCTGGAATTATCGATAGATTATAAGCTACATTGGGATTTTCAAATGACAGTGAGTTATTCGAGTCCGCACTTTTTAAAACCAGCAACTTGGAACACAGGTAAATGATTGTTTGTATCACTGTAAGATACACTGCTGGTTATTGGTAACTTGTATTGATTGATTAATACATTATCAATCACTGTATGGACCTCGTGACATGGGTTGTTCGATTAATTAAGGGTAGACAAAAGTTACTGGGAATTGAATCGAGATAATATATTAAGTTGAGGTATTTACATTGTATTGAAGGAGGGTCTATGTTATTAAATTGATCAACAGATTGGTCAATATTACATATTAGGAATCATAAGTTAACTGCAAGAGAAAATCAATATATGAGGGAAATCAGCATGGTATTTACATAACCATAGTCCACACAAAGAAAGAATGGCTAGACCAGCAGCAATTATGAAATCAATTAATTGGATTCGGAATTGTACCATGTTTTGCAATTGTATTGCCTCTCACTGATTAGTAGCTGCTACTGGCCTGACTGTAATGTAAGTAAAATGCCTCCATATTTTGTGGGAAGACAAACAAAAGATAAACCAGAATCATGCCTAGTACAGAAGGCATTAGAGAAATGAATGTTAAGTAGGTTAGAGTGTAAAAAATATATATTGTTGAAAATCGTGTCATCACACCACAAGCAGCATTAAAAATGATACCTATTTTATTTGTTTTCTGATTAATTAGACAGATGCATGATTTTTGATTAAGTGGTACTTTTTGTATGTTTACTTATCCAGATTTCAAAATTTCTAACACTGACTTGGCCTTCAGGACCATCTTTCCTCATTACGGAAGTGCTAAGTTAGCTGGGAAATAAATAAATAAATAAATATGGCAGCTGCTTTGGAACTGCTTGTCAATGTAACTGTGGATATCTCAGGCAAATTATAATACATTGAAAATTAAAAGAAGAAGAAGAAGCTAACTTTTATTATTATCCAGATGATGGAATCTTTTTCTTGATTAAAAAGGGATCTTTGGAGGATGGTGGACAAAATTGTGCATTTTTGTTGGACATGTTATTTGTTATCATAGTACTTTTCCATTGTGCTACGACAACATATGAGATTTTTAAAAATAGCAAATGAGATGATTGTTTTTGAGTATACATACAACTGAGATTTTTTAGATTTTAGCATGTCGTTTAGGTGAGAATTTTTTTTTTTAATCAATTTTTTATCTTTCTTTTTATTTAACATGAAATACAAGTTAAATGCTTCTATAATAACCTTTGTCAGTCTTATTGAAATACATGGGCCCACTATGTTTTATTGATTAATTGAATTCTAATTAGTATTTAACCTCAATTTTGTTTGTTTCGGAGTGTTGAGAGCAGTTGAATTATGTTGTGTATAATTTCGTCAAAGGAAGCTTTGGAAGAACTTCCACTGAAAGATTGGACGATGGGGAGAACCCAGATTTGGGTGATTGGGTATTCAACACGTGATCATGACATGACCCCTTCCTGAGTAGATAAGATGAGCGTGTTAAAGGACCCCCCCCCCCCCCACTGACGAGAAGGTTGGACAAGTCAAACCCCGGCAAGGCAAAGATTTAACGTCACTGTTGCATGGCGCCTTCCTGTCAGAGCAACCCCGACCACACTCGAAAAACCCTTGCTCTGCAGATATATTATGAACTTACCGTGGTCGCACAACAAAGGCCCTGAAGGTCCATACGGCGAGTCATCTGCAACATGTGCACAATGATGCAGGGGGCTTGTGGGGCCATTGATTGCGGCTGCCTCCAACATGCATAGCTCGATTTGGCAATTCAAACCTGATTGCACGAACTGTTGCTACGAGGCCCCAAATTTTGCGGAGGCTGGATCTCTGGGTCACATCTCGAGTCCTCTTCATCTCCTTCAACTCAGTCATCTGCAACCCAGTGTCAGGCCCAAGGTCGCACCTGCCGATGAACAGGCCATTAATTAAATAGAAACACATTCACTAACCTGACTGGGACACTATTGAAATGGCCGTCCCCCAGCATTCTTCTCCTATGAGCGCTTGCTGCCATTATTGTGGATAACTTGTGTAAGGGATACCTTTCCTCCTTGAAGAACGGGGTATGGTGATCATGTGTAATATAATTATTCAAGTCCTGATAGGAAAAAAGGGGGGATGTGGAAGAAAAATAATTATATTCATTTATTCTCAATTATATTCACTTGTGGCTTTTCATTAAACACAGTTTCTTACTCTGGCATAGAAGCAGACTGGGTGTTTTGAGAATGCATGTTCAAAGTGATGACCTCATGTTTCCCTCCACCCTCTCTCTGCCTTTCCTCTGCATGCTTATCATCCTTTCTTCAAGGCTGACCTGGTTGTTAATGCTGCAAACTTTTGCCATGAGTGTATAATTCTTTCCCATTCACCCGAAGTGGCCACGTATTGCAGTTCTGAGTTCTTTCGCCTTGTGCTTATCAGCCCATTCTGTAGATGAATTGCCAAATGTCTCAACCTCCCATTTTTGGGGATATCAAATGAGTATAAGAGGGATTGCTTTGGGATATTTGTTAGTGAAGTTCATTTGAATGCTTCAGTGAATCATTGAATGTTCTTCCTCCGTATATACGAAATTAAAGATTCTCTTTTGTTTGTGTGAACCGGAGTGGAAATTGAGTTATTTTCCACCACAGTGACATTGATCCACCAACCTTTTGGTTAACAAGGAAACATAATCACTGATTGCAGCAGACAGATGGGATGTTCTATGTTTTTTTCCTATTGGGAAGAAAGTCAATGACATCTGTTACAACAAACAATTCAAACCAAGGAATGCCATTTAATTATATTTCTTCCTCACTGTCAGACTTTTGAAGCGTCACCTGAGGTTCAAATTCCAATTTTCATGAATCACAGAACAGAGCACAAGCGAAGAATGCGTCAGGTTTCCAGAAATGATCATCCGCGAGTGGGATTGAACCACTAACCTTTTGGTTAAAAGCCGAACACGCCAACCAATGGCACCACTGAGATGTCCTGTATCTTTTTTATTGGAGAGAAAGTCAATAACATCTGTTGCACAAAACAAAGACAACACTCAAGTTCAACTGACAAACACCATTTAATTATCTTCCTCATGAATGCAAGATTTAAAGTGTCAAATGAGGTGCAAGTTTCTTCTTTATTTCATTGTAGAAATGCGATTGAGCAAGGAATGTGTAAGCAATAGAAAAATAATCCTCCACGGGTGACAATGAACCTCGAAACCTTTTGGTTGACAGCCAAATGTGCCAAGCAATTGCATCAACGGTGGGATACCAAAACTTTTCTTTTGGGGACATAATCAATAATATCTGTTACACCAAACAAAGGAAACCTCTCCATTCTAAACAAAGAATGTCCTTCAATTATATGTCATCATCAATGTAAATATTTTGAAGGTGCAACTGAGAATCGTTTCATCTTTCATTCAATGCAGAATAGAGCATCAGCAAGGAATGTGTCAAGAATACAAAAGGCATCGTCCATTGGTCGGATTAACTCAACTTTCCAGTTGACAGTGCAGAACATGCTCACCAAATGCATCACAGAGACAGAATCGAACATAACTTTTCTGTTGGAGAGAAAGTCAACAATATTTGTTTCACCAAACACTGAAAACATCAAAAGTCCAACCAAGGAATGCCCGTCAATTGTATTTCCTCTTCAATGTCAGACTTTGAAAGAGTCAATTGAGGTTGAATTTTAAGCTTGCATCAATCACAGAACAGCACGTAAGCAAAGAATGCATCAGGGATACAAGAGTCAACATCCCTGGGTGGGATTGAACAACCAGCCTTTCTGTTGACAGCCAGACACACTAACCGATTGCACCACAGAGATGAGATGTGCTGCATAATATATATTGTGGAAATTATCAATAATATCTGTTACACCAAACAAAGAAAACCTCGATTCTAAACAAGGAATGTCCTTCAATTATATATCATCATCAATGTAAATATTTTGAAGGTGCAACTGAGGTTCAAGTTTCATCTTTCATTCATTGCAGAATAGAGCATAAGCAAGGAATTTGTCAAGAATACAAAAAGCATCGTCCATTGGTCGGATTCAATCAACTTTCCTGTTGACAGAGCGGAGCACACCAACCGATTACATCACAGAGACAGAATCGAACATAACTTATATTTTGATGAGAAAGTCAAAAATATTTGTTACACCAAACAAGGAAAACACCTCAAATTCAATCAAGGAATGCCCTTCAATTACATTTCCTCTTCAATGTTAACTTTGAAAGACTCAACTGACGTTAAGTTGTTTCACCTTTCATTCCTCACAAAACAACACGTGAGCAAAGAATGTTTTAGGTGTCAAAATTAATCAACTATGGGTGGGATTGAACCACCAACCTTCCAATAAACAAGCAAACATGCTAATCGATTGCAGCACAGATGTGAGATGTCCTGTATCTTGTCTACTGGAGAGAAAGTCAACAACATTTGTTGCACCAAACAGAGACAACACTCAAGTTCAACTGACAAACACCATTTAATTGTCTTCTTCTTGAATGCAAGATCTAAAGTGTAAAATGACGTTCAAGTTTCATCCTCATTTCATTGCAGAACTGTGCTTGAGCAAGGAATGTGTAAGGAATAGAAAAAGAATCCTCCATGGGTGAGAATGAACCACAAACCTTTTGGTTGACAGCTGAATGTGCTAAACAATTGCACCACAGAGACTGATTGCACCAAGAGTGGGAAACCATAACTTTTTTTGTGTACCTTGTCGAGGCTCATATGAGAGCTAACACCCAACACACAGCAAGGGGGCATGAGACAAGAGGGTGGGAGTGGGAAGGACAAAAACAGTGGGGAACTAGTCCAGGCAATCTCGCAAATTTTTTCACTTGATCGGGAACAAATTGCAACAGAATTTGTTTTAGCGCAATGCATTTCTATGAGGTCCCCAGAACACCATACTAAAAGTCCAAAGAAATCCCTGTTGCGGAAATCCATTTAATTTGCATCAATCCAATATAGTGGCTAATAATTATCAATATTGTGCCATATCTTTGCTCACAGACGACATATTTGAGTGATTTCAACTTCTAGAATGGGTATTGTGTATACAAGGATGCATTTAGCATACTTTTAAACTTCCCTGGAACAAAATCTCATTTGCATAAATCTAATATGGCCACCAAATATCAATATCTTGCCAAATCTTTGTTCTCAGATGATGTATTTTAGTGATTTAGATTTCTATAATGAGATCTTTGGATCCAAGGATGCATTTGTAATACTTAAAAATTTCATTGGATGCATCTAGGACACACGCCATATGCAAAGTATGCATATGTATACCTGCAAATGATGCTTAATCTGCCAGAAAGTCATCCAGATGTCCATCAGCAATTTGAGAAAGGATACCATGTGGAGAGGCACAGTGATAGGTACTGGGCAGGACTATCCATGGATCTCACAATTGAGCAAGTGCTGATGAGAAGTATAAAGACACATGGAGGCCTGACAAGAGGAAAAGGAATGACAAACTCAGCGTTTGGTTTTGGAGAAATGTGCAGGGTCCTTTCCATGCCAGGGTCCTTTGAAACAGGGTCCTTTCCATGCCAGCATGTGAAAATATCAACGAGGCCATGCAGAAGCTCATTGGCATCTCATTTGAAACCAGTGACCAGCACAAAGTCCTGTCAAAAGCAAGACAAGCTGGAGATGTCAATGACACCCTTGATCTTATCAGCTATCTCAGGGAGAGAGAAAGATTCGCATTTTAACATTGCATTCGCATTTTAACATTTTAACATCCGTCGCTGTTTAACATTGCAAATGGCATGACAGCCCAGGAAGGAGTCAACGTTGAAAGATCAAGAACAGTTGGAGAACAGATTCTAGCATCCATGGTTGGGAAATCTGTAGAAGAGTTCAACTTCTGGAAATGTGATCGTGCAGTGACACTTAATTCAAGATCAACTGTCAAGATCAAAGGAGAATCTGTGAAGGTAGATCCACAGTTGATCTTCCAGAGACTGGTAACCATTGCGGAGCGCTGTGAAGATCTAGTCACTCTTCAAATATGAACTGTGTAGTTACCCCCCCCCCCCAGCATTGTTTGAATCTTCCTTCCTTCCCCTGCAGGCCAATAAGGCTGTCCTTGCCGATGTTCTCTGGAAGACCATGCAAGGGGAGCAACGAGAACCAATTGGAAATGTCCAGTATATTATCGATGGTGGTGCGCTACTTCATCGTCTTCCATGGCCAAGAG
Organism: Eptatretus burgeri; assembly: GCF_056783735.1. NCBI lineage: Eukaryota > Metazoa > Chordata > Myxini > Myxiniformes > Myxinidae > Eptatretus > Eptatretus burgeri. The sequence goes on along the minus strand of NC_140970.1, from coordinate 59,092,135 downwards.
GTTCCACATATGAGAGTGTCAGTCAGCTTTATTTCATATGTTACACATAAATATGGGGCTGCTCCCATTATCTTTGATGGATACCAAGATGGTCCAACAACAAAAGATGCCACGCACATGAGAAGGGCAGGGGCTTGTTCAGGCATGACAGTAAACTTCACTGGTGGAATGGTTATACAGTCCAAGAAGGAGGAATTCTTGAAAAATGTGACAAACAAACAGCGATTTATTGTTTATCTTAATGACATCTAGAGCGGGCTGGGTGTAATATAGATCATGGAAAGCATGATGCTGATGTGCTCATTGTCCAAACAGCTGTTGCATCTGCTAGAATCAAAGACACTGTCCTGATAGGGGATGACACAGATTTGCTCATCCTCCTGCATCATGCTGAACTGGATGCACATGACTTGTTCCTGGCTCCAGAGCCCAGGCAATCAGCAAAAAAACCAGGATATGGTGCATAAAGCAGTCTAAGGAATTTATTGGTCCTGATGTTTGTGACCATGTGTTATTTATCCATGCAATCCTTGGCTGCGATACAACTTCTCGCCTGTTTGGATTGGGAAAGGGTTTAGCAGTAAGGAAGATCAAGAGTGTTGCACTGTTCCGTCAGCAAGCTAAGGAGTCCAGCCAAGAAGGACATGTGGCAAAACAGGACATTATTGCAGCAGGAGAAAAAGCCCTTGTGTCATTATATGGTGGTGCCAAAGAACAAGGACTGGACACTTTACGATACAGGCGATTTTGTGAGAAGGTTTCCAAGAGCACATCTCATGTAGAACCTCAAACTCTACCCCCAACCTCAGCAGCTGCAAAGTATCACAGCCTCCATGTATATTATCAGATGATGGAGTGGAAAGGAAGAAGCATCAATATGAAGCCGGAAGAGTGGGGATGGCACATGGTGGATGGACAATGTTTGCCAATACAAACTGACCAGCTTGCAGCCCCATCAAAACTACTGGATGTCATCTGCTGTAACTGTAAAACAGACTGTAATACAAAGAGGTGCACATGCAGAAAGTGTAGTCTGCATTGCAGTGCTGTTTGTGGAGAATGCCGTGGGACAAGTTGTGCCAACTCACAGCTACCAGATTTCACTGATGACGATAATGATGACCTTGATGGGCATCTTCAGTGGGGTATTAATATGCCTGCAATGAAACACGAGCCAAAAGAAGTGACTGTCATAAATTTTATCACAAAATATCGATATTTGGTGGCCATATTGGATTTTATTTAATTCATCCATCATTTTATTTAAGCCCATCCAATCGAAATATTAAGCTATCCCAAATTTAGCCTTTGATCCCCTAAAATATTCTAGAAATATAAACCGCTCAAACCTGTTGTCTGAGAGTAAATATATGGCAAAATATTGATATTTGGCAGCCATATTGGATTTATGCAAATGAGATGTGTATCAAAATACATCCAAGAAAATTGTTAAATACTCTAAATGCATTCTTGTATGCAAAAGACATATACTAGAAGTTGAAATGGCTCAAATATATCATCCAAGAGCAAAGATTTGGCAAAATATTGATATTTGGTGGCCATATTGGATTTATGCAAATGATATTTTGTTCCAGGGAAGTTTAAAAGTATTCTAAATGCATCCTTGTATACAAAATACCCATTGTAGAAGTTGAAATCACCCAAATATGTCGTCTGTGAGAAAAGATATGGCACAATATTGATAATTGGCCGCCATATTGAATTTATGCAAATTAGACATATTTCCGCAAAAGGGATTTCTTAGGACTTTTAGTATGGTGTTGTGGGGACCTCACAGAAATGCATTGTGCTAAAAAAATTCTGTTGCAATTTGTTCCCGATCAAACCTTATTTTGCCTGGACAAAACAGACATTAGGAGATGTGTGGAAGGGAGAGGGATGAGGTGGGGAATATGGGGAATACAAGATGGACATGACAGGGACTTTCAGGAAGAAAATCAGGGAATTTGAAGGAGGTGGTTTTGGGTTGGATTAACGGAGGTAGAAAAGATCAAGGATTTGGATGGGGGACGATAAGAGTTGGTGGTGAACAGCTGTTTTGAAGGCCTGGAGGGAAGAATGGGATTGAACAGAGTGAGGGAGTTTATTCCAAAAGCGGGAAAAAAGAGGAATGAAAAAGTGAAGGTGAGCAGTGATTCGTGATTTTGGGAGTTTTACCAGAAGGGAGTTATTGGCGGACCTTGAGCGCCCTGCGGAAATATGGTGGGGACAAATCGTAGAGAGAGCAGGGGGGTCGAGACCAGAGAGATGCATGAGAAGACAGGAAGACCACCGACCTGCCTGCGGTGAGAGTGAGACGCCCAAATACTCAGCCTCATCACGGGAGATACCAATGATCCGAAATGCCTTCGTTTCCACAGGGTGAAGCCGAGAAAGGTGAGAGGCAGGAGCACCAGCCCAGAGAGAGGAGCAGTACTCCATCAGGCTATGGACGAAAGCTTTTTGTATGGTCAGGAACTCAGGTGGACTGAGGAAGGACTTTGCACGATGGAGGATTCCCAGTCGGCGACTGGCTTTGGAGGCGAGGTTGGAAATGTGGTTTTCCCAGGAAAGATCATGGCAAATCGTGAGAGCCAGAAGCTTCACTGAAAGGACTTCTTCCAGAGAATTGTTGAGAAAGTAGATGGAGGGGTTTCCAAAGGGTCTTTTCAAAGAGACATAGTGAGAGTGTGAGATTTGTCAGGATTGAAAGACATGTTCCACGTGTTGGACCAGTTTGTGATTTTACCCAGATCTGCAGAGAGCGAAGAAGCTGCTGCTTGCCGATCTGAGGGACGACAGATGGTACGGCAGAGGGTGGAGTCATCAGCAAAGAAAATTGTCCTGGGGAAATTGTTTTGTTTTGGGGAGATTATCAATAATATCTGTTACACCAAAAAAAAAACCCCTCTCAATTCGAAACAATGAATGTCATTCAATTATATATCATCATCCATGAAAATATTTTGAAAGGGCAACTGAGAATCAAGTTTCATCTTTCATTCATTGCAGAATAAAGCATAAGCAAGGAATGTCTCAAGAATACAAAAAGCATCGTCCATGGATTGGATTGGATCAACTTTCCAGTTGACAGAGCAGAACATGCTAACCAAATGCATCACAGAGACAGAATCGAACATAACTTTTCTGTTGGAGAGAAAGTCAATAATATTTGTTTCACCAAATACAGAAAACATCAAAAGTCCAACCAAGGAATGCCCTTCAATTATACTTCCTCATCAATGTCAGACTTTGAAAGAGTCAGTTGAGGTTGAAGTTTAAGCTTTCATCAATCACAGAACAGCCCGTGAGCAAAGAATGCATCGGGTATACAAAAGTAAACGTCCCTGGATGGGATTGGACCACCAACATTTCGGTTAACAGCTGAACGCGCTAACCAATTGCACCACAGAGACGAGATGTTCTGGTGTTGTTTTTTTATTGGAGAGAAAGTGAATAACATCTGTTGCACCAAACAAAGACAACACACAAGTTCAACTGACAAACACCATTTAATTCTCTTCCTCTTGAAAACAAGATTGAAAGTGTCAAATGAGGTTCAAGTTTCATCTTTATTGCATTGCAGAACTGTGATTGAGCAAGGAATGTGGAAGGAAAAGAAATAGAATCATCTGTGGGTGAGAATGAGCGACAAACCTTTTGGTTGGCAACCGATTGTGTTGAACAATTGCACCACAGAGTCTGATTGCTCAAAGGGTGGCACACCATAACTTTTCTATTGTGGAAATTGTCAATAATATCTGTAACACCAAAGAAAACCTCTCGATTCCCAACAAGGAATATCCTTCAATTATATATCATCATCAATGTAAATATTTTGAAGGTGCAACTGAGAATTCTGTTTCATCTTTCACTCATTGCAGAATAGAGCATAAGCAATGGGAACATGAAGTAAAATTGATGAATGAAGATGTACAACTGTTTACATGATAAAAAAAAAGACCTTTTCCAAAATAAAAATGAGAATATTCTCAAGCCCTGGAAAAACATTGACGATCACTCAAAATATCTCGAATGTCACATCACATTTTGCCGAGAAATAAAGAATGCTGATTTGCCGAAACCCATTTTGTCATGGACAGTCGATTATGACTTTGTGATTGAACATTCGTTCACCAATGTATGATTAAAAAACGTATTTCCGTGAACAAGAGTTTGCTTCTTTATCATTGCACTCCTTCTTGATATGTCTGGCAAATTCTGTGAAACTTTGACATGATTAGGAGTTCATTCGAAATATCAGTTGACACTTGAAAGCAATATTTTTGTGAACAAACATTCACATCAACAGTGACGTTGAGACGTCATGTACTTTTAGTGTGAAAATTAACAACAAGGAATAACTTAGTATGTGTCAGAATGGCCAAGTGGTCTAAGGTGCCAGTCTCAAGAAATGTATAGTCTGTTTGTGTATGTTTGTGGTTTGTGTATTATGGTCTTCTCATGGGTTCAAATCCCACTTGTAATATCTCTTTTAACATTTCCTTGGAATGGAATTGTAGCTTTTCTTTCCCGAACTGAATTATGCAATTTAAAGTGAATAATATAATCCATCATCACACATTTTCTTTCCAAAAAAAAAAAGAGTTCGTGAGACATGACCTTCCTACTGGAATGACGTTTCCACATTTCCAAAGTTGCTTTGGTCTCCTCTGATTCCATTTTGAATTTCCACCAAAAAGATGATGTAACATTGATGAACGAAGATCGACAAATTGAATTGCTTGAAAAATAGTCCTAAGCCAACATCCCAAGCCCACCTCCCTTACCATTAAGCCAACATCCCAAGCCCACCACCCTTACCATTAAGCAAACATCCCAAGCCCACCACCCTTACCATTAAGCCAACATCCCAAGCCCACCACCCTTACCATAAAGCCAACATCCCAAGCCCACCACCCTTGCCATTTAGCCAACATTCCAAGCCCATAATCCTTATCATTAAGCCAACATCCCAAGCCCACCACCCTTATCATTAAGCTAACATCCAAAGCCCACCACCCTTACCATTAAGCCAACATCCCAAGCCCACCACCCTTACCATTAAGCCAACATACCAAGCCCACCACCCTTATCATTAAGCCAACATCCCAAGCCCACCACCCTTACCATTAAGCCAACATCCCAAGCCCACCTCCCTTACCATTAAGCCAACATCCCAAGCCCACCACCCTTACCATTAAGCCAACATCCCAAGCCCACCTCCCTTACCATTAAGCCAACATCCCAAGCCCACCTCCCTTACCATTAAGCCAACATCCCAAGCCCACCACCCTTACCATTAAGCCAACATCCCAAGCCCACCTCCCTTACCATTAAGCCAACATCCCAAGCCCACCACCCTTACCATTAAGCCAACATCCCAAGCCCACCTCCCTTACCATTAAGCCAACATCCCAAGCCCACCTCCCTTACCATTAAGCCAACATCCCAAGCCCACCACCCTTACCATTAAGCCAACATCCCAAGCCCACCTCCCTTACCATTAAGCCAACATCCCAAGCCCACCACCCTTACCATTAAGCCAACATCCCAAGCCCACCTCCCTTATCATTAAGCCAACACCCCAAGCCCACCTCCCTTACCATTAAGCCAACATCCCAAGCCCGCCACCCTTACCATTAAGCCAACATCCCAAGCCCACCTCCCTTACCATTAAGCCAACATCCCAAGCCCACCACCCTTACCATTAAGCCAACATCCCAAGCCCACCTCCCTTACCATTAAGCCAACATCCCAAGCCCACCTCCCTTACCATTAAGCCAACATCCCAAGCCCACCACCCTTACCATTACGCCAACATCCCAAGCCCACCACCCTTACCATTAAGCCAACATCCTAAGCCCACCACCCTTACCATTAAGCCAACATCCCAAGCCCACCTCCCTTACCATTAAGCCAACATCCCAAGCCCACCACCCTTGCCATTAAGCCAACATCCCAAGCCCACCACCCTTACCATTAACCCAACATCCAAAGCCCACCACCCTTTTCATTAAGCCAACATCCCAAGCCCACCACCCTTTCCATTAAGCCAACATCCCAAGCCCACCACCCTTTCCATTAAGCCAACATCCCAAGCCCACCACCCTTTCCATTAAGTCAACATCCCAAGCCCACCACCCTTACCATGAAGCCAACACCAGGCCTCGAGTCAATTATTTTTTTTTGTGAATGAAGCTTCATCGACCAATGTGTGATTTTAGAAAGTCAAGACAATGACTATAATAATCTATCATCAAGACAAAAATCAAGACTTGGTTCCTTTGTCGTTGCACTCCTTATTGATGATGACGAGCAAATTCGTAAGATGATGTAAAATATATGAAGATCTACAACTCTGCTTACTTGTAAAATAGACCTTCTCCCCAAATACAAATGAGAATATTCTCAAGCACTCGAAAAACATTGCATATCACTCGATATATCTTGAATATTGCATAATGCCGAGAAAAAAAGAAAGCTGATTTCCTGAAACCCATCTGTCATGGAGAGTCAATTTCGTTTTTTGTGAATGAAGACTCGTTGACGAATGTATGATTAAAAAAGTATGTCCATGATCAAGACTTTGATTCTTTGTCATTGCACTCCTTGTTGATGATGACTGGCAAATTCTGTGCATCTTCCACATGATTATGAGTTCATTTGAAATTCAAGTTGACACTTGTAAAGTATGTCTTCGTGAACAGACATTCACAACTTCAACAGGGACGGATGGACATCATGTACTTTTTCGTGTGTAAATGAACAACGAGCAGTAAGTTGACGCAAGTCAGAATGGCCAAGAAGTGTAAGGTGCCAGATTCAGAGGAGTGCAGTTTGTGTCTTTACATTTTGGTTTCTATATGGAGTTGTGGGTTCAAATCCCACCTCTGATATCAGTTTTAACATTTTATTGGACTGGAATTGTTGTTTTTCTTTGCCAAACTATGTTATGCAATTTAAAATGAAGACTATCATCTGTCATCACACTTTTTCTTCCCCCAAAAAAGAGATTTGTTGAGACGTGACCTTCGCACCAGAATGACATTATCAAATTTCCCAAAGTTAGTTCAGTCTCCTCTGATTCCATATTGAATTGATTCTTTCCCGTTTAAAAGTGTAAATAGTCTCAGATACAGAAAACGTACTGACTATCACCATCAGAGAGCATCATTTGGTGAAATGGGGAATGTTGACATGCCAAAACGCTTTCACTCAAGGAGCATTAATAATTTCCAATTGTCTGTTATATCCAGCTCCATGCCATCTTGCTTCATCAGCATCCGTTTTACATGTGCAAACAACTTATTTATTATAACTCCCTGAGTGCAAACTTTTGATTAATATCCTGTTGAATAAAAACAACAAAATTCATCACTTTGTGTGTATTGCGTTTTCATTTGGTGAGTGTCTTTTTGGTAAGTTTCTTTAGACGAGTCATTTGTTGTGCAGTTACATCATCTCTACGTTTCCAAAAATTATGACTGCACCATTTCAGTTATGTTCTTGCCAGTTCCAAATTCGACCACGATTTTTCGTGACATAATTAAGGCCCAAACAAAATAAACAACACAAAGAGTTGGCCTTCACCTGGAAATACCTGTGTTTTCCCATGGACAAGTGTATGTTGCTTTATCACATGCAATAGGATATCACGGCATCAGTTACGATAACCGTCTACAATATTGCACATTTGTCAAAAATATTATTCTCCCAAAAGCATTACTGTAGCACACAACAATAAAAACAATTACAGCTTTGAAATCTTCACACTAATCAGACATGAACAATTTCATCTTCTGAACACCACATCCACATCAGCATTGATCTCATTACAACATAAACTAGAAGGGCATTCAGTAGAGCACATCCCTCCACGACACAATGCTGATCCATGCAAACATATTGGGCCCAATACATTTTTGAAATATGATTCGAAATATCGTTTTTTGCCCTGTCTCTCAATGGTGAAAAATCACTTTGAAGATTAAATAATTTTCGTATGCAGTTTCGGATTTGGATCTTCACCAAAATCGAATTAATTAGTCCTAGCGATATAAACAACCTGTCCACCAAGTTTCGTCCAAATCCATAAACAATTTTTTGAGATATCGTGCTATATAGTTTTTGGCCCAATCTCTCAACAGTGAAGAACACTTAAAAATTTCTCGTAGGCAGATAAAAAATATTGTCCACTTTGTTTGTTTGGGCAAAGAAGAAGAGGAACACGAACTCGTCTCACGATCACAGATTTTGATGAAGAGGATTCTGCAACAACCTTATGGTCCCGCCTGAGACCCTACAACCTCCAATTGGATAGCTGAACGCTGAACAGGCTCCTCTCACCTAGACCGGTGGGAGGTGATGACGTATCAGTGGAGAACATCCAATTGGAATTGACTTTGTTGATAGGCGTCTATTAGACTGTTCTTCTTTCCCACCTTAGTTGTTGACCTTGGGCCTATGTTGACCCCTTGGTCTATTTTGACCTCAGAAATCATTGGCTGGTTGAATTCAGTGACCTGAACTATAAATCCTCTTCAAATTTCAAGTCAATCGGATGAAAATTGAAGACTTTAGAAATCTCACCGAAGTTGTTCAGCTTTGGCCTATGTTGACCTTTTGACCTCAAAAACAATAGGCTTCTTCCTTATGACAAACTCTACCATGTGGTGAAGTTTCGTGACGATCGGTATTAAATTGTGACCTCTGGGCGATAAACAGACAGACAGAATAACAAAATCGACGAACCAATATACTTGAGAAATCTTCGATTTTGCAAAGTAACAAACGGACAGAAAGAGGTGAAAACATAACCTTCGGTGGTGGAGGTAATAAACCTAAACTTCCATCCGGACTTTGAGATAATACAGGTGAAGTAATTTATCAACATACTAAACCTGACCGTGTCAACAAATAAACATGTTCATTATTTCCTCATTGCCATTTCATCAGGTCCCTTTGCTTGTATTATAATCATTACTATTACGAGTGCGTGCCCATATGTGCGTGGCCGTACGTGCAAAAAAAAAAAGAAGACAAAAAAGAACAATTGTGACGTCAGTTGTGACGTCATAGCACTGTGTCCTGTTATTAGTTTGGTAAATAAATGGCCATAACTTGGGAACTACTTGTCCGATTAATATCAAACTTTGAAAAGGTACATACTCAGGTCCCCAGCAATATACCTGGCAAGTTTCAATTAGATCGGACCAGTGGTTGTCGAGAAACAGCGGTCGCAGACGGACAGACAGACAGACAGACAGAGATGGCTGGAATTATAGATAGATTATTATGCTTCCACTGATGAAGTCGCCTGAGACATTATGTTTTTGGGTTGTCCATCCGTCTGTACGTCCGCCCGTCCAAGCTGATTCTCTGTTTTCTCTGCAACCGTTTACCTGATTGACACAAAATTTTCACCATAGGTGCGACGACTCATGTAAAATGTTTTTATGATAATTATGACATCATGTGGCAGACATTTTGGAAAAAAAAGCAAAAAAATTGGACCTCTATCTCCAAAACCGCTCAATGGAAAAAATTGAAACTTGGCATGTGTCGAGTACTCCCCGTGGGAAACAAGTACGCTTTTATGATGATGTCATAGGTGGCAGCTTCGTTATGACGTCAAAATTGCATACATCGAACGCTTTATCCAATGAGTATGAAAAATATTGAGGGTCATCTCAGGCTAAATTATATGGGGTGGAAAAATTGATGATGTCATCGGTCACATGGTTTGGCAGGCATATTGTTTTTAACATAAAAAACCTTCAAAAACCTTCTTTACTGAAACGGCTGAACAGATCGATGTGAAACTTTAGTTATGATCGCCTATCCATGAGGAGATAAAAAAAATTTCACTTATGATGTCATAGGTCACATGACAGCAGCTATATTTTATTGTGAATGAAAATCTTTCAAAAATTATTTTTCTTGAACCGCTTCATCAATTGATGTGAAACATCACAGTTAAGATCTAGTAGTCATGGGTCAGAGGAAGGAAAGACAAAGGTAAAGAAGGGAGGAAGAGCAGTGCACATGGCAGTGGCTGAATGGTACAAAGGAAAATTAGTGATAGCAAATGGGGGAAGGAATAAACCACTCAGCTTTATAACTCTTGGCTCATCTGTGCGAAAGGTCCTTAGGAATTTGGTAAATAACACAGGAGAGCTAGGAAGATCAACTGAACTCAAAGAACCATGTCATCTCTCTCCCCACAAGATTCCCACCATTACTCTAGCCCACATCACCTTCAATTTCATCTTGTTCAGTTTCATTTCTCACGTGAATCAAACACAACAGGGTGCTGCAGTTTACAATGAGATTACTTACAGTCTCTGTGAGCTGTCCAGTAAATAGTAAGGTAATGATTGATAAAAGAGAAACAAACTGTTGCTGTAAAGATGCAGTAACGCTTTTGTCTTCGACAAGACAAGACACGAAGCAGGCTGTTCCACCTCTTGGTGCAGCACGATGCAGGCACAATGGATAACCATCGATCGCATCTTCCTCAAAGGATCATCAAATCGTCAGTCGAATGCATCCTCTGCATTTGCGGCCCTCACGGTGGTGTTATGCTTGTCAGGAATACTCTGCAGCGTACCAGCAACACAGTACAGATCTGGACAGTCTGGCCCATCAGGGTCATTCCCCAAGAAGTTCATTTGGGCTTCAGGAACAGCACCCCATCAGGTAAGCAAAGCAACTTATTGTTAAATACCTGTTCTGATATGTCATGAATTCATGTCATCAACGGAGTGCTTCATCGATTAACTTTGATCATGACTTGAAACATACTTGTGTCACAATTTTTTCAAAATCGCTGACCACTTAATCTCTTTATCACGTCCTCCACATATTATGTTGCACACTCTTTTAGGACTCAAAGCTTACAGTAAAGTCAGTAAATCAAGGTGACTAATCAGTGTAACCCCTTTACCTATGTTTGTAATGGAATGTGGGCATAATCCAAGTTTGAAGAAACATGAAACATCGACATGCAGTTTTGAGAAAAAGAAAGATTAAAAGTCTTGCTTGGAGGTTACTTAAACAAAGTCTTGTGCAATGCAACATTCTTCCAAGGTTTTAAAGTATGAATTAGTACACCGACTACAACGGTGTTAGAGCAGGGATTTCAAAATTGTTGAGAACACACACACACACACACACACACACACACACAGAATTTTGGTGCAGAAGGAGACCATTCGGCTCATCGTGCCTACACTACACCAACACCAGTTACAATCACCCATCCACGCACAAGCTACCTACAAGTCCTGCCAAGATCCCCATACACTTCTCTCTCCAATGCATCCAGGTAGCTAGATAATTCCAAGTTAAACCCATCCACCTCCTCTGCTGGCACCACCTTTCTCGGGCGACCATTTAATGCATTAACTCTTTTCTGAGTGACTCAAGCTCTGGCCCCTGGGTCATAACACTGTCCATTCTGCTGAAAAACTGCACTTCACCTGTCTTGTCGACACCCTTTAATAACTTAAACATCTCTCCGAGATCCCCTCATCATCACCTCTTTTCTCATAGATGAAGTCCTGTCTCCTTCATAAGGGAGTGCATCCTGTTTCCTCCATAAAGAATGCCGGCGATTGCTCACTTACCGCCAAATAATGTCAGCAGACACCAAACAGGACACCCAGTTTAACACACCTCCAAGGCACAGAACCACATTGATGCCTCACACTGCCTGCAAAACATCAGGATGAGAGTTTATGAGCTGGGTCAGGATTCCAACCCAGGTTTGACAGCTCAAAGGCAGATGCTCATATCTCCAGGTTATCCTTCCAGCCCGAATGTTGTTTGCATCGGTAAAAAAAATATCACCAAAACCGATAATTTTGTGATATATTTTGATCTTTGATCCCTGTAAAATCGAAAATAAGACACAAAACCAATGTTTATCCATTTTGATCTGTAAGGACTGTGATAAGGTATCATTTTACCAGTTTTCGTTTGGACTGATTGAAATACAGGAGGCACGGAAAGCCAAAAACCTTAATTTTACATTCCATTCTGAACTTTGACTTCCGTAAGATTCATAAAACAACGGTAATCCTGAGATTTTAACGAACGTATCGCTTTAGGAGATTTTTTTTTTTTTGAAAGCACATTTGCCACAACTTTCATCTCCATCGACTCAAATACGAGGGAATGGCAAGGCAAAAGGAGTGATTTTTAGTGTTTCACCTTTGACCCCTTAAAATCAGAACAGGATCCAATTGGAGAAAAAATATGGGCTCAAGTAGGCCGGGGGCCCGTGGGACCTACCTTGCACCCCCCCTGCGACAATTTTTCACTGATACCACAGCGTTCAGATATATCCCAAGTATCAGAAAAAAGATGTTCCCAGAAAAATAACTCATTTGCACTATGATTTATTAAGCTGTTTCCATGGCAACCAATCAAAAATAGATGAATCTCACAAAGATCGGCAAAATGTCAATATCTCTGTCAAATATAAACATAAAATCACAAAATTAGTGTCAAATTAAAACTTATACATTTATGTATTAAAATATATTTTGTTTATGCTAATCAGCTCATTTGCATATTAATTAAATTTGACTTAAAGACAATAATTCCAACAAAAATGCAAGAATTCCCATTTTCTTTCCTTGTAATTACCACACATGTCAGTTTTTTGTCAAAAAAAACATTACTTAAGTGTTGCCAGATACAAGCCAGGTTGGCAAAAAATATATTAAAATTTTTTTAATTTTATAAAGTAGGCTAATTAGCATAAAATACAAAGCACAATGAATCGTTCGAAAATCATGCGAAATCAGATTAATCAATAGAATTAATTACCTGGGCCTGATATAATACATAACTCTGACTTATGATGTCTGTTGGTGTTTAAGGGAAACATAACTATTTTCTGTTTGAGTAAAAGTAGTGGAAATAATTTTTAATGCATTGATATGCAAATTAGGATCCGCCATTATGGAAATTCTCATTTTCATAAATATCTCAACTTCTGGTGCATGGAAATTTGTAAATGAGGAATCCACACATATGTTTGGAGGGTCAAGGAATAGAGTGAACATATTTCCTTTGTTGTCAGAGATGTAGAATAATGTTTGGATAGCTTAATTACATGCAAAAATGGAAACAGCTTGATAAAGCATAGTGCAAATGAGTTATTTTTCTGGGAACATCTTTTTTCTGATACTTGGGATATATATGAACACTGTGGTATCAGTGAAAAATTGTCACGGGGGTGGGGGGGTGCAAGGTAGGTCCCACTAGCCCCCGGCCTAAAGGTGTGTTGATTGGACCAAGGCATCTTCATGCCGAATCTGAAGAGGATTTCTCAGAAACGAAGGAATGATGTGTGATTGTAATTGCTTTCAGAGAAAGAAAGAAAAACATGAGAAAGAAGATATCATAGGAACATGATAAAATGTCTGCCCTCCTTATAAGGTCAGAGAGAGAATGGCTTTGAGTGGGGGAGGAAGGGGATGCAGGGGTGGGGAGGAAGGGGATGTGGCAGTAAAAAAAAAATACGGAGCACATATGTAAATTGGACAAGTCGTTTTTGAGTCTACAACGTTTTCAGTCAGAGATATTATGATAATACCATACTGTAAACCACTGGGACTTGTCATGCAAGCTCTCCCACAGGTTGCAACGATGCATGGTCCACATTTGCATGGAGAATTTGCTTCGTCTCCCCCCTCCCGAACTCCCACGACGATGAATTATTTTAAAATGCATAAAACTTTCCCGGGCACACCCCAGGTACAAAGGCCAAATTTAAACTCATTCCGTCCAGCGTTTTAGGAGTGTGTGTCAGTCAAACAGGTCGACAAGATGGCCTCGACCTAGAGGTATGCACACCCACCTCTCAGCAGTCTAGCCTCTGTTTGAATCCTGAACTGGCTATAAACTGTCATCCCGACGTTTAATTCACAGGCAGGGTTAGTCATCAATATGTGTGTGCTGTCCTTCGGCCGGCATTATTTTGTGGATGCTAAAGATTCCACAGTGCCATTCGCGAAGAGTGGGTGAGCTATCGTCGACACCATGTCCAAATTCGAAATAACTGCCCTAAGGAACTATCTGAGAGAGGGATGGCAAACCGCCCAGCATGATCCTTGGCCAGGAAACTGCTTCGGCAAAACCAACGCTCTCGAACAGAGTATGCTACATCGGATCAGATAAGGAGGAGGAGATTGGGACCATACTCTGTGCAGAGCGTTGGTTCTGCTTTATCAGTCTCCTTGGCTCTTGGGCACAATCCTGGACGGGTCGCCACTCCGACACAGGATACCAGCATGCTGGCACTCATTTTTGCCGACCTCGGAAGGATGACAGGTCGAGTTAACCCCACCTGGTATCAGATAAGCCAAACACACAAATGCACATCCACATGCCAAATTATATAAAGTATGACTATATTTTCCTCTCAATGAACATTATGGGACAAAAAAAAAGCATTTCTCATGGAACATTTTTGTGATTACAGCACGATACCCAATAATGTTCCGACAGGTTGAAGGAGATTGGGACACAGACGGAAAAAACATAACTACTGTGGATGTATTAACACACTTAAGAGAAAACAGAGAAGCCAAGAGGACAGCAAAATCAAGAGAATTTACTGGATGCAGTAATTCACAGGGAAAAAAAACAATTGAGCTTTCAAATCCAAGAAGGGTCGAGAAAATGGGAACAGCCAAGAGCAGTCGTAAACGCAGGGCCAAAATGGCGGCTGAAGATGCGTGGAAATGTGTGGGATCACGGAACCCAGATTGGAGAAACAAAGTATGCCGTGAATCATCAAGGGACAACTCAACTGGTGAATATGACCGTGTTGAGAGGTACATAGCCGCAGCAAAACTACTGGGGCTAACACACTATCGTTTCTCAATGACGTGGGCACGTCTCTTTCCAGGCGGCCATGTTAATGGTACTTCACCTAATGTCGCAGCGTTATGTTACTATCAAAAGTTAATTGTGGGTTTACTTGCTGAAGGAATTATACCCATTGTGACACTCTACCACTGGAACTTGCCACGGGCATTGAACGTCCAAGGTGGCTGGCTGAACGGGTCCACAGTTAATGACTTTGTGGTTTATGCTGCCTTCTGCTTCAAAACATTTGGTGATCGAGTGAAAATGTGGCTGACATTTCATGATCCACTGAATGCAGCAATCCATGGCTATGGGACAGGACGTCTTCCTCCTGGACATCAGGACCCAAATGGCACTTCAGCTTTTGTGGTGGCACACAATATGTTGCTGGTACACGGTACTTGTTCATATAATCTAGAAACATGACATCTGTAATGCTGTGGTTACTTCTTCTTCACTTTAACATCTGCCCTGACAAAGGAGAGTGGATTCTCGCCGATACTTCATCGGCTTTACCAACTGGTAGTCCAGCTTTTTTTCAATTATAAACTTGTACTGTCTCAGATTACAATGTTTAGACTTATTTTTTGAAAGATATCAAAGGTAAAATTTTGGCAAAGATGGTGAAATTTTTGATTTCCTTTATTGTTTCACTTGACCCTTGTTTCACCTCTAACTCCTTAATTGTCCTCACCCACCTTTTTTCTCGAAACTCCTTCAAGCCTTTCCTTGCGGACACTATGTAAATGCCCTTAATAGAATGGACAAATTAACATTAATACCCATTTGAAATACGGTTTCGCAATTGATTCGATTATTTGGTGGACTGGCGGCCATTTTAGTTGTAAAAAAATAACCCCTGATGTTGAACACGTCCTCAACCATTTCTCGGGCAAGCATTTACCGATGTTGTTCAAACTTGACAAACAGATAACGAATGATGGCTTACATATGCACGTCATTTTTTTTTTTTGAGATCAGATGCAAGATGGCTGGTTACTGGTGGCCATGTTGTTACTTAAATGTGCCCCTAACCATTTCTCAGACAGGCATGGTCCGATTTTGTTCAAACTTGGTACAAGTACAGTGCATGATGGCATACATGTGCCCCTCACTTTATTTTGCGATCTGATCAAAGATGGCCGACTGGTAGACTGGTGGCCATTTTGGTTGTACATAACTATGGACTCGCCCTTTAACTCCAAACAGCAAAATTACTAAAACAACGGGGGCTATGACATTTTATGTCTTTTTTTACTTGTTCAATGTGATACTGATTGTGTAATTCAGTATATCTCCCCCAAAATATATGAACATTGAATCCCTTCTGTGTGAAATTTGCATTCCCAATCAAAAACATCATACATGTCATGTGACCGACTATCTTACACAATATAACGGCGTGACCCACACCATTAATATTCATGACCGAATAACCCAATCGTATGCAATCTTCCATGTCACATGATGGTGTGGGTCATCGCTTTCGATGAATCTCTCATGACAACTCAAGTCAGTTGTGCATAGACATAAATCTTGTAAATATGGGCTATCCCTTTAACTCCGTACAGCAAAAATTACTAAAACCACAGGGGTTTTGACATTTGATGTTTTTTTTCTCCTTGTTGAAAGAGCTAATTGACCACTGACACGTTGTATGGTCAAATTTTTAAAATAAATGACTGACATCAGGGAAGAGAAAATTTGGTCGTTGTGCAGTGAGTCGCTTTCCATCATTGCCTCTGCCACCAAAAGTGGACGAAGGTTATGTTTTCACCCGTCTAGCTGTTTGTATATCTGTTTGTCACTTTAAAAAAATCGAAGATTCGCAAGTATATTAGTTGGTCTGGTCTGTAATTATGTTGGGTAGTCGATCTAGTCGAAAAAAAAAAAATTTTCAAAAATTTTTTTTTGACATTTGTTCTGCCCTTATTATCAGTATTTAAAATGGCGATTTCAGTTAATACAATAGCGATTTCGATGAAACTTGGTTGGTAGGTTCACACCATGACCAAGCTGTGTGCAAATGAGAACCGTTGCTATGCACACCACTGTTGCCTAGCAACGGGACTTTGAAATTTTTGAAAAATCATAAAAAATTTATTTTTTGGAAATTCAAAAATCGGGCCACGAGCGACTGTGGGCAGTATAGTACATTCAGCCATATTGTCAAAAAATTCCAGCCAGATCCTATGAAAACTGTCGGAGAAGATAGACTTTGAATGAACCCTGGTCGAAAACAATAAAAAAACGAAGTTCGTTATATCTCAGAGACTATGAGTCAGATATACATGAAACTGGTATGGTAGGTTCATGGGATGTCCTAGTTATGTGTGAGAAAGAACCGTTGCTATGGACCCCTCCGTTGCCTAGCAACGGCCGAAAAACCTCTAAATGTGGGGGTATTTTAACGAAAAAACAATCTGCAGCATTAACCCTTGAAGCTCGAATCATGAATTATCTTGTGCTTAATCCTCAGGTCATTCCCCATCGAACGGGCCCATCGCGTCAGGTTCTATTGGGTAGTCGACTACCCATGTCCGCCTACTGGCTTGTCTGTTTGTCTGTCAATCGTCTGCAGGTCACAATTTTAAACCGATCTTCACGAAACTTCACCAAATGGTAGAGTTGTTCATAAGTAAGAAGCCTATTGATTTTGAAGTCAAAAGGTCAACAGAGGTCAAAGGTCAACAACTTTGATGAAGTTTATAAAATCTTCAATTTTCATCCGATTGACTTGAAATTTGAAGAGGATTTGTATATTTCGTCACTGAATTCAACCAGCCAATTATTTTGAAGGTCAAATTTGTTTTTGGGATTTCACAAGTATCAATCTCTGCACGTCTTTCTTGTTTGTCTGTTTGTTTGTCAATCGCCTGCAGGTCACATTTTTACTCTGATCTTCACAAAACTTCACCACCTGGTAGAGGGAGTGATAAGCCGGAAGCTTATTGTTTTGTAGGTCAATAGGTCAAAGGTCAAGGCCACATAAATCGTCAATTTTCAACAGATTCAGTTGATATCTACTGTATGTATATCCTGTACATAAAAATAAAAAATACAGGTGGATGGTGAACCCTTGTCGAGGTGAAGTGTTGGTCGACCTCTGTGAGTGTGTCTTTTAACTACGGGCTGTGAACGTGAGTTGGACTGTGATTACGTCTATTAATTACTTATTATTAAACCTTGACTATGTCTATTAAATACCTCTATTAATTACGGACTATTGGAACATTCCTTTGAGACATGTTGACCTTTAGAGCCCTTACTGTACACATTTTAGACCCCTTTTATTTAGACCATTTTTAACCTTTTATATGCTTTGAACATTTTAAGACCCTTTATACTTTTTCAACCTTTAGACCCTGAAGACCTTTAGAACCCAAAGAACCTTAAGACCCCAAAAACCCTTGAGGACCCTCAGACCCTGTAGACCCTATATATCCCATGAGAACCCTTAGTCCCTGAAGACCCTGCTAGACCTTCTGTCTGAGGACTTTCTGCAATAACACTTGAGTGTTACTAGTCATAATCAAAATTCCCCCCATTGGTAAACCAACTCAGTACCAAGAGAATAATTAATTAAATGCAAAATAAAATTAATTAATTAAATTTATCTTTATTTTTTTCAGGTTCTGCTCAACTTGTTTCGTGGCAAAGGGAAAAGTCCCACATGGAACAGAAAAAAGTCCCACGTGGCAAAGAGAAAACAGTGTCCATGACAACAATTTCACTCCCATTATAATCAAATGGGATATTTTTGTGATTGTATTATTGCCAAACCTCAGGATTTTTTTTAACATATCAGGTTGAAACTTAAACAGCTCATTTTTATGCATGTATCATATATGTGTACAAAATCTGGTCAGAATTAGTCAAAAGTTAAGGTCAATGGCATCCAAAACATGTAAAACATCTATAAGGCAGAAATTATAAAATGCATCAACCAAATTTGTATGCACAACTTTCCATCATGGAAAACACTTGATAGGTCAAATTTTCCATATTTCCAAATTGTTATTTTCATGGTAACTATTGTTTATTTGGATTTTGCAAATATCGTGCAATGCACAATATCTTTCTTGTTTGTTTGTGACCAGGATATCTCGAAATGTTGTAGACAGATTCGGATGAAATCTAGTGGACAGTTTGGGTGTATGACAAGGACGATTTGTTTAGATTTTGGTGAAGATCCGGATCTGGATCTGAGAATTTTTAAACTGATTCTTCACCATTGAGAGATAGGGCCAAAAACAATATATAGCAAGACATCTCACTAAATTATGGACGGATTCGGACGAAACTTCGCGGACAGGTTGGGTGTGTGACAAGAACAAATTGATTCGGTTTTGGTGAAGATCCGGATCCAGATATCTATAGGAGAATGTTTCAATTTTCTCAAGTGATTCTTCACCATTGAGAGATCAGGCCAAAAACGATATATAACACAATATTTCAAAACATTGTAGACGGATTTTGACAAAACTTGGTGGATGGATTGAATAGGTGACAAGAACAAGCCAATTCAATTTTGGTTCAGGTCTAGATACAGATCCGGCCAATCAATGTGATACAGAACGTAAACTGTTCAGCCTGTTAGAGGTTGCACTTTATCGAGTGTCATTCGAGTATTGCAAATGGTTTTGTTTGCAATAAACCTATGATGAGAAAAGTTTGTTCGAAGGCGATAAATCCGTTCTCAATTGTAATAGTTGTTATCCACAGTAATTGTGAAGAAATATTTTTGGGATTTGCTTTTGACTTGTGAAACACCTTTGAATTTCCCTTTTAATTGAAATAATTTTTTTGCATTGATACAAATTCAATGTACTCAATCAATTTACACGTCAATAATCTGCATCTTCCTTTCTTCATCTTTTTTAGGCTCATGCCAAAGTCTACCGTCTCTACCAGTACCATTTCAAACCGCTGCAAGCTGGCTGTGTTTCTTTAGTCCTAGCTTCTCCCTGGATGAAACCAACGAGGTCAAATGGCATGTCAAGCCTTAAAATCCCACACCAGGTTACTCTTGATGCCACCCTTGGCTGGTTTGCCAAACCTATCTTTGGTGATGGATTTTACCCTGAAGCATTACAAAGCCGTGCCGAAATACATCTGCCCAGACTTTTAGCGGCTGACCGGCACATCATACATGGATCAGCTGACTTTTTTGCCCTCTCTTTTGGACCGACGTCCTTTCGCTACTTGGAACCATGGC
Source organism: Eptatretus burgeri (assembly GCF_056783735.1). Taxonomy (NCBI): domain Eukaryota; kingdom Metazoa; phylum Chordata; class Myxini; order Myxiniformes; family Myxinidae; genus Eptatretus; species Eptatretus burgeri. The sequence goes on along the minus strand of NC_140970.1, from coordinate 59,072,031 downwards.
AGCTATTAGGGCAGGTGGGTTGTAAAATGACTTGTGTTATTACGAAATTACATTATTCACACCAGCACTGATTTATAGGTAACTAGCAGGGGTATCCGCTGTTGCCTGGTGCTGTTCTCATCCTGTTGGCATTTTGAAGAAATCAAATGTTGCTTTTTTCCCATTTTTGGTGGGGGCCTGAAACACTTCCCAACACCCACTAATATAAGGAATGGAGTCAGGGATCATTTAATATTACCTTTCACGTAGCTACAAAGGCTTAGGCACTATGGAGCAATTAAAAAAAAATCCAAAAAATTATTCAATTCTTCAAAATTCTTCAAAAATTTGTTGCGCCTAAAACACTCAACAATTTTTTGTTGACACACACACACACTTTTGAAAAATGCCATGATTAGGAGGGATAAGCACGGATTTTGCCCAAGGTAGAAAACCACATTGGGGAAGGGGGAAGTGGGGGTGGTAATGAAGTTCATAAAACCTCCATCGTGTGATCCTTAATCCTCCTGTCAAGTTTGGTTACGATTGGATAAGTAATGACCAAATGTATTGCGGTTAAAAAAACAAGTCGGACAGACAGACAGACAGACATCATCATGCTAAAATACACAATTTGGTGTCTAACAGTAGCTTAAAATAAGTGTATTATTTTCGTTATAATTTTCGATTAAGAAAGTAAATGTTAGATTATAATTATTGAGCCATTATTGAGTGAGTATTTTAGACGGCCAGCAGCTGGTATTATATTCTGTAGTCAGTTATGAATGTAGTCGAGACTTTTCCCCTAAACCTGCAATAACTACCAAACTTCAGGCAGGTTGAACATTTGAACAAGCAATTGCACGTCCTCTCCCGATGACGGGTTCAAAATCGCTGTTCCTTCAGCGAGCCCATCTGATTGGGAGGTTGGTTCAAAGAAGTCCAGAGGGTGAAGCCAATTTAAAGGACCTGCCGGTAACAATAGGCAATTGAGCAAAAGAGATTTGGGGACATCAGCTATTCCAGAGATTCAGGGAGATTTGGAGAGAGTTGAAAAGTGACAGTCACAGCAGTACACTAGAAAAATTGAGAAGCTGGTCGAGATGAAGAGACTCACTCACATCCGGCTTCTAGAGTTGGTTAATTTGGGAGCCAGCAGCACAGTAGTGTGTTCGGTCCTGCATGGGTTCAACTGCTTAATACGATAAGAGAGATGTTTGTCTGTCTGTGTGCGTCACCATTTCCCCAGAGAAGGCCAAACGGATCATCGTCAAACTTTCAGAGGTTCAACAGTAAGTCCCAGGGAGTGTTTTAGTAAAATAAAATTCTTTGAAAATATTGAAAAATAGCTAGATTTTTGTTTTTTCTTTAAATCACTCTATAGTGATTTAACCTTTGCAGCGATGTGAAAGGAAATATTAAATGATCCACAACCCCATTCCTTAGTGGATATAGGGAAGTGTTTTAGGCCCCTACAAAAAAATGGGAAAAAAACCACAAAATTTGATATCTTCAAAATGCCAACAGCATTAGAAAAGCACTGGGCAATGCCAGGTACCTCACTGGGCAATCAATAATCACCAAGTTACCCACGAAGTGATGCTCACACCCATGGAACAGATCAGCTATATACATTTAACTCAACAAAATAATTATGGGCCCATGGTTCACTCGACAGAGATACAATTAGGGGAAGACAAGACGCCCCGATGTGACCTGGTGCAAAGGGTGCTGCAGAACCCGCCTCGTCCCTCGAGAGGGTTGTATGAGCTTGAAGGCCTGTGGCTCATGAAGGGCATGGAGCTCCCCTAACAACAACAGTGGATGGTACCCCCAGGCGCTCTGTTCTTTATTGCTCACGCTCAGTCGTCAGGTACCAACCACTCACAGTTGCGAGGTTCGCGCCATTGACACCTCCACTCCCCCCAGCCGACCATCCATCCCTGCAGAATACACTGTGTCATTTCAGACACCTGTGTGGATTTTTTGGACATCAGCATCATCTCTTTTGCAGCAGAGGGATTTAGCACAGATATTTTCAATAAGCCGGCTGACTCTCATTCTTATTGAATGTCTGAGTCATCTCATCCGCATTTGTGCACCAATTCCATACCATGTTCCCAGTTTCTTGGCTTACGAAGTATTTGCAGCAATGATGACACTTTTCACATATGGGCTCAAGAATTGAGTGATTTTTTTTTCAAAAATAGTGGTGACCCCATCACCATTTTTTCATGAAGTCAGATGTAAGGCCACAAGAGTTTCTCACCAAGTGGCAATGATTGAAAAGCAAAATAATTTCCGTCGTAGTATTCCATCGGTTATGCCCCAGAACGTGACGACGAGCCGTGTTGCCAGATGTGACAAAGAGAACCTTAATCGAAATTACTTGCAAGATTATTGGTGATAATTCTATTCTGGTGGCACACAAATCAGTTCATTCTTGTTTTGCTTCCAACGATGTTGGAGTAGAATGATCGGGGACAACACCTTGTAATCACCCCAGATGTAAAACTTGTCACCATGCTGCGTCACATGACACTATTGAAGATCCAAGAGGCAAATGGTATGTCAAAGGTCACTTCGACTACACTGCAACAAGCATCACACATGCTTTGTCATGTGATCGTCGTAAACAGCTTCACATTGGTGAAACCAAACGACGTTTGGCTGACAGTGGCCAAACATTTAAGATCTATACATTTAAACACAACGGGTCTGCCAGTAGCAGCACATTTTAACCCTGCTAATCACACCGAGGATGATTTTCACATGTGTGTTGTTAAGGCGTGCTCCAGTGATTGGATCGAAAGTGCTTGGATGAGAAAGTCATCTTTCAGCTTGGTACTATATACATCCTCAAGGAATTCACGTTACATTCTAGGTTTTTTTCCTTGCTCCAACAATTGATTAATTATTTACACAGCTGTTCATAATGATGTAATTATATATTGCAACTGATTTTTGGGTTATTTAGTTTTTTTTTTGACAAAGGGCTCTCTCTGCCCGAAACGTCAAATGCGGTTCTTTTAAAATGGTGTATTTTTCATGTCTCTGTCTCTCTCTGTCTCTCTCTGTCTGTCTCTGTCTCTGTCTCTGTCTCTCTCTGTCTGTCTCTCTGTCTGTCTGTCTGTCTGTCTGTCTGTCTGTCTGTCTGTCTGTCTGTCTCTCTCTCTCTCTCTCTCTCTCTCTCTCTCTCTCTCTCTCTCTCTCTCTCTCTCTCTCTCTCTCTCTCTCTCTCTCTCTCTCTCTCTCTCGCTCTCTGTATCTACATATATGTGAATTTATACACGACCGGTCTAAAGTTTTAGAACACCCCCATTTTTCCAGTTTTTACTGAAATTTAAGCAGTTCAAGTCCAGTGAATAACCTGAAATGGTACAAAGCTAAGCGGTAAACTGCCAGAGGTTAAAAAAATAAGTAGTTTAGGTTACCAAAAACTGAAAAAGAATGTAAATTTCAGTTGTTAAAAAGGCCCTTTTCAGGGAACAAGTAATGCATTAGCAACTGCAGCTGTTCTGCAGCAATGGAAGTAAATTGAGCCTTGAAAGTTTATGCAAACAATTCCTACAGGTGTCCCAACTTTTGTTGATTAGTTACAAACCCTCTGTCTGTATAAAAGCAGTGTTGGAACATGTTGGAACCCTCTGAAGCATGATTTGGACAATATTGCACTGCAGGAAGTAATATATTGTTATCATAATGGCGAGAAAAAGACAATTCACAAAGGAAGACAAACAGACCGTTATAACCATTAAAAGTGTCGGTCTTTCCTTTGGAGAAATAGCAAAGAAGCCAAGGTGTCAGTGAGTACAGTTTCCTTCACCATCAAAAGGCACTTGGAAACTGGAGGAAACTCTGACAGGAAGAGGTCTGGCAGACCCAAAGCCACAACACAATCAGAAGACAAGTTTCTGAGAGTCAACAACTTGCGTGATAGGCAGCTCACAGGACAGCAGCTTCAAGCACAGCTTAACACTGGTCGAAGTAAGGAAGTATCAGTTTCAACTGTGAAGAGAAGACTTCGAGCTGCAGGTCTGACAGGTCGAGTGACAGTTAGAAAGCCATTGCTAAAATGGCAAAATAAGATAAAGAAGCTTGCCTGGGCCATGAAGCACTACCAGTGGACTACTAAAAACTGGAAGACGGTCTTATGGACCGATGAATCCAAATTTAAAATCTTCGGTTCATCACGCAGGGTTTTTGTACACCGTCGAGTAGGCGAAAGGATGGTTCCTCGGTGTTTGACACCAACTGTCAAACATGGAGGAGGAAGCGTGATGATCTGGGGCTCTTTTGCTGGATCCAGTCGGCAACTTGCACACAGTGACTGGCACCCGAAACCAAAAGGGCTGCCACAGTATTTTGCAGTGCCATGCAATACCCTCTGGTCTATGCCTAGTTGGTCAGGGATTCGTCCTACAGCAAGATAACGACCCAAAACATACCTCCAGGCTATGTCAGAACTACCTTCGAAGAAAAGAACAAGACGGTAGGCTTCAAATCATGGAATGGCCAGCACAGTCTCCAGACTTGAACCCCATCAAGCTGGTTTGGGATGACCTGGACAGAAGGGTGAAAGGAAAGCAACCTCCAAATGAAACACATTTCTGGGAACTTCTGCAACAGTGTTGGGAAGAACTTTCCGAACTATATTTGATTTCCATTGTAGAAAGAATGCCACGAGTATGTTTGGCTGTTATATCTGCAAAAGGTGGATACTTTAATGAGTCAAAAATTTAGATTAAATTTTGTTCAACAAAACGATTCCATGATTTCTCTTTTATCTGCAATTGTTTATTTGTTCTATGCTTTAATTTCAGAGAACATTGAAACATTAAACTGCATAAATTACAGTGAAAGCTGGAAAAATCGGGGTGTTCTAAAACTTTCGACCGGTCGTGTATGTATGTATATATATATATATATATATATATATATATATATATATATATATATATATATATATATATATATATATATATATATATATATATATATATATATATATATATACACAACATACAGGTGTCCCAAGTCATTTATGCTGTTAAGTATATGTGTAGACAGAACCCCTCCTTGTGTGTAGTGGGAAATCAAATGGGTGCGTTGCGATGTTTTTTTAGTTAGGGTAATAAATCTTTATATCCCATCCTCCATTGTGATCCACGGTACCCGAGCGCTTGCAGCCTTCGGTTCACTGGCAACAACGTACCACGGTCCACCTGTTGTCTCTGGAGGCTCGTTTTTCCAAGACAGAATCTTCACTGTCGCAGTTCCTATTTGGCTTATCCAAACGCTCCAACTCTTTCTTGACGAGTCCACATGCTTGGAGTGGGTGGGCCTCGCCGGTGCCTGGCCGAGGCCCCGCCCAGAAAGGGCGGAGCCATGAGAGCCCCGTCCAATCAGGGCGGACAGTGACGTCAGTTTCACCAAGGCCCCGCACCGTTGAGGGAGGTCTATAAACCACAACACGATCCTCAGTCTAGAGTTCTTTGAGGGTCGTTCGTTCTGTACTTGGAGGCCGGAGTTGGTTGGAAAACGAAGGGGTTCCCGCTGCTTGGCTCCGCTCACGTCTCACCCCGACTACTGTTCCCGGCCCACTCGAGCTCCTCCGTGGACTCGAACTCCACACGGGTGGCTGTGGACCTGACTGCACGACTGTTGGCAGGTGCCGCATCATGGAGCATTCTTTTCTCCGAGACTCAGGTACTCGAAAGAACTGCATGCAACCTCAGCCCGCCTCCCTCCCTGGCTGCAAAACTCCTTTGCCTTCAACTAGGTTTATTTTGTTTGAGTGTGTGTCTGAGTGTGTGGCGCCAGTCTAATAAGTAGAAACTGTATAAGTGTTTACGATCATTGTAAATCTTGCCTGTGTATTCCTGCGTAAGTCTGCTCTGTGTCTTCTTTTCTAAGTTGCTGTAAATTGTCGCACTACATCTTTCTTTCCCCTGCATAACACCCCAATAAACCTTTTTCTGTGGCACATAAATTTCCTCGTTTATTATAAATAAATTATTGTAGAAATGTTCCCAGTTCGTTTTCGTCTTTTCCTTCATTGGTCCGGCATGGTTCGGATCTGTGTTTTAGCTGGGTCTTTGATCCCGTTAATCTGCTCATCCAAGCCGGCATGGCTTTGGCAGTTCCGCTGGACTGCACCCAAACCGGAGTTGGTCGTCGGTAGTTGGAACTCAACCGCAGTCGGTAGAGTGACCCGGTTCGAGCAAGACGTGCCGAGGGAGTGGTTCCCCGGTCAATGACACCGCGTGGTTAATTAGGTAAATTGGTTCTAGACAAAAAGACCCTACACTACGCGTGGAGTTATTGGCGTCCACAGTCGGTTAAGCGACCCGCCGCCTCACGGAGTTATCCGTGAGCGACGGCCTACAATTCCGGTGGGAATCGACGTAACTTTCCCCACCTAGTGGTCATTCTCGCCACCGGTCCCTGGCCCGCAACAATATGTGTGTGCACACACACACACACACACAAATATAAGACCTGTAGCTTCGCTGACAGAAATACCAATCTTTGCTGTGATGGCTTGGGCAAGAATCAATAGGGCAAGAAGAGAAAGGATTCCGAGTGTAGCGATAACCAGCGTTGCAAGTTGGCGTTTGCAGTTTTGCCACGTGTGCCCATTAACCCATAAAAAAATTATTTAAAAATTGTTTTTCTTTTCATCACAAACCTTGCCGGGAGTTCACTGAATCCACTGTGGTTCGATTTATTCGGGGGGGGGGGGGGTGGTGGTTTTCATGATGACTCAAAGTTGACTGTGGTACAGTTGTCACACAGTCAAGCCATCATAGTCAAAATAGATATAAATTCGGACACAATATTTCTGTCTACAAAGAATGGGATTGATTGACCTGATGAATGTGGTCTCCATTGCATGAAGGTGAGCTAAACTGTGTCCTCTACTCAGGTATTTTAAACCAGCCAATATGATATTGCTCTGCACACTGAGGATTATTCAGTAAATTGTAACCAATTGCAGAGGCACAGGGAATAGTTGTTGTACTATGTACATTCTCACAGGCCCGAGTTGGTCGTCTCTGTTCGGTTGAATGACCCCGTGCATTTCAATTGGCAAGTGAACTGCAAAGTTTTTTTTTAAGTTCTTTAATCATACCATTTTCTCATCTCATACGTAAATCTCTTTCTAACCACTGATTCACTGACTGACCGGTACCAAGATCGGTACCTTTGAGATGACATAGAAAGCTGAAATTTTGCGTGCCGATGGACATCGAAGTCGACACATCGGGGGAAATTACAGAACCATCAGACAATATCCGTAAACGAAAATATAAATAAATGAAAATAAATAAATGAAAAAAAGGAAAAAAATGCAGGTGAGCGACCCGAGACAATGGGGAAGCACGGTAATTTTGGGCACCGACGTCAAAGACAAAGATGTCTTAAGACATCAAAGCTGATACACCAGGAAAAATCACAGAACTGTTGGAAAGCAACCGTAAATGAAAATATAAATAAATGGGGAAAATAAATGAAAAAATTAATGCAGGTGAGTGACCCGAGACAATGGGGAAACACGGTTCGTATGCTTACACAATGGGAAAGCATACTCCACTATTATACTCTAAAATGTTGTATATTAAATTTACAATGTACTCTGTATTATACTGAAACAGGGACAGTAACCGATTGCCTTCCATTTGTAAGTTGTGTCTGTCGATCTGAATCATGTTGCTACGTCTGCCTGAAAATTTGATTCACTCTTATTGTAGGTACCTTCTTTAAGTTTGCGGCCCTTGCTCACTTACGTGGATAAGGAATATGGAAATCCTCCGATTCTTTTGGCGGACTGTGGATGGTTTGTGGATGCACACGCTGGAACAGAAGACACAACAAACTTGTACATGTTGAAAAGCTTTCTATACAATGCTCTACAAGGTGCGTGATAATACTCTTAAGATTATTTTTGGCTCAATTGATGGCTGGTAAATTGCATTCGTGACCATATTATGTTGAATACATTGAACGTTCAAAAAGTTGTACGAACAGGATACTCACTCTCGTGTTAAGTCTGTGGGTTGAGAAAGTGCCAACAGCTTAGGAAACATCAAAAATGACTTGACGGTTAAGGTGTCTCATGTCATAAATGCGGATTCAGCTGAGAGATCAGAAGAACACCTTCTTGTCTTTTATTTTTCTTACGCTGAAAATTACTCTCTTATCAATCCCTCCCTTCTCATGGTGCTTTGCATGGTTCTCATGTGCAAAGTTCTCATATGGTCCTCGTAGCATTTCGCATGGTTATCTATCTTCTACCATATAAATCACATTGTGCGTTTGTGTATTTGTTTGTGTGATGTTTGTCCATCTTCAAAAGGACGATTTAAGAAGGGTTTTAACGGCCAATCTTTAAAATTGTTGCGTGTTCACCACGGTCTATTTTTCAGGATAAAAAAAATTCGATAAACCTTATCCATTAAAGAGCAATTACGTCTCTTATTTTGGAAATTTAGACAGTGACATACAACCAGGCTTCAATGGCGGTGAACAGAAGCGTTTAAAAAAACATAACAATAAATACAAGGCACAGGGAGGTGAAAATCGTGGCAAGTGAAGTGTTATATGCACAGAGTAAAACGATTGTTCATTTACATACGTGCGATGTTTAATAAATAAGATACGAGCGATACCCGTGCACATGCACGGGATAGCAGTACGACATAGCTGGTAGCAGACTACAGACCGTACACGGGGAATGACAAAAATACGCATTGGGCAAAATGCAAATGGTACTATGGAACGCCAAGACTTCCCAAACATTGTTGGCATGTCCGCTAAGTGCCACAGCAGTTTCATAGGGATCGTGTGACGGCGAGCCGAGTTTTTAGTGTGCAAGCTTGGTATTATAATAGAGATAAGCACACCTGACGCTATGCCGAGACTTCAGGCTTTTGCATGTTCATGAGGCTGTACCCTTGAAATGAAAGGTCCCAAAAGATAAAGAAAATAGAGTAACATTTGTACATGTAATGTTTTAAAATAACGCTTTTCTTGCTACAAAACATATCTTCCAGTCCCTGAATATTTTGAATCACAAAATTCCAATCTGTCATTTTTGACGGGCTTTTATACTAGTACTTCCATAATCTATAACTCCATCCTATAAAAGGAGCCGTACATCTGTGTGAGTTCCACCCATTGGTTGGACAGTTCACCTGACACCATCCACAATTTCCAAAGGACGGCCACCAATAAAGCAAAGTAGGAACCCTTTAGAATTACCCTTTAGAACCGTTTGGAATTATGCTTTTGAACCCTTTAGAATTACCGTTAAGAACGCTTCAAAATTACCATTTAGAATTACCCATTTAAACCCTTTAATATTCTTTAGAATTAACCTTTAATATTCTTTTAGAACACCAGGAAATATAATGAAATCAGACAGGTGGAGACCATTCAGCCCATCATGCCTGTGCCACATCAACACCATACTAATTTATCAACACATGATCAAAAGAAGAAAATATAAAATGTTTTTGTTTTTTTTTCTAAAGTTTTTAAAATATTTTATGACATATATATATATATATATATATATATATATATATCTTCCCCAGGGGAGGGGGCATAGGCTTTGTTAAAAAAAGCACACAACATCAACCACACAAGACCTCTTGATGAGACCCCCACCAACAGCACTCCGTACACATGCACACAATCACCCATCAATGCTCAAGCCACATAAGAGTCCTGCCAACATCCCTATACCCCTCTATCTTCATAACTTCCAGGTACCTATGTAATTCCAATTTAAACTTAAGCACTCTCTCTGCTGCCACTACCTTTCCAAGGAGACCATTCCATGCATTAACTCCTGAGTAAAAGATTCGTTACTACCGTCTTAACTCTCCTCTTCTTAACTCTCAGGCTATGGCCCCTGGTCCGATCACCGTCTACTCTGCTGAATAATTCATCTGCACTTATTTTAACTATACCTCTCATTATCTTAAATATCTCTATCATATCTCCTCATAACCATGTCTTTTCTAGTGTATAAAGCCAAATCTCCTTCAACCGCTCCTCATAGCTGAGCCCTCCTTGGCCCAGAATCAATCTACGAGCCCTGCGCTGAACCCTCTCTATGGCATCTATGTCCTTCCGGAACTGTGGTGACCAAAACTTCACACAATATTCTAGATGTGGCCCTCACTAAATTCCTGTACAATGTTAACACCACTTCTTTTGATTTATAAATGATCCCCCTCCGAATCCAACCTTAAACCCTATTTGCTTCACCGATAGCAACCTGGCACTGTGCTCGACCTGCTTACCTCCTATATCTATGACCACCCCCAGATCCTTCTCCTGTGTGACACGCTCCAAAATTACCCTTTGCATCCTGTAAACTGCATCATGAGTGAAGGAGGCCAAGGGGCCGACCACATGCCTTGTAGTTGCAGCAGGTTGATCAGCATCTCAAGGAGAAGGGGATGGGTCAAGCATCTGCCGGGGGAATGGCGAGACAGAGACCCTTCGTCCTTCGAGTACCGACAGAAAGTGGATGCAGCAACCTGCTGCTCCTGCGCATGCTCCCCTACCTGACCTGACCTTTACACATTTACAACTCGACCATTTGGACCTTTCATTTGCAATCACCAACCTTTCCTTTAGTACTTTTATTTGCCACACAAAACAAGTCCTGGTGAGGGTTTGAAATCTCTGATTGTTCGTTCTTATTGATTTCTGAAAACAGATAATTTATCGACTTTTTCAGCTGTTCACAGTTGCTTGTTGGTGAACATGCACACACACATATGATTGGTTTTATTGGAGATTGGCAGGGGTACCCTGCATTGCCCAGTGGTGTTCTAATCCAGTTGGCATTTTAAAGAAATCATTTTTTTTTCCTTTTTTTTTTTATGGGAACCTAAAACACTTCCCAACACCTACTAAGGAATGGGGTCGGTGATCGCTTGATATTACCTTTCACATAGCTACAAAGACTTAGGCACAAGAGCACAATAATAATAAAAAGCCAACTGTTTTTCAAAATTTTCTATTTTATTTCTTTCTTTAGTTTTGCCTAAAACACTCCCTGGCCCTCACTGATGGACCTCTGGAAGTTTGACAAAGACCTGTTTGGCCATCACTGAGAACAATGGCGACACACATAAACACAAACCTCTCTCTTATAGTGGGTTTTAGACCAGCAAACGATCCCATCGCTTTGCTGACAGATTTAATCAAAAGACAACATGTTGGACTTCACAAATATTGTGCTCTGTTCATTCTATAATATGCCTGAGCTCATCTTCCATCTGCTTTGAAGTCAGCTAACGTCAACCTTCATCAATCACCCCTGCTGGATATATATGGTGTGAGCAAAAATCACTTCCGCTTCGCTGCGAAGCTCAATGTTGGATGCTTTGGTTTGAGTGAAATGAAACATTTTGAAAATTTCGAATTATTCTCATTCAGATTTCATCACTATAATGCATATTATCAAATTGTTTAAACTTTCTTTGAGATAAGAAGATGATGATTTGTAAAACTGGATAACACTGGGTGGATAAAATACACATTTACATCGAGAGAATTGAGGTCTTCCCCTCCCTTCCCTGGCATGCAACCCCATACTACCTACCCCTGATATGAAACCATACTTGGGGTACCCTTAAGCAACATGCAAAATTTTGTTGGAGGGTAGGACAGGGAGAGAGAGGGAGCAGGGAGGGGAGAGTGAGGAGGGGAGAGTGAGGAGGGGAGAGTAAGGAGGGGAGAAGGGGGATTCCAGCAGATGTGACGTCCAGTTTAACGTTCATTCGAGAGCGAGCACACACATTAATGAATCACCCTGCCTGTGAAACACCAGGATAACAGTTGAAAGCTGTGTCGGGATTCGAACCCAGGCTAGACAACTTAAAGCAAGCATGTATACCTCTCAGCTATCCTGCTGTGATGTGGCAATTCAATGCTTTGTAACAACTGAAAACATTTTTTACTCATTGTGATCATATTATTTTGCCTTCGTAACTCCGGAGATGTCCCCACAGAGAACTGCACCATGGTAAAGCCATGGAAGCTTGAAGAGTGCTCCAAGAAAGCACTCCAACAAAACGGTTGAAGAAACTTTTACGAACGAAACGTTCAATTCCCTCCAACACCGAAGGTGAAGGAGGTGGTTTTCACCCCTCTCTGTCTATGCGCATGATATCTCAAAAAGTTGTGGACTGATCCGGGTGAAATTTTGTGGACAGGTTGGGTGTGTCGCAAGGACGAATTGATTCGATTTTGGTGAAGATCCGAAGCCGGATACGGATACGATAATTATTTAATTTTTAAAGTGATTCTTCATCATTGAAAGATAGGGCTCAATAACGATATATCGCATGATATTTTAAAAATGTATTGGGTCCGATATGTTCTAGTGCAGTGGTTTTCAAACTTTTTTTAGTGGCGACCCAATTTCAGAACCTCTCGACATCGCGCGACCCAAAAGATTCAAAACCCAATTCATAATATATAAGATAAGATTTCATCTGACACAAGAACATTTACTGTTTACTTTATTCACCATCGTCATGTTTTCATAGACGAGTAAACGGAGAATAGCCGACAGTATCCAAATAGTACAGTTGAATGTTTCAGAAGTTTAGTCCGAATGACATTTAGATATATCAGTGAGAAGGATGAGCCTGTTTTTCAGAAACCAACTTCTCTGTTCATGGAGAAGTAGATGACAATGCCAGGATCATATCATGCTCCATTTCTTGGCGATTTCTGTACTTTGTTTTAATCACCACCATGGTGGAGAACGACTGCTCACAAAAGTATGATGAAGGATATGGCATGAGAACCTTAATGGTGCGCCGTGACAGGGTCGGTACGACGGCAGCATTTTGCACCAGAATGTCGACAACGTATTCGTCCGCGCAAGAGCCTGAACTCCTGAATCCTGCTGGAGCTGTACAAGCTCTTCCTGTGCTGTATCATCTTCATCAGCAATCGAGTCCAGTGGAGCCATGAAAGGGTCCCGAACCACAGAAAAGGACTGCACATCCAGCTCAGGGAAATAGTGCTCGAACTGTTCAATGAGCGACCGAAGGTGACGTGCTATCTCCCCAGAAAGACTGTCGAGCTCAGTATCATCGTACTGGCAGGTCGTTAGATGCTCCACCAGACGGGGGGAAAGGCTGAAGCGCTTAACAGCTGCTTTGTCTGCCAGTAATTTTAGAGACGCCAGAAATCCGCTCATTTTGTCGTGAAAAATCATGAGGTTGGCGTCTTTGCCTTGGATGGAGAGGTTGAGGACATTGAGACGTTCAAAGATGTCAACGAGATAGCACAGTTCTGACAGCCAAGAGTCCGACTCAAACAACGCTACCCATGCCGTTTTCCCTTGTGTGCGTAGGAACTCCTTCAGTTCATCTTTGAGCTCGTAAACGCGCAGAAGAAGGTTTCCTCGAGATAACCATCTCACTTGAGTGTAGAATAGTAAATTCTTATGGTCGGCGTCCATCTCCTGGCAGAATAGCCTGAATAACCTAGTGTTGAGGGCGCACGATTTGATGTGATTCACCATTTTTACGACTTCTGAGAGCACGCTCTGCAAGGTTTCTGGCAAAGTTCGAGAGGCGAGCGCTTCTCGGTGAATCATGCAGTGTACCATGGAGGTCTGAGGAGCCACCTCAAGCAATTTAGCCTTGAATCCAGAACGCACTCCTAACATTGCTGGCGCGCCGTCTGTTGTAGAACCGAGCAACTTTCCGAAGTCCAGATCATGGTCACGATAAAACTGCTCTACTTTCCCAAAAATGTCCTCGCCTTTGGTGGTGGCCTCCAATGGTTTGATGAGCAGAGGCTTATTGACAAAGTTATCAGCCTTGATGAAGCGGAACCAGACGATGAGTTGCGCGTACGATGCGATATCAGTGGACTCGTCTAACTGAATGGTGTGCCACGGCGATTCCTTGATCTTCTGTACGACCTGAGCCATTACGTCCAGACTCATACCTTCAATTCTGCGTTGGATGGTGTTGTCAGAGAGGGGTATAACTGCCAGTTTCTTCGCCGCTTCCTCCCCAACCATCAGAGATACCATGTCCTTTGCACATGGCAGCACAAGTTCTTCCGCAATGGAGTCATATCAGGCTTTTTAGTCTTGGCAACATGGAGCGACACTCGTTACGAGGCCTCTAATGCCCGAGAATTGGTCTGATGGCATGTACCCTCTCTGTCAAGATGCGTATTCTTGAGTGCAAGAAGTTTCCTCTCAAAGAACGCTCTCTCCTTATCCTGATAAGGCGCATGTTTTGTAGTCAAATGCCTCTGCAACTTATTTTGTTTCATAGACTCCGTAGAAAGCACTTCGAAACAAATCACACACTGAGGCCTCTGTGCCCCACTTTTTTCCACAACGTAGTAAAATTCACGGTCCAGAAATTTATCCTGGTAAGAACGTTCTCGAGATTTGCTGGTGGCCGGTGCTGCCATTACAAATAAGGTCTCGAGTCGTACGTGGAGACGTGAATAGACGTTAATGATCGAGTCAGAGTCTGAGTCTGAGAGACCGTGGATCAAACCACTAATTTCTCGCCAAAATGAACCGCCCTTCAGCGAGCCCCCGCGCATCGGCTGGATCCCATTCCAAGCATCATGTTGTGCCGGTTCCCATACTTTGAACGAACCGTTTATATTACATCCCGTAATAGCGAACACCGATCGAAAATAGACAATTATTTTTCGCTGTAAGCGGACGCCCGTGACCCCATGGAATTTGCTCGGCGACCCCACTTAGGGTCGCGCCCTCGGGTTTGAAAAACCAAGTTCTAGTGGATCAGGCATTCTGTGGTGGAGGTACGCACTCTACCGAGTGCCCTTCCAGTTTTATATATGTATGATTGTATCTATCTATGTCAAAGTGACGGATCATATCAAGAAATAGGATTGTACAAAAAGGGGAAACGTCGAAATAAAATTGCACATTTTCAGCAAGCGAGCCACCACCCAAGGGACCGCACGACAACGCAGGACAAAATGCAGGAGAGTTGGGCATGAATTTTGTTTTAAGTCAATCGATATATTCAGTGACAGTGCGAATACTTTTGCTTTTGTCGTATGGGGCCATGGCTTGGAAATGAACAGCCGAGCTTGCCAAGTCGATTAAGCATTCAAGCAAGCACTCCAACGAGATGGTTCATAAGAACAGCTGGCTTGGCAAGCGATTAGCATTCGCCGATCGGTCATATTGTTGTGGTGCCGGGTTCGGTGGCGAGGACGACCGCGAGATGGAGCAGTTGGGCCATCTCCCACCGAACACTGGAATTGAAGGTCGTAACCTTTGGATAACTCCGAAGGTCACGGGTCCCTTAGTGGACCGTGGACGCCAATATTTCAACAGCATGGGTTTGGGTTAATTGTCTAATTCCAATTTACCTAAATACCCACACTGTCTAACTACTGGGGAAGCCACACCCTCGGCCGACTTTTTCCGAACCGAGTCGCTGTTACCGACTCTGATCCGGCGTAACCGAGTGGGGATTACCAAAGCCTGCAGGAACAAATGAACAATTTACGGCACAAACGGCCTCCCTATTTCTCAAGCCCACACCATGCTGGGTCAATGATAGAAACCACAGACAACGAACTGGAACATTTAACAGTTATTTATTTACAATTGTAAGAGGGAGGGAAACAGAGAGCAGACTTAACCACGACTAAGAATGCAGGCAAATGCACAGTGGAATCACTTAAACAGTTCTACTTACAGACTGGCCACAGACAGACACACACACACACACACCCAAAAAGAAATGGACCTCGTGGGTCTTTATTCGGCCCTTCAGCTCGGAATGGAAGGCGAGCTGACGGCCAGAGTCTGGCCGGGTACCTGGCCGCCTTGTGCGGTTTTATATGCAAGTCGGAGTCCGTGGACGGGAACGGGAATCCCCAGCTCGAGCGCTCCGACACAACCCACCATGGTGGGACTCGAACCCACGACCCAGAATTCAATGGGAAATCCTGGCTGCCACGAATGACGATCGACGACACGAGCACCACCACGACTACCGACCACCAAGGCACCCCGAAAAAAGTAGACCAGACCCGCGACACACCACCAACCAACCCTGGATACAACTCGCGATCCTTCTTATTCCTCCCCCCCCCCCCCGGGTGGATGGAGGGATCCGCTCTGAGGGAACTCGCCTCCGGATTGGTCGGGGGCATCGGGCGATTGGTGTCCTCCCCTCATTGGACGGGGCGAACATTCCATCTGGCTGGGGCGGGGTCGGCCCTGAGGTGAGGTGGCTCCGCCCACATCCGTAGCCCTGAACACGTGGGCTATGGCACCGTGGTGTGAAGTGAAAGCTGGGCGGGTGAAGCGCTTGTTCGCCCGCAGAGTGGGAGGAGGAGTGAAGCGAGGGTTTTGTTGGCATTGTGCGAATTTAAGATGTAAAAAACCTGACTATAAAAGAAACCCGCAGCGCACACATAAAATTCCCATTAGACAAAAGGGAGGATTTCTAACTATCCACATATACTTAACAAAATAACTAAACCTTGGGTCAACTGTATGTGTGAATGCGAATGGTTTCCAGATTCGGAACACTACCCCCCCCCCCTTTTTATAGACTCGTTCCGAGTCGTAAATTTTTGTGTGCCTTGCAGGTGTAGGTTTTTCCCCTCGTACGTTTTACCTACAGATCCCTGAGTGCGACATTTGAAATACATGTCCCCAAAAAAATAACAGTGCGCTGCGTAACTAAAATATCAAACTCACTCAGACAACTTAAATACATTGCTGGCGCTAACACAAACAACAGGTGGGTTACAATTCATTTACAATTTTACTATTTACACTAACCATGGCCCAGGACCTGTGATCTGTGGGAAAAGGGCACAGTAAAGTCAACAGTTGGTGTGGGTGAGTGCCCAGCAGCTGGAAGGTCACATGTCTTCAGGGCCTGCTCAAAAGGTCCTTCTTTTTGTTTCACTGGACCTTCCTGTTCCATTCCTGGCTGCTGGAGGCAACTCACCCTAACACAGCAGGCCATACGCTGTTCCACAGGCCATTTGAACTGGCCTTTCTGCAAGAAGACAAGGAGGTAGCCAGGCTGCACAATGCAGTCCCTGGCACATGTGAACTGAATGGATGCAAAACACAAAATGGATGATGGATGCACGGGCTGCACCAATGCAGTCCCCATGGTGTGGCTGCCTGCAGGGCACATCCTTGCAAACACTTGCTGGGATGGTCCTGGTGCACATGGTGGAGATGGTTGACACAGGGGAAATGCAAACAATGGCTAGGCAGGCATGGGGTCAAGGCAAAGGCAGGCAAGGCAAAGTATGGTGAGGCAAATGCGGACCAGCAGATGCAGCACAAACGGGCCAGCATATGAAGCTGGCCGGCCTCTGGTCTGGTCTGTGGGGTTCTGGAGGGAGTGCGGTGGTGCCGGCCGCTCCGAAAATGGGCTCGGACCTACCCTACTGTCTCCCCCCAACCTATCGCCTTTACCTGACTTTGTCCATACCCACTCCCTTAGTTTTCAACAACAAAATTGAGACTTCCCCCTTTTTTTTTCCTTTTATAATCCTCAGTGTCCCTAACCCTCCTACTGTCCTTGTCCGGCCAACCTATCCTACCTGCCTACTCCCCAACCCCTAAGATCCTTCTTGAGGGGAATAAGGAAGAGACAGGTAGATCTGTCTCGAGGCCCAATGGAGCCTCAGAATAGCCTCCACAGATTTCAGCAATTTCCCATGGTGGGTCCAGCAGCCTACGGAGAGCAAAGGGATGGATGGTATGAAGGGGTACACACTTCCTATATGTCCTATCCTTTATTAAACTTTGAACTATCCCCGGGGCTTTTCAACATGCCTGTCTCTTTAAACTATTGGTTCTAGAAACCATGATGCCCGTCGCCTGTGTTGGTGTCTGTTATAAATTTGGGCCTGGCCCTCAATTTTTCTCTCGTGCCCTTGCACAATTTTGTGGCTGGCCAGCGTGGCTCAATTGGCAGGGATTCCCTTCTGCCGAACTCGAACCACGGCACCCCCGGGCAGCTGAGGCTGTCTCCGAGCCTACCTAGTCTGTATGAACATGGGGAGTGCCCTTCCTGGCTACTCCCCCGTATATGCCCATGTGACATTTCTGGCGCTCCGGGTCCCATTCCGAGGGTCACCCGTGCCCATTTCACTATCCCAGTCGCTTGGACCCATGGCCTACTCTGGCCGACTTCTCCGTGCCCGGGGTGCCCTCTACTCAGTACTCACCTTTCCACAGCCACGCTCCCAGCCGGTCAATGGACTCCTGCACCCTTCAAAAAGGTTTCATGCCTTCGTGCTACACCAACAACAAAACGACATCCGTTTTGTTTATTTGACGAACCCACTAACTAACATTACACTGACCCCGGGTTCCCTTTGGTGGGATACAATCATTCATTTGCACCATGCATTCCACATTCACTCCATTCGCACTTGGGCCCGCTGTCCCACATTCACTCATCATGTTTCTTTCTCTTTTTTTTTTCAATTCTCTCCACACTCTAACAACTACGTCCCCCTAACTAGCTCGTGCCCCTCATCATCCCTTATTCAAACGCACATTCCTTTTAACTCGACTGCTAAGCTACGTCCCCACTACACATTCCATGTCCGTCCGTGTCTCCCAAAATCCATTTCTGAATCTAACCTAAATTCCCACTAACTCGTTCCACGGGCCCCATGAGGAACTGTTCCTGCCCCATGAGGCCGGTCTATCTTTCGCTAAACCCTTCCCACTAACTAATGCTCCTTTGCCCGGGCGAGGATGCTTGCTACATCCTGGCCGGGGATCGGGTACTCGTGCAAGGCTCGGCTATCTTTGCGTCGCCAGGGCGGCGGTTTTCCGACTCGCTCGTTCCCTCCGTATGGGCGATAAATGGGACCGTAACGTCACCCCGTCGATCGCACCATGCGCTTGTTCTCGAGCCGTCCACCACATGATGCAACGTGCGCCACTCACCCGCATTTCGTGCTGCGAGATCCCCGGTGACGTCACTCGCACACGGACCCTGCAAGGCTTACCACACACGGGCCCGGTGGTATCGTCCCGCGAACAGTACTCGCCGCGAGCAGCACGTGGGCCTCTGTGCACGTGCTCACATGGGGCCACGTGCTTTCCGAATTCACACAATTCAGTTCGTCGCCATTTTAGCCGTCCGCGCTGGTGTCTTGTACCCAGCACGAAACGTTTTAAGGCCGACTCCCGATCACGCAAACGTGCGCGCTTGGGCCGTTCGCAAAACACGGAACGGATCTCGCACGCAGCGTCCCGCGGAGCCGGCGCCGTCTCCAAAACAACTCCGTCCGTTACACGACCCAGGTCTCCCATCTGGGTTGGTCCGTGTCCCAATTCCACGCATGCACACAAACATGCCATGACACTCGCATTCTGCACACCTTTTGACACACACTCTGGGACATTCACATCGGGGGCTTGCGTTAGCCCAAAACATCTCGGGGTTTCTATACCCCCCCCAAGCTCGGCATGTGCTCATTCGCACCATGCACTCGCTCGACCTCGCACGGCCTTTCCTGGTCGCGGCCTGCCTCGAGGGAGCATACCGTCTCCCCTCGTTCCTGTGGGAGGTCAATCCGACTCTCGCATTGGGTCTTGAAACATTCCCCAAGCTCAACCTCCATGTCCCCTCCTAGCTCTACTTGTGTGTGCTCCATTTTAATTTCATGTAATTCGTTCTCCTCTTCTAATTCTTGCGTTTCTGTTATTATTTCTTACTCCTGGCTTTTCGGCTCTACCTGTCCGAGCTTACAGGTTTCTCTCTTAATTACCGTGGCGTCCATCGTCACCTCGACCTTGCCCGTCTCCATTGGGGTCCAAACAACCTTCACACTCCCCCTCGACTCGGACGTTTCCCCACGTGCAGGCGCCATTTTCCAATCCATAGTCCGCATTTCGCCTTTCACCTCGTCCAACTCCGCCTTCATTTCCTCCGCCTTCATTCCCGCCTTGAGCGTTTGCATATCGCTCCTTTGTAGGTTTTGCAGGTCCATTCCCATGCTTTGCATTTCCCCTCTCTGGGTTTGCATATCATCCCTCATCTCATCCATTCTTTGCGCATTGCGGTCCATTTTGTTGTTCAAATCTTGCATGTTTGCATACATTTTTTGCATCAACACCTCCAACATCTGTCTCATGTCAAATGACACTGGCGAAGCCGGTCTGCCACGATCGGGCACGGGTCGGACAGGGGTCGAGGGGGGTAAATTTGACGAAGTGGGGGGGGGGTCATATGCCAACCCTCCCGCGCCCATTCCAACCTCTGGGTCCGGTCGCGGGAGGCATCTTCTTGCATGGAGGTGTTGTCCTGGACCATGGATTCTCCTTAGCTCAAATCTGAACCCACCTGCTCCAGCCTGTCTTGGCCCGCCATGGCTCGTCCTGAGAATAAATTTGACGCTCTTAATTTGGAGGGAATGGGGGGGCGGGGGTTTGCTCTGCGCACCCCTGATCCGAGTCCCGTGAATTTCTCTATGGAGGCGGAGGGGTCCGAATCCCACTCCTGACACCAATTGTTGTTGTGCCGGGTTGTTGTGGCGAGGACGACAGCTAGATGGAGCAGTTGGACCGTCTCCCACCGTACACCGGAATTGAAGGTCGTAACCTTCGGATAACTCCAAAGGTCACCGGTCCCTTAGTGGACGCCAATATTTTGACGGTGTGGGGTAGAGTTAATTGTCTAATTCCAATTTACCTAAGTACCCACCCTGTCTAACTACCGGGGAAGCCACACCTTCGGCCGACTTTGTACGAACCGAGTCGCTGTTACCGACTCGGATCCGGCGTAACCGAGTGGGGATTACCAAAGCCTGCCGGACCAAATGAACAATTTACTGTACAAACGGCCTCCCTATTTCTCAAGCCCGCACCATGCTGGGTCAATGATAGAAACCACAGACAACGAACTGGAACATTTAACAGTTATTTATTCACAATTGTAAGAGGGAGGAAAACACAGAGCAGACTTAATCACGACTAATAATTCAGGCAAATGTACAATGGAATCACTTAAGTCTTAAACAGTTCGACTTACAGACTGACAACAGACAGACACACACACACACCAAAAAAGAAATGGACCTCATGGGTCTTTATTCGGCCCTTCAGCTCGGGATGGAAGGAGAGCTGAGGGCCAGAGTCTGGCCGGGTACCTGGCCACCTCATGTGGTTTTATATGCGAGTCGGAGTCCGTCGACGGGAACCCCCAGCTCGAGTGCTCCAACACAACCCACCATGGTGGGACTCGAACCCACGACCCAGAATCCAACGAGCGATCCTGGCAGTCATGAATGATCATCGACGACACGAGCACCACCACGAGCACCGACCACCAAGGCACCCCGAAAAAAGAAGACCAGACCCGCGGCACACCACCAACCAACCAACCCTGGATACAGCTCACGATCCTTCTTATTCCTCCCCCCCCCCCTTGCGGTGGAGGGATCCGCTCTGAGGTAACTCGCCTTCCGATTGGTCGGGGGGCGTTGGGTGATCGGTGTCCTCCCCTCATTGTACGGGGCAAACATTCCAATTGGCTGGGGCGGGGTCGGCCCTGAGGTGATCTCACCCCCGATTGGATGAGGGGAACATTCCATCTGGCTGGGGCAGAGTCAGCCCTGAGGCAAGGGGGCTCCGCCCATGCCCGTAGCCCTGAACACGTGGGCTATGGCACCGTGGTGTGAAGTGAAAGCTGGGCGGGTGAAGCGCTTGTTCGCCCGCAGAGTGGGAGGAGGAGTGAAACAAGGGTTTTGTTGGCGTTGTGCGATTTCAAGATGTAAAAAACCTGACTATAAAAGAAACCTGCAGCGCGTACATGAAATTCCCATTAGGCATAAGGGAGGAATTCTAACTATCCACATATACTTAACGAAATAACTAAACTTTGGGTCAACTGTATGTCTGAATGCGAATGGTTTCCAGATTCGTAACAATATAAACACCATGCACCCGGGGACGCCCGAAATGTCAAGAATTGGACAAATGAGCAGTTGTTTTAAGCAGTTGGAACTGCTGATAAGTTCAATTCCAGAGTTAACGTTTTGAAATTCGGCTTGTGTTAAGATTAAGAGATTCGAGAGGTTATGGCATGTGCACAAATGAAATAAAGCCATGAACGCTGGTGTCTGGGCGTTTTATAAGCATTACAATGTATCCAGTGATGTGTAGATATGATAACCAGGCATTCGATGATATGAGCAAGGAAGGTGAAAAAAAAAAAAACTTTATCGTTAAGAAATCGTTGCAGCCTGTTCCAAGGCAAGGCGTTGTTGAGCAGGCCAAAAAATGGCGAATTGAGACCCCAGTGGGGACAGTGAGGTGACCAAGGATGAGCCTTGATAAAGGATAATTAAATAAGGTCGTTAATTATCTTCAAAAGGGGTGTTTAAATTAACCAAAATACCCAATTTTCATTCATGTACTCCTTTGGATTTCCCTTTGTCTGCATGCAGGTTCAGACAGCTAGGTTTCATTGTTTTGAAGTTATGGTGGAGACATACACTGACTGACTGACTGACACATGACATTTATACATCCACTCATATAAATAAAAGCCCGTCCAAAATGACGGGTTGGAGTTATATTATTAAAACAAGTGGCTTTTTATACAGTATTACGGACAAAAAAATTGGAAACCAAGAAAAATGTTTTTCAAGTTTTATTTTGTCCTAAAAAATAGACCGTAGTGAACACCCAGTCATCATTTATTTGGGTCTATTGGGTCCTCGGGGTATTTTGGGTCCTCTGGGTCTTCAATGTCTTTTTGGTCCTCAGGTCTTTGGCATCCTTGGGGTCTTTTGGGTCCTCAGCATCCTCAGGGTCTTTTGGCTCCTCTGGGTCTTTTAGTTACACAGGGTATTTTGGGTCCTCTGGATCTTTGGGGTCCTCAGGGTCTTTTGGATCCTCTGGGTTTTTTGGGGTCCTCTGGGTCTTTGGGTCCTCGGGCATGGTGGTGGTAGCATCATGTTATGGGGCTGCTTTTCATCAGCAGGGACTGGCAAGCTTGTCAGGACAGAAGGGACAATGGATGGTGCAAAATACCGGAGAATCCTTGATGAAAACCTGCTTGAGTCAGCCATGAATCTGAACCTGGGTCAGATATTCACATTTCAGCAGGACAATGATCTGAAGCTAAAGCTAAAGCTTTAGCTAAACACAAAGCTTTAGCTAAAAATCTGATCACAAAGCTAAAGCCACACTGGAGTGGGTGATTAAGAAGACACTAAATGTTCTTGTGTAACCCAGTCAAAGTCCTGACTTGAACTCAATTGAAGATTTATGATGAGACTTGAAAATTGCATTCCATCGACGATCCCCATCAAACTTGGGAGAAGTGGAGCATTTTTCACACGAAGTATGGGTAAAGATTTCACCATCTCACTCTGTAAAAAAAAAAAAAAGACTCATAGCATTCATTACTACAAGAGGTGCTTCCACCAAGTACTGACCTGAGGGGCTGAATACTCTTACAACCAGTGAATTTTGTTTTGTACGTGTTTTTTGCAGGTATTGTGTGGACATAAGCATAAGCATAGGTATTGTGAGACTTGTGGACATAAGCAATGATCAAAAGAATCAGCACTGTATAAATTAGAGGATATATCAGCATGAAAGACCTTTATTTTTCTGATCCTCAGCTGTGCAACATGATGGTGTAAACCTGATTGGGTTTACAGTCTGGCCATTGCTGGATGGCTTTGACTGGAGTCTCAATGTTCAACAAGGACTATTTCTTATGGATTTTAAGCATGAAGATGTACTCTTGAAGTCTAAAACATCAGCGCTTTTGTATCGTGATATTGTGGCAAAGAATGGCTTTGGATCTGCCCCACCTTTCCATCATGGCATGTTTCCCTGTGGATTTACCTGGGGAGCAATGGACACGGCAATTCAAGTGAGCTGTGTCGTTATTCATTTTAAGATATTTCACTTTTTCTTATCAGTTTACAAATATTGTGCATGTGCATTTGAGTGTCGTTTGTGGGAAATAGAATGACACTATAAGATTTTCTTAATGTGGCCTCTTTGTTTTCGTCATTCAACACCCCCTTTTCCTTTTCATCAAATAAGGTTGAAATCACTTCATCCTATCATGGAATCTACCTGTGGAATGTTTCTGGTGATGGTCATCTGCATTCAATCTCATCTGCTCATTATCCACAACGGTCTTTCCACTGCTCTGAGGCCGCATCTGTTCGCCATCTTATCTCTACACTACACTGGCTTGGCATCACACATTACCGTTTCACGCTTGATTGGGGCCTCCTCCTTCCAGATGGTGATCCATCTCGATGTAACATTGATGCACTTCAGTTCTACCATTGCTTTGTGAAGGAATTACGAAAGGCTGCCATTCAACCAGTAGCAACACTCCACAGACCCTGGGATCCATTGAATAGGCTCCCAATCAAGTTGCAAATTGCTGGTGGATGGAAAAATCCTTCAATTGTCTCAGCTTTTAAAACCTATGCTGATCTTTGCTTCAAAACATTTGGATATGACATTAAAAGCTGGGTGACCCTGGATGAGCCAAACCGGCCAAACTGCCTTTGGAAAAATGGTATTCATAAGAATGGGAAAATGTCTGCAGATGAAAGTACGGCCGGTCAAAAGGATGACATAAAAAATGGTGATCTGAACAACATTACTCACAACCTCTTCCGAGCACATGTTTTAACATGGCAAACTTATGATAATCACTATCGTGCACAACAGGGAGGACACGTTGGTCTTGCTTTGCTTGCTGACTGGTACAAACCAGCCAACCCGTATATGCTAAGAGATCAAAGGGCAGCCACTGATGCTCTTGTGCAACAGCTAGGCCCATTTGCTGATGAACTCTTTTCTGCAGTGCCAAAGTTCAGCGATGAAACTACCTCATCCACAAGTGAACAAGCCAATTCTTCAGTTCCTCTTAAAACATCCCCTCCTTCTGTCCAAACAGTTTCCTCTGCTAATGATACCACCTTTCCATTGTATTATGGGGCTTGTGACTTTTTGGGTCTGAATCATTTTACCACCTGGTTGGTGGGGCATAATGGATGGGTGTTTCGTGACATAACAATGATGCGCTCACCATTAGACAAACCTGTCGAGCCTCAAGGGCTACGTCAATTGCTTAACTGGATCAGACATCGATATGGGGACAGCATGGTACTAATGGTGACAGCCAATGGCATCGATGACAGGAGGTCAAGGACTGACCATTTAAGAGTGATTTACCACCAAAGTTATCTCAACGAGCTCCTCAAAGGTACTACTTATCATTATCGTTCACTTCGGAGTGTTCAAAAGTTACATGAATGAGATGTTCAGTGCGAGATACAAACACACTTTTGCTTTCCAAAAAAAAAAATTATATATATATATATATATATGTAATGAAGCTGCATGTGTATGAAGCCTCTGAACTCATTAGCTGGAGAGCTGGCTTGACTCCACTCACCATAATTGTCAGGAAGAAAATATATCCGCCATCTTGATTTTCTGGTAAGCCTAAGATGTCTTTGGAAGTGTCATTTTCACAATTTGAATTATCCAAGATATATTACCACGATGTAGTATATATGCACATGAGCAGTCGGCATGTTTTTGCTTCACGTAAGTAAGCCGGGTTATTTTTTATTTTCAGGAGCCATTGAGGCAGCAGTCTGAACTCTGGACAACACACTGCCGAAATAAAGGGATGAGCAATTTCTGTGATAAATTAAGGTTTTTGTATGTAATTTCAGTTTTAGCCTGAGTTGCCAAGGCTGAATAGTGTGAAAATACAGAAGGGTTGCCGGTTATCATCAATGAATGATTACTGCAGGCAAGAATAGCAGGATCACACAAAATGGTGCTAGTTGCAAGTATTGCAATACAACGCACTGACAAGTCCTCCCATTTGTTTGGCAACGACGTCAGTTCCCAGTACATCTCATATTTGTGATGACAATATATAAATAAGGCTCAAGATGAAACTTCACAAAGAGTTGGAGTGTACCTGCATGGTCTAGTTTTCACACATGACCAACGATATGTTGTTGTTTCCCACATTTGCCATCTACAAAATATTTGGTCTGAAATCTCAGAAGATTCATTCAACAAAACCATAAACGTTGTATATAAGAGAAGTGCTTAAATTTTTTTGTTGAAATAACTTTTTTGCCATAAATGTTTCTACAATATCTTTGCAAGCAACACTGCAATGAGGAGTTTAATATATATCCTGGTCTGATGTACCATAATCTGTGTTACAAAGCGTTGGTTCTTCTGAAGCAGTTTTTCGGCTGGGCTGTGAACCATATCCCTCTCTCAGCAGTAGTTGGGGCAGGAATTTGGAACTTGGCCACGTTTCTGGCAATGGCTCACCTACTCTTTGTGAAGGGCACTGTGGGATCTTTAACATCCACGAACTGATGTTGGCAGATGGGACACCAGTGTGAAGTCCATCTGAAGGATGGCACACACATCGATGAATAACCCTGCCTTTGAAACTCTGGGATGACAGTTTATAGCTGAAATGGATGTATTAAGCCCAATCTACACAGTTTAGAGGCAAATGGGTGTATCTCTTGGCCATCTTGCCAGCATATGTGAAGGACAACTGGAAATTATGGGATATGTATGAGTGGAGACAACAATGCTCACCTTTGCGATGGACTAGTTTACACAACCCTTAGAAAATACACATTGGAGACAAGTAATCGAGTTCAGATGGCCTGACCGGATGGGATGGTGCAGAACCTTTGGGATATATAGTCTGGGTTTGAGTCTCGGCTCAACCCCAAGCTACCAGATTGGTGCTTTGCAGGCAGGATGCTGAACAGAAAGTGCATTGTACATCAGATGGGTGTTAAGGTGGGTGTCACATCTGCTAGCATTATTTTCAAAAAGTAATAATAAATGCTATCATGCTGGGTGACCACTAAAAATGCCAGTGGCATTTGTGGAGATTGCTATTTATTGCTGGCACACTGGCCAAATTCCGGCCCAATCAGCTCCACTCGAACATCAGGCCTGCCCAGCCAATTCGTAAAATACTTGGACCTAAACTTCCCCCCTTGGCCGGTCCCAAAAGGTGTGAGTAATTCTGCTATTGAAAAATTAACACGAGGAGGAACAAAACATGAATAAAGTGGTCGTAGTAAAAGAAACAATCATAACCTCCATCCAGCTTTGGCGGCAGAGGTGACAAAAAAGTGCATTTCTATGAGACCAATCAAATTATATTCCACAGTTGTGTTTTCATTGACTATATAATAGATTACACATATATCCACGAAGTAGTTAATGAGATTTGCAGATGGGACATGATTCAGGTTGAATTGATTCGTATGTATAAAAATTTAAATGTTCATTAACCTTGTGGTTTTTCCTCATACAGCCATTCAACTGGATGGTGCAAACGTCCAAGGTTACTTTTCCTGGGTCTTGAGGGACCGTACAGTTCCTAAATATGGTCTTTTTGCCTCATCTTACTACCGTGGTGCTGCAAAGGCATCGGCAATGCTTTATCGCTCCATCATTCGCAAAAATGGCTTCCCAAACAATGCCAGCCGCATTACTGAATCTTGTAATGCCAAGACATTTTTTGGAGGCCAGAGAAGAGCACAAAACTACAAAAACACTTCCTTACAAAATCAGTCATTTTCTACCTGCCCTTTCTGCCAATACATGAAAGTCAAAGGACACATAATTTTCTTCAGCGCATGCTTGCTTTTTAGTGCTGTTGTTTTTGCAGTCTTCATCATCACCTATCTCACACATTTGATCTGTTGATATAAAACGTTTTGTGATTGTTATAATAGAGATGTTTTGTAAGTTATTCAAAGAATGTAGATGCATTAAATTAATTATTTAATCACCTAAATCTCTAGTTTCAGAAAAGACATTCATTTTCCTGTCGTCACACAGCCGAGAGGAACATGAGAGGTCCAGAGGAAAAGGGGCACATCTACAGCAGAAAACATCTTTTAAAGTATCGTACTCTCCTTAAATGTTCAAACTTGCTTGTTTTTTTTTAAATTAACTTTGCCCACACCATCCCGGTCCAGGATATGACCATTAAATCCCGACCGTTCGGAAAAGATGCGTCACTAGGGCATTGGATGCCTGAAGCCACTGCAGGATATGCAAGAAAATCTTATCTTTGCATGCACTGTACAACTCATAATCAACACTACCTACAGACATTCAATTGATAAAAGGTTGACATCAATCGGTAGAGGTCATTAGCAATGACAGTACATTTATAGCATGAGAATAACATCATTATAAGGTAATACTGGCTCGTATATAACAAAACAATATCACATTCCTTTGATGCATTTCTAAATTCGATACTTGAGAAGTTACTTATATTCTTGTTGAATGTATTTTACTTTGGAATCTTCCACATTTAAAGATATATGATTTTCATCCTGATATTCCCAAGTGTGCAGACAGTCTAATTAAAGTTTCACAGAATTACTGCGAACTTAGATCTCCTTAATCAACGACTCTTCCCTCAAAAGGGCACTGTTTGACTCTTAAACGGAATCATAGCAGGTAGAAATGAGCTTCAAAACTGCTGTGCTGCGATCATTTAATAATAAAAGGAGCACCATTATCATACCGTAAACAAGTGAAGAAAGTCAAATAAGGCATGTAATAGGAAATAAGTCACAGTTTGCAATTTGTTGAGCACTGCCTGTCATTGATTCTTTATGTACATAATTAATAAAGAACATTAAGACATCGTATCGCTTCCTCCTCAATTTATCTAAGAAAGAAGTTCCTCAAAGTATTCGCCATTGCCAGCCATGTAAGTGGCCTTCCTTGTTTAACATGGGTCACACTCCTAAAAATATACTAATTTACGTCAATACTAGAACGGCACTTGACTATATTATAGATGTTAAAGTCTTGATGTTGTTAAATGACTATATTATAGATGTTAAAGGCACATAGTCTTGCTTCACGAACTCATTCTGAACAAAAATACCATCGTTAACTGAACACATTACGTTTATGGCCCACTGCTATTATGGTCCATATACCCGTATCATCCATGCACCAAATTATGTCATATACATTGCCATTCTCCATAGCTTTATTGATTGCTTATTAGGATATTTAATGACCACTTTTGTGTAGATTAAGGCTAAAATGCATCAATGAAGATGAATGTGAAAATTTTTCAAACTATACTCCCCATGATGAGTCGATCATATGTATGAAGTTTGTATCGATCCATTTCACGGTTCTAGAGAAGATTTTTTACATTTTTATTTTCAATCCAACATGGCCATCAGACCATGTGATGTCATACATTTAATTATTCGCTCACATCGGGTCGTAGATCAGATGTATGAAGTTTCAGATTTTTTTGGATAAAAATTTTGATTAAACCAATTATGGCTGGAATACCACTTAACCGAAGACATCATCGTTATCACCATATATACCCCATGGGGAGTTGATGACACATGTCAAGTTTCAATTTTTTTCACTGGGCAATTTTGGAAATGTCCAAATTTTTCCATTAATCCAAGATGGCTGCCATAACCATCTGACCTATGATGTCAGAGTCATCAATAAAATAATCTCCATGGGCATTCCATCCTACATTTAAAGTTTCTCATTCATCAGACAAGCAGTTGCAGAGAAAAAATATTTTTAAGCCAGAAATATACTTACATGGACAGACAGACAGACAGACCCATTACAATAGTCTCGCAACCCCTTCAGGACGAGACTAACAAGATACCATGTTATTTCTGTCATGCAATACAAATCAATTGTAAAACTTTCCATAATAAGAATTTGGCAAATACCTCTGAAGATCATTTAAATTAACAAAATAACACAAAGACAATAGCTTTTTAAAATCAGCGACATCAGTCAAAAGGCATTAAACAAATAATTAAGGCCTTCAAGATCATTATAATCTCCCACGACGAAGCTGAGTCTATGGGCCGATCATTTTCCCATTGCAGACAGGTACATTGGTCTCTGTATTTTACCGCCTCCTTCCTGGTCTTGCAACCTCTGCTCCTTCCGTGCTTTGTCACCTCCACACGCCAGGTTTCTGCAGGGTGCAAGTGGTCCACCATCAACCCCCTTCTGGTGAAACTCCATGCGTCCTTTCCTGACCCCCATTCCTCCCCACACCCATTGTATGTCAAAGTCTCTTTCTATCTTGTCCTTCAAATCCACTGTTGGTGCCCCCACCCCTTTCTCCAGTGTTTCTTTTGTCCTGTTACATCCTGATTTGTTTCGTGTTACATCCTAGTGTACTAGCTCTTCCACGAGCCTTGACTCTGTATATGAACAAGAACAACTCCCAAAATCCAGAATCACTCCTTATGCATTCCTCTTTTTTCCTGACAGAAACTTCCACATTCTCTTCAATGTGAGGCGACGCTTTGGTGTGCGCACACACAGGACTTACATCCATTGGAGATCGGGGTAGCGTCCGTCACGCTCCACACATTTTGATACATATTACATATACATACACACACACATGCAATTTCAAAACATACCTGGGCCACAAGTGTTCCTCTTTGCAGACTAGGTCTTCAGTCAAAGTCCTCAGCATCATCCCGTTTCAGTCCTTTAACCTCGAGCTGGTCAGCTACAGTGGGCCAGCAGGGGCCCATATGCACAGGTGGCATTAGTCGTTTGGGGCCCCATGCAAACCTCAATGGTGGTCCAGTGGAGCCCCGTGAGCCCTGTCAACGCACTGATGTGCATTTTGATATCTGTCTGTCTGACGTCGATGTATTCGGTCGTTACTTATGCAATATCAACCAACTAAACTTGCCAAGGGGACGATGGGTCATATGGCAAAAGTTGGAGCAACTTCATTGCTCCCCTCACTAGGTGTGTGTTCCATTACCAATCAGCATCCTCTCAGTTGCCAAGCCAGAGATTCCTCATAAGCAGTTTAGTTGGAGTGCTTGCTTGAGTGCTTAAGCGACTTGACAAGTGCGTACAAGGTGATTTGTAATGGAACACACCTCAGAAGTTCCGAAAGTGGGGCGACGGAAATTATAATCGTAAATACTGTTACGTCTGGGGGGGGGGGGTGGGTATGCATTTAAAGGGTAATTAGGATGTTTAATTAGGTATGCCATTCTGTTCGAGTTGTACCAGGATCTCAATGTAATAAGTAGCAATTCAGTGGTGATAAATTGTCGAGTAAATGTCCATTTCTTAAAGGGGGAAATGATAATTGTCATGTAATTAGATAGGGAGACGGGTTAGGGTAAGTGTGTATGTGTATCCCCTTTTAGTATTCCCTGGAGGCTTGCCGTGACGTTACAGGACAGTGCTGCTGATGGCTCCGCCCCTTGATCACGATTGGCGGAAGGCAACGGCGGAGGGCCAATAAAAGGGTCGATTGGAAGTGACGAGGACTCGAGTATAAAAAGGTTTTGTTCGGGACAAGAAGAAGAGGAGGAAGAGTGATAAAAAGGAAGCGTCTGGTCCAGACTGTTGGTCTTGGAGCGCGCTCTCTCGTTGCGCTGGTTTGTTTCTCGATTTGTCGTGTCTCGTGGCCTTGCTGTGCCTCGTGCCTCACCTCGGTTGGCTCTGGAGTTCTGCTGGCTCGGAGTACGGGACCGAACGGCGGGCAGACCTGCCTCCCTCTCCTGCTCGCATCTTGGTGCCAGAACTGGCTCCCTGGCGGCTGTGAGCGGACTTGGGCCGACACCAGGAGGTCGACACCACCAGGAACAGCACCATGGTGGCTGGTTGGAGCTCTCGGGCCGGAAACCGCGGTTGAGCACGGAAGGGCTGACGGAACCTCGGCACCACTGTGTCTCCTGCCCCTGACGGGCGCAACGCCCGCTCGTCCGGCACCAATCCAGTGACTGTTATGTCAACACCACAGGCAAGCCTGACCACTAGCTACGGTGTGTGTGTGTGTGTGTGTGTGTGTGTGTGTGTGTGTGTGTGTGTGTGTGTGTGTGTGTGTGTGTGTGTGTGTGTGTGTGTGTGTGTGTGTGTGTGTGTGTGTGTACGTACCTGACGCCTTAGAGGGTTTGAGATTTGTATATCCATTGGAATTGTTTGTGTTTTCCCCACGCCCGAACCCACACCACCATCCCATCGAATCGCCCCGGATCCCTCCTCTTGCCGAGTCTTATTATCGTTCTGGTTAGAGAAATAAACATTATTAACTCAGTGAAAAGTGACTCGTGCCACCTTCCTCGTCCCGTTTGCTGTAGAGCGATTAAAACTTCCATCTTTGGGTTATAAAAAAATAAACCGCCTCCATCGTTTCGGCTCATTCTACGTTGGCGGGACTGTTCAAGTCCCGTGGACGTCACAATACGTATCGTGTAGCGCTGCTCCCAGTGGTGGTGCGAGAGGGTATTGCAAGTGAGCCTTAGAGATGGTGCAAGCTTAATTTTCTCAATCTTGTGCTGAGAAAAGCTTTCAAACAAATAGAACCAAAATTAGTGTATTCGGGATTCCTGCCTTTTGCTGCTTTTTTCCGGTTTCTGCGTGGAAAACTTGGGCTTCAACCATCTCTAGTGGCACATGTAGATGTGCTTGCGCTTGTGCAATGTGCTCTGTGCACCTCCTTTCCTAAGGCTGAGGAAAGACTCGTTAACTTGTATTTTATGGCCTTCAAAGCCTACCCCCAACCAGGTTGACAAAATGATAAAGGTATGCAATGGTATAAGCTAGCATCATAGAAAGTTGCACGATGATTGGATGGACAATGCAGCCGACGTTCCAAATGTCCGTTTTCTACAGGCATGGGTTGCAGGGTCTCTCACATACCAGGAATAAATGGCCGAGGTTGAGCGAAAAACATTATTATAAAGCTAAAGAGAGTTACTGAAGCCCAAAGATCTCTGGTATTTTTATCCCCCACTGCGTGGCGGAAGGGGGATATTGTTGTCACCCAGGTCGTCCGGCTGTCCGTCCGTCAACATTTATAGCTGTGAGTGCAATAACTCATAAACTGTTCGCCATATCGATTTGAAATTTGGGTCACATGTACCATCTGAAAAGGAAGAACCTTATTGATTTTGGGCGTGGCCGGATCCAAGATGGCCGACTGGGGCAGCCATATTGAAAAAATTGTTTTTTGTAATAAATGGAAAACTGCTTATCTGATGTCAATTATTTTTCAATGGCGGTTGATTTTTGGCGTGGCCAGATCCAAGATGGCCAACCATCTTGAAAACAAGATGGCCGACGGGCGGCCATCTAGAAAAAAAAATGTTTTTTGTAATAAATGGAAAATCGCTTATCTGATTTCAATTATTTTTCAATGGCGGGGGATTCCCCATCTCTGATGGTGTGTATATATATATATATATATATATATATATATATATATATATTTTTTTTTTTTTTTTCAGAGACCTCAATACCCACTTAGACCTTTTATACCTTTAGATCTCTTCATACCCATTTAGACCCGATAGACCTTTACTCTCCTTGGACTACTTCATACCTTTGAGACACCTTTAAACCTTCTTTGACCCTATATATACTTTTCAGACCTATGGACCATTTAAGACCTTTGGGCACTTTAAGTCCATTCCCTGAGAAGAAGTAATGTTTTGTATATTCATATGCTTTAAGTTGTACGATTTTATTAAGACGTGTTTTTAAATTGCCAACATCTGTGCAATATAAAAGGTTATAAAATAATAATGAAATGAAAGTTGCAAAAGTACAAAATTAATATTGTTGGTGCAATTTTGCTGCCCATTATACCAATGTGTTTTTTTTTTTTTGGACCGAACGACTTGGTCCTGACAACATACAAAGCTTTTGTCCACAGCCTGATGGAGTACTGCTCTCCCCTCTGGGCTGGTGCTCCCGCCTCTCAACTTTCTCGGCTTCACGCTGTGGAAACCAAGGCATTTAGTATCATTGGTATCTCCCGCGGTGAGGCTGAGTCTTTGGGCCAATCACTTTCTCACCGCAGGCAGGTCAGTGGTCTTTCTGTCTGCTACCATCTCCTCTCCGGTCTCGTCCCCCCCCCCCCCGCTTTGTCTGCAATCCTGCCCCCCCCATATTTCCACAGGGCGCTCAAGGTCCGCCAACAACAACCCCCTTCTGGTAAAACTACCAAAATCACGAATCGCTGCTCACCTTCACTCTTTCAATCCTCTTTTTTTTCCCGCCTTTGGAATAAACTCCACACTCTCTCTTCAATCCCATTCTTCCTTCCAGGCCTTAAAAACAGCAGTTAACCACCACGTCTTATCTTCCCCCATCCAAAACCTCGATCTTTTCTAACCCCATTAATCCACCCCAAACCCACCTCCTTCAAATTCCCTGCCTTCCTTCCTGAAAGTCCTTGAAATGTCCATCTTGTATACCCCATGTTCCCCGCCCCATCCCTTTCCCTTCCACAGAATGTCTGTGTCCTCCACTGTTTTGTCCTTCCCTCTCCCACCACTCTTGTCACCTGCTCCCCTTGTTGTGCATTGTGCCTAGCTCAGCACTCATGAGCCGCTGTGGCCAACTTGCGAACTGCCTTGCTCCGTCCGAATTTGGGGGAGGGGTGCTCACTGGCTTCCCTACAGAGTGCATTCTCGCCCATCGTCCTTTCCTTCTCCAATCCCGCTTTTTCCTCACTCTGTAATCTCATTTTATTTCCATTGACCCGTTTCTAAGTCTCATTTCCTTTGCCTCTCATTTTGACTGGAAATCAAAGCCATCCTCTGTTCCATTTGTTTCTCAGCCATGGTGATGACAATGTTTATTATCTGTTATTGGTGTCGGGGATAGTACTGTAGCATAGCAAACCAATTGTTCGACTTTTCATAAAAGCACCAAAATTGGTACATGTGTTGACTAATGTATTCTGAACAATTCTGGATATGGAGCCACTCGAGATTTTGCCTTGGTCAGCTTTGGCGGCCATTTCCCAAAATGGCCGCCATTCTACTTTAACAACATGGGATATCTGTCATTGTTATTCTCTTTGTAGGTTTCTCAGAGGTGATAAATACTCCATGTGATGTGCATTGACAAAGGAAAACAATACAAATGTCATTTGTGTTGATTTATTATATTTCCAACCATTGTATTGGGGAAAATGGTCATTTTTATGGGAAAATCCATTTTCGCACACAGCATCAGTGACAGGTTCAGAAGTATTTTGTTGTGGTGGTGGTAGTGGTGTAATTGGTAATATTGGCTACATGTGGCCCATGCTGCAGAACATGACCACCGTCAGATTCAAGTTCGAACCATAGACACCGATGTCGTCGTCTTGGCAGTGATGGTAGCCCAGGCACTACCACGCGTGGATGAACTCTGGATTGCCTTTGGGACGGGCAAGAACTACTGCTACATCCCTGCCCATGAAATAGCTGCCTCCCTTGGTCCACAGAAGGCACGTGCCCTCCCTCTCTTCCACGCCATGACCGGATGTGACACGGTATCAGTATTCGTGGGGCATGGGAAGAAATCTGCCTGGGCCACATGGAACTCGTTTCCAGAACTGACAGATTCTCTTGTGACCCTGAACACCACACCAGTCAACATCCAGGATGACACAAAGCACTGCATTGAAAGGTTTGTGGTGCTCCTCTATGACCGCACCAGTCCATATACGGACGTCAACGAGGCCAGAAAGAAACTCTTCGCCAAGAGGAACTCCGTCCAGCGCATCCCACCTACCTACGATGCTTTGGAACAGCATGTGAAGAGATGTCTTCCAGGGTGGCTATGTCTGGGGGCAGGTCTTGGTCCCTCAACCCGTGCTTCCATCACCAACAAGCTGGGGCTGGCGGCAAACAGAGGATGGGTCCTACGAACCACTCTGGACCACACTCCCTGAGGCTTCAAAAAGCTGATTCGAGCTGGTGTCGTGCAGCTGCAAAAAAGGCTGTAGAAACCGCTGCAAATGCAAGAAGGCAAATCTGCAATGCACTGGACTGTGTGCTTGTGAAGGAGAATGCCAGTAGACAGACGCAGTCGACACAGACTGAGATATCGGCCTAGCTTAGAATGTGCAAATGCAAAGTCGCATTGCTTGTAAAAGTGTTGACTTCTTGATCCAGAGCCAGTACACTTGAGCTCAGAACTCATATTGTACTGGACTGATGTATGCGTGTACCATGTGTCCTGGTAGAATGGTAGTAGACAGTAAACCATAGCCGCTTCAAAGTGAAGTGTGCAATGATTTGACTACATTTTCTGAGTTTGTCATTATCACAATTATCAGTTCCCTTTTCAAAATAGAGTAAAGTATGTAATCTATAATGCAATTTTTGTTGATTCCAAACCCATTGTATGTGATGAATATCATTTGACTCTTGTTCTCCAGGCAATAATGGGTACTTTTCAGCGAAAAGTTTCAGGAGAGCAGCAATTTACAAATCAAATAATGGCTTTTTTACCGAAAATACTGGTTCATAATATTTGAATACGCCTTTTCATGGTCAATTTACTGAATTTTACACTTTCCTTATATTTACCACCAATACAATAAGAAAATAAGATCATATAGCCAATTTTGCTCAAGTAGAATGGTGGCCATTTTGGAAAATGGTCGCGAAGCTGACCAAGGCACAATCTCGGGTGGCTCCATATCTAGAATTGTTCGAAATACATTATTCTACATGTGTACCAATTTTGGTGCCTTTATGTAAATATGAACAATTGATCTGAAATATCAGACTATGCTGCAGGACTAGAAGGATCACAATTAGAATCTGTCTCGACATACTTCAACATGTTGTGATCTTTGTATACAAATACTGTACTCCTATGCCGAACATTTAATCATGAAATAACTATTCTGAAGGCACTGTAAAAATATTACAATTCCCCCAACGGATTGGCTCTCACATCAGTCTGGCGTTGTGCTGGCGACAAGCTCGGCCACCTTAATCATAATCCAATGCAGATAAAAGTAGCACAACTGCAGAGGACGCGATTCCCTGATAAGGAGACTGTGTGTACCCCAGTTAAACGGTAGTCAGACGGAGGACATCGAGTCATGTGGTTAAATTGTTGGCGGTTCATGAGCAACCCTTCAGAACATGGACTATTCATGTGCGACGGCCTCGATTCCCAGTGAGTCCGGGGAGAACATGGGATACCCACCCCCCCCCCCCTTGTAGGACCCCCCGCCAACCTGGGTTCGCAACAATATTGTACATGTACATGTGTATGTATGTGTGTATATATATATATATATATATATATATATATATATATATATATATATATATATATATATATATATATATATATATATATATATATATATATATATATATATATATATATATTGTTACAGCTGTGGAAATTCGCAGAGCACCAAATAGGTCCTTAGATCAGTTATGCCGATAAGTCTGTGTTCAGACAGATTTCCCCACCGATTTCTAAGGGCTTTATTCGTGTGATCAGGGCTGTGATCTTTGAGTTAACCGTTTTTCTTTTACTATCGTTATTTTGGACCAACCGCCATTACTACCACCACGATCACCACCACCACCTTCTCGTCAACCGCCAACATCCCCACAGACAACGAACAGCCACCTTCACAACAACCACCTTAACCACCACCGCCCAACCACACCACCCTCACGACCACCACAAATGCCAGCATCAACCATCTCCACAACAACCACAACCGCATTTCAACGACCACACCACTATCACACCACCAACCTCTCCACGTCGAATAACGTCTCTGCCGTGGATACTCATCAAGAAAGGAAACGAAGGCAACAGTAGGAAAACTCGTTGCCCGCGGAGTGCGGGCAGAACCACAGCTCCGAAGAGAGAAGTTCCGATAACGCCTGGGATTTCCCCTCCCCCTTTCCCTGCTTTCCCGCGCGTCGGGAGGGGGGAGGGGCAGATCGAGCCAGGGTTCAAAGGTAATGTAAAGGAGGGGCCTCATTTTGGGCGGACAATGCCCCCAGCGACACCTCCCCTTGGGGGCAACAGCAACAAAACTTCTAGAATTCTTCCCCCGTGCGCCGCGAAGGGAGGGGCGAAGCGCCGTGGTTATAAAAAGAGCGCGCTGAACGCGCGCTCGAGGTCTGCCTGGAGGTTGTGGTCGCTCGCTCCCTGTCAGTCGAGTCGGTCTCTCTCTACCTGGGTCTCTCTCACTTGCGGTCGTCTCTGGGTTGTCGAGTTGGCTCTGCACGGAGAGAGTCGTCGGCGCTGGAGGTTGTGGAGGCGTGTGGAAAGGAGGAGAGAGCACACCGGAGCCAAGGCGCGTGGCCTGCCGAGCCGTGCCTTACCGTGGGTCGTGGAGACGGGACGTCGCGGGTCGCCCCAGCGAGGTGAAGGTAGCCAGCCCAGTCTCGCAGAGCGTCTGCGGTCTACACGGCTCCGTGTCAATAAAGACCCCAAGGGGTCCAGTCTGCCCCTCCTCTGTCCTGGGGGTTTTCTTTACTTTTGAATGAACGTTGTGGTGCCATGTCCGCAAGTAGAACTGTAGAAGTGACTGTACATAATAAATAGACGGTCGTAGCTCTTTGTCTTGCTCATGTTTTGTCCCCTACCCGCGTTTGCTTTAAATAACTGCATGCGTGTTTTGCATACCTGCATGACTGCATCATTGTTTACGTGTGCTTTGTAATTAATGTGCTTGTTCAAATGTTAACCCGTTCGTTGCGTCCTCTTCCCTTAATTGAGCTGCCATCTTGCACTCGGAATATAGTTGGTTGTTAAATAGCCGATAAAGTGATCGGGTCCAATGGGGCTGCGCGATAATACCCCGCTCGGTTATCCCTAAAGGAAGCGAGCTGCTGAAGCGACTCGTTTCCAAGCGGCCCCATTGAGGTACAATCTCTCGGTAATCTACCCGCGCGAGTAATTAGGTAAATCGAAGATTTGGCGATTGGACCCTGTGGCGCGCGGGTAGAGTATGGACAAGGTTGTGGTGTGGTTACAAACACACCCATGGCTGGTTTTCGGCGTTGAGCCGGAAAGCCACGACTGGATTGTCCGTTCGGTGGGCGAAGCGGCCGCTATTGGTTAAACGCGGTCGTTCGCACGCCGGCGGGCGGAAATCTACAACAATATATATATATATATATATATATATATATATATATATATATATATATATATATATATATATATATATATATATATATATATATATATATATATGTATTGTCATGTCCAGGGGGTTTAAACCCAACCTGGATGGATGGCAAAGCTTCTCTCTTGAAGGCTACAACCGAGACTCGGAGATTAATGCACGCACGTTAATGGGGCGTAATGGCGTAATGTAATGTAATGGGGCGTAAATAACGTAATGGGGCGTAAATAACGTAAATAAATCATACAGTCGAGGTGCCTCCCACACAGACTCAAATACAGACAAAGGGAACACAAATAAATAGAAAAACCTTCCCTTTTAACGATTCCTGCACTAAACTTGGCCTCGAGCTGATCCTTGTGGAACTGGCATCGAAGAGCTTCTCTCGTAGTGGGACGAACGCACGCCAGGCAATCTGTGAGAGGCACTCCACATCAAGGCTCAAAGCCCCAGTGTAATGGCTCCATGTGCTCCAATCGTCCTCACCGACCTGACCAAGAGCAAAAGGCCAGCATCTTACCCCAACACTAATTCAATGGTCGTGTCGTCCTCCTGGGCATGCGCTCATCCTCCGCTCTTGCATT
This sequence comes from Eptatretus burgeri, assembly GCF_056783735.1. NCBI lineage: Eukaryota > Metazoa > Chordata > Myxini > Myxiniformes > Myxinidae > Eptatretus > Eptatretus burgeri. The sequence continues at coordinate 59,032,406 of NC_140970.1, read as the reverse complement.
TCCAAACAATGTGCTCAAAGCCTACACTCTGATCCAGGCCCGTAGCCAGGGCTCAGTATTAAGGGGGGCATATGAACTGGATGGGGGGCACAATTATTATATTTAATATTTTTGATAACCCGATATACTATTGTATTCATGCAGCATTGACACATCTATACTGAGGTTGCCGTCGCATACTAACCAAATTGATCTCAGCTAGATTTAATATGTTCTGATGTTTTTGGCCTAAAATTATTCGAATGCAGGAGAGCCGCAACAAACTGGCACATTCACAATGCAGATATTCAATGATTAGACAATTGGCACCAATTCAGGTGCACTTATACAAGGTGTTGTGAAGAATTGGCATTAGAAAATTAATATACCAGAGATACAATGACTAAATGGGGGAGGTTGGCACCGGATTCAGTGCACTTTGAAATAAGATACACTCGGCTATGACCTGAGATCACCACATTAAACTATCAACAGCAAATACGACCAGCCTGAAGATACCACAAGGTCCGCATTTAAAGCAGTCAATTACACAGAGGTAAGGTTCTGCACAAAGCACGAGATATGGGATATGCAAAGCACCAAACACAACATTTAACTTAAACATCAGAAGTACAAAGCAGCCGACCACGGCGGGTGCTGACCACAACCACACTGCAACCACAACCACACACGCATCACCAGCAGTCACACACACAATCTGAACTCCTCGTATAGTTTTTATACCGCTGTACTCGCTGTCAGAAGAGCTGCAGGCGACGTGTCTCGGTGTGGAATCTTCGAGGACCTTCTCCTTCCATTCATTCAGGCATTTACGTTTGAGGTCTCTCTCGAAGGCCAGCCGTACCAGTTGAACCTTGCGTGCATGGCGCATGGACCGTCGATGGTCAGTGAAGACATTCCTCAATGTTGAGAATGAGTTTTCACACATGGCAGTGGACGCACCAAATGTTAGTCCAAGTCTCATAGCAGTCACTACACTTGGCATGGCTTCCAACGTTTTGTGGTATGTTGAGAGGAGTTTTTGTGTTGTCCATCTCTCGTTTGGCTGCTTTTCTGTCTGTGAGCGAATAAACTGCTTTGCAACCACACACTCTGTTTCACTGATGGTTGACTTTGTTAATGTCATGATGTGCTGGAGCAAGTGGGGATCCAAAAACGTGCCATTTTCAGGATTCAAGGCAGCGAGTGAACGGGCGAGTTGTGTGTCAATTGTCGCCAAGCACAGAATCAATTGCGCCGTAAAAAAACCCTCTGCAGTTCCGTCTTGTCATTGTCGTTTTGTCCTGTAGTCTCCAAAACTACAAACTGTTCCAAGTTCTTATGCATTGTGCGTCTCCGTTTTGGTGGTGCAGGTGTAGAAGTGCGAGCATCGTTGGCCTTGTTCCACAGATCAGTAAACTCATCCTCAGAGTGGAGGTTTCTTCATGCACTCTGTAGCACACGCCACCAGTTCCAACCCCGTTAGCAAGTCCATGTCCTCTGCCTGCAAGAGTCTGTTAGGGCCATCTAACAACATCAGCAGTTTTTGTACAAAGATAGCAATGAACATGAAGGCAGGCCCAGAGACTTCCCGCAAAAGCCCAACAGCCTCCATCCTCATCTCTCCACCGTAGGCGCGCTCTGCATCAATCTCCGACAGTAAGGATGCGATATCCTTAAAATATCCTATGATCACAGACATGGTGGCTAAATGTCCCGTCCACCTTTGATCAAGAAGTCGTTTTAACCGCTCACCTTTATACTGTGCAGCAACAGTGGGCTTTATGAAGAATTTGTACAGGCAACAACAAACCTCGAGGAAATCAGTGACAGCTTTCTCTGCTGCCAGTGCGTGGACAACTACCAGATGGAGTTGGTGATTTAAGCAGTGCACACAGGGGATTTCTCTTTCCAATATCTCTTGCAACAACTTTTGTACCCCACCGTGCTTCCCAGCCATTACTGAAGCCCCGTCGTACACCTGACTTAATATTTTTGACGTGTCAAGTCCTGTTTTTTGTCAGCGCTGCAATTATTAGGTCTGTCAATGTTTTTGCATCTCCAGCGTCGGCTGTAGCTATTGTGAGTAGATGATTGATATGTTCTCACATTCAGTGGGGTCCCTCGTCCCATCCACCTTGATGGTAAACCACGATGTGCCAACTTCTTCCACGATGGCATCCGTCACAACATTACTCAATGTGCAGATCAGTTCATTCTGCATTTCCGGACTAGTATAGCTTGCGTTTCGTGGGATATGCTTTATTATTTCAGCTAGCTCGGTGTCTTTTTTGAGTGTGTAGTTTAAAAGCGAGAGGAAGAGTCCACTGTACCCGTCTGACGTATCTTCAAAATTATCAGGGCTCCCTCTAAAAGGTATCTGATTTTCGGCGACAAATCCCACAACATCTATAAGAGCAGACACATAGTACCGGTTTCTATTTAGCTGGTCAGCATTGAGGAGTGTGGAAATCTCCTCACCACAATCGATGCGCCTCTCATTCTCCTTCCACATCAAAACACAAGTTAAATGTTCCTTTGAAGTTGCGTGTTTGTGAAACCCCCTGCCTTTCTCAACGGCATGTTTCCAATTCCGGTAGCCTCACACTGTGAAAGTAGAGTCCACTGGGCCGCGTGCGGTGTTAAACTTCCTACATGGATAGCAGAATGCTGCATCTGTCTGAACACTGTATTCCAGCCATTCATTAGTCTGGTACCACGAGGACACAAACGAGCAACTCTTGTTCTGCAACAGATGGCCAGGGTACCGCTGTAGAACAACTTGATTCGGTCTCTCACTTCCAAGATCATCGGGAAGTGGCTTGACGGTCACACCCGATCCTGAGGCCGCCGCCGAGCGTGGAAACTCGGCTGCCTACGCTGGGGCTCCAGCCGCAGGGCTGACGTTGCTGGCTTGGCCAGGTTGGCCAGCTTCTGTCGGTATTTCATCGACATGATCGTCTTTTCCTCCTCCTCCTCCAACTCCTCCCACAACATGTCTTTCATCATCTTCTTCATTTTCGTCGCTTGCATTTTTTCCTTTTCTGAGCCATTTTCGTATTTCCATCATCCACGTCTTTTTCTCCTGCTGTGAGCTCGTGCTCTGTGATTCGTCCCTCGCGACTCGCGAGATTTGACGGTTGACGGTTTTATTTATTAAATGATCCATGCATCAAAAACAGGTTTTATCTGCATAATTTCAAATGTAAGCACGATTGCAAACACACATTTTTAATTTTTATTATAAAATTACTTTTGTAAGATGGAGGGTTGACGGGTTGTGAAGGTCACGTGGTGCACGTGCACTTCATCTTTAATAATGTAAATTTATGTCTTTTCCTTAATCATATTATCATATTATGACTATATTACATTTATACCTAACTTACAACCAATCAGGTAACCTGCTCAATAGGGTCTCCATATCGAATACGCTGATTAGCTATTCCTTAAAACTAAATGATCCACGATATATACAGTATAACCACCCACAACATCGACATTCGACACGAGGTCTTGGCTGCCGGCGTTGGTGTTTGCGTTATTATCTTTTATCTCGTGGTCTTGGACTGTATTGTCTTGCCAATTGCTTTTGGAGATGCGCTGGGAAGCGCACACTTATCTCTTGACTGTTATTCAAAGAAGGATATCATTAAAGAACAGTTTATCCAAGAAGGCCTAATTATTCACCATGTTGAACATCTGGAATAAGGGTTTTAGTTCACACAGGTGAACTCTTAAACAGCAAGTTCACAGTGGGCGCTCATCGTTAAACACTAAGTTGTTCACAGGGGGCATAAATGGGTGACGTACAAGTGGGGGGGGGGGCATTGCACCCAAATGCTCCCCCCTAGCGACGGGCCTGCTCTGATCACGGCTCTCCACAAAATGCACAAGCCTAATCAGTCTGATGCCCCTCAAAATGTCCATCCTACTGATCACGGCTCTCCCAAAATGTGCAAGCTAACTCCTTCGTCCTCTTAAAATGCGCAACCTCTTTATTTAATCATGATCACTCTCAAAATGCGCAAGCAAACTCCGAACTCTACTCTTTCTTTCACTTCAATCACGCCGATATATCATCCTATACAGTAGTCAGAAGTCTCTCACCATGTGCAAGCCCACTCCTTCCTCTTAAGATGCGCAACCTCTCCCTTGCTGATCTCCTCTGTCCTATTTATGCTTCTATTCTTCCAGGGCGTGGCCTGCTCGCACCAAACCCGGGAAGGCGGGGCTTCTCCTGCTCGGCGAGCTTCTGACGTCACGCCCATCAATAATCCCTCGAGGGCGTGACTTCACTTCTTGTCAACCTTTGAAGGCGGGGCTTTCTTCCCGTTTGTTGTGGTTTCAGGGACACGTTCCCCACCTTCATTGCTGATCTTGAAATATAAAAACATTGGGAAAAATCACAGAGGGCAATCACAAACTGGGGAACTTATTCTTACTCCCCAGGCTAATTAACACCACACCACTGCTCGTGTGGTGACACAACAGTTAAGCTAACATATTCCCTCCCCTACTTACCACATTGAGATGCCTCTTACTCATCCATGGACCAAGGAACTCTACACAATGCTATATTCTCTATTAGATTCTTCCATTTACCCCCACAATCGTAACAATATATATATATATATATATATATATATATATATATATATATATATATATATATATATATATATATATATATATATATATATATATATCTATATCATCATCATCATCATCATCATCAACACACCATTTTAAAGCCTTTTTCCCTGAGCAGGGGTCAGCTTTTTGCAGGCTCCAATCATGGTACCCTTTTCTTGTGGCAATGTGTTTTTACGGCCGGATGCCCTTCCTGACGCCAACCCTTAAGTCGTCTTCGAGATGCAGGGATACTTACCAGTATGCTGGTGCTCATTTCGCCGACCTCGGAAGGATGACAGGCTGAGTCAACCCGCCTGATGTTAATTTAGTGGGCAGCGGGGCTCGAACTCAGGACCCCGAGGATCCCAAGCCACCACCCTAACCACTAAATCAACACCAGGCATATACATATATAAAATAAAGAAGGAGATATAAAAAGGAGAGGTCCGTTTTTGGGGGCGACGCACGCGCGTGGGTTAGTCGACAACGAGTGAGTTGGCAGGTCAGTCAACGGGTCAGTTGGCGATAGCTGGTAGCGGTTCTGACAGCTTTGGCGGTCGACAACGAGCCAGTCAGACGATTGCTTCGTCGGTTCCATTCAGGACGCTTCGTCTTTCCAGTCAGACGGCTGCTTCGTCGGTTCCAGTCAGACGGTCACTCTTCGCGTACCTGTTTCTTGGGAGGTGACGTCGACTGGTGTTCAAGCCTGTTTGCGAGTGGGTGCACGGCAAGGCTGGGTGCTGGCAACGGACAAGGCACGCTCACACATTTCAGGACGTTTTTGTTTGACAGAGGACTTCTCTTTGGTGAGCGAGACGGTTTCTTCCCCCACCCCCCCCACCCCGAATGATCTGCTGGGTACCCTTGTCTGTGTTTAGTTGTTAAGTAAGTCAATCCCTGATAAGCATATGCTCACTGTCACTTTTTCTATCACTTTGATTGATTTTGCTTGTGATAATTTTGATCGATTTGGAATTTATTTATTTTTACCTCACGTAAATAAAGTTATTTTTCATTATTTATTTTCTGAATAAATTATTTCTCGACGTTCCAATCTGTCCGTGCTTGTCCATTGATCCAGCATTGTCCGAACGTAGATAGAGTGGGAGATAATTACCACACGATTTGACTAATAATAGTCGGCAGGCACGAGCGGTTAAACGCTCGGCCAACCTAATTAAGATCTAATCAAGACAAGATTGGTGCTTTGCCGAGGACACGTGACCTCGAGTTAAACGGCATAATTAGATGGTGGACACTGGAACTCGTGGTTAACTGGGTGGTGTTCGTGGTTCGAAAGCAACCCACTGTACCACAAAGTTAATTGTGAGCGGTGGCCCCAGGTCCAACTTTTCCGAGGACAAGCAGGGATTAAACCCCCTCATAATACACTCGGTACCCGTGGCCGTAACAATATATATATTTATTAAATTGAAATTTTTTGTCACCGATATACACAAAATTCCCCACAATGACAAAGTGAAAACGTGTTTTTGAAATTTTTACAAATTGATTTAAAAAAAGAAAAGCTGAAATGTCTTGCGTCCATAAGTATTCAGCCTCCTGAATCAATACTTTGGCACAGCACCTTTGGAAGTGATAACAGCTTCAGGTCCTTTTGAACATGTCTGTATCAGCTTTGCACATCTGCATTTGGGGGATTTTCTCCCATTCTTCTTGGAAGATTACTTATTGACTCAAGATATTTCAGCTTTTAATTTTCACTTATTTTGTAAAAAACTTTATAAAACATTTTTTCACTTTGTCATGATGGGGTATATTATGTGTAGATTAGTGACAAAAATTAAATTTAATCCATTTTTAATTCAGGCTGTAACACGACAAAATGTGACAAAAGTCGAGGGATATGAACACTTTCTGAAGGCACTGTAAAATATACATGCAGTACATACATACTGTATGTAATGTTTCTTTCATACATATGTTCCTACCTAGGCATGCAACCAAGCATCAGATCAGGTGTATATTGCTGCCATGTAATTCTTTCACTCTGAGTTGGGAGGTCGTTGGTTCAAACCCCGTCTGAGCACCAAATCATAACCGCACTAGACATCGAAGTGTGAAGCCGCTGTCACACCTTGACGTTTTAGCCAGCGTATGCCACGTATGAAAAATTTGCCGAACCAAGCTGGCACATGTCGAATACGTTTTGAGTAAGTTTTGTATACTGTTGCGGTTGAGGAAATTCGCAAACCACCATTCAGGTCCCGTAGGTGAGATATCTCTGTAAGTACATGTGTAGTTAGCCCCAAACCTGTTGTTTAGAGGGAATAAATGTGATTCATTCGGGCTGCGACCCTTTGAGATAGCCATTTTTCTGTTCTATCTTTATTTTGAACCAACCACGTCTCAACCGCCATCACACAACAACCACCGACCGCAACACCACTTCACAACAACAACAACAACAACAACAACAGCCACGACCTTTACCTTCACAACTCGCTCCTGCAAACATCACATCACCGCCATTCCAAACGTCGCCATGGCCATAAACCACCACAATAAACCCTCCACCACCTTCACCTCTCCTTCTGCGGCCATTCCCGCACCACTTGTGAACGCCGAGCGTCAGGCTGTCCTGGCCTCGTATGGGACACGCGCTGAACCGCGAGTGCAAAGTGCGGCCTTTCCGAGGAGAATTTGGATCAGGAATGATACACGCCCACTTCTGACCGTCCAATCAGCAAGAGCGGGCGGTTTGGCCCCGCCTCCAGGCGCGGCGGAGTAGAATCGGGATATGCAAATTCTCGGATCAGGGGAGACTCACGCCTCTTTTCCTCCGTCCAATGGGCGAGCGTGGCTCCACCCCCGAGCTCGTTCTGATCCAGAAATTTGCATATGGGTTCTTCTGCCGGCCTATAAAGTGCCGAGCGCAAGGTCGAGTCGGGCTCGGTCGAGGCAGTCTGGAGGGGTCGGAGAGTGGCAGTGAGTTTTCGGAAGAGTCAGTCTGGAGAGGTCGGAGAGCCGAGTGGAGCTCGCAGTCTGTCGGGGAGCTGCAGAGAGGGGAAGCCTGGAGCTTGGAGCACGGTCGAGTCAGGTTGGAGCGCGGAGTGATTCAGGAGGCGAGGGCGTACAGGTGGTTTGCTGCAGTCGGCTGAGGAGAATTGTGGAGGAGACCGGATAGCTCGGGTCCGAGGCAAGGAAGACTGCGGTCGGCGACGAGCTCGCAGTGGAGTCGCTCGTCGCGGGACCCAAGCAAGCCAGCTATCCTCTTTCCCCAGAGCATCAACAATTCCCCCCCTTTTTCCCCCCCGCGCTGAGATAGTGCGAAAACGGGGGCCCCGTTCCCACCCCACTCCAAGCAGTGCCAACAAAACCCGCGAAGGAGCGCGGAGTCGGGGCGCCGCCGCACCGCCACATTTGCGGCTCATCACAAAGACACGGGTAGGATCCACCCGGTCTCGCGGCCCACAGGCCCCGTCTGCCCCCTTGTCTTTGAGGGTGGCCCTTTTCTTTTGCTTTTGAGTAAATGTGTTGTTGGCGCCGTCTGCAAAGTAAAACTGTGTAAGTGTTGCCGTGTGCTCGCGTAGTCGGTAGTAGATCTGCATTGTTGTGTTTCTTTTGTAGCATTTGCTGTAGGTGCATAAATGTTGTAATTGTATATGTGTGCTCTCCGTGTGTCGCAGAATAAATGTGCATTATGTTGAACTGTTTTTCCCGTTTCGCTTCGTCTTTTCTTTAATTGAATCTCCATCTTGCTTCACGTAAAGGGTTGGTAGTGGGCTTAATACGCCCGATAATTAATCGGAACCATCGAGGCCGACGATAACACCGCTCGGTTATCCCGATAGTACGGAACGGGTCGCTTAAGTGGCCCGTGTCCGGAGTCGACCTGCGGCGAGGTGCGATCGCCCGGTCTACCCTCCGTGTGGGTACTTAGGTAGGTCGAATTTGGCGAACAACCCTATCCCACGCGGGGGGGCCGATTGGCACGATCGTGGTGAGGCCGAAAGGCCCACCCATGACTAGCTCCCGGCGTTAGTCCGAGAGGGTCACGACAGAATTGTCCGTCCAGTGGGCGACGTGCCGCGATTCGAGTTACGTGGCCGTTCGCACGCCGGCGGGCGCGAATTCGCAACAATACGTTAAGAGCACGCTGGCAGATATCGTAGTATGCTGGCATACGTCGAGAAATTTTCAGCATGTTGAAAATTTCTCGACGTGTGACACACGTTCCGCATACGCTGGCATAAGTTGTAGGCACGTTACGCGATCGTTGACACACGTCGACACACGTTACTTGTACGTTACTCATAAGTCGAAACACGTCGACATAATGGTTAGCGTCAGTGTTCCAGACTCCCTGGTTTTATTTTTCTTTTTCTTCGGTATGACGGTGATGTTGACACTTCGATTTCTAGTGCGGTTATGATTTAAATCGTTGAGCGGCAGCCTATTAACTATATTATATTATAACCGCACTAGAAATCGAAGTGTAAACATCACCATCACGCCGAAGAAAAAAAAAAAAAACAGGGAGTCTGGAACACTGACGCTAACCATTACCATGACGTGTTTCGACTTATGGGTAACTTTCAAGTAACGTGTGTCGACGTGTGTCAACGTTCGCGTAACGTGCCTACAACTTATGGCCAAGCGTATGCGGAACGTGTGAGTCATACGCTGGCAGCCTGGCATACGTCGAAAAATTTCAAGCATGGAAAATAAATCTAACACCTCAGCGTACTACGAAAAAAAGCCAGTGTACTACGACGTATACCAACGTGCTCTTAACGTATACAAACTTACCCATAATGTATTCGACGTGTGCCAGCGTTTTAGCGAACTTTTGCATACGTCAGGCATACGCTGGCTAAATCGTCAAGGTGTGACAGGGCCTTAAACCAGGTGGGGACAATGGAGACAACACTGTTGGCAGGGAATGCATTCCAAACCAAACGTTGTGATGGACTATTCAGTGAACAAAATACATTACATTGATTTAGTAAATCACACAAACCATACAGGAACGTTTTTCACACCAACGAGACCTACCTACACTTCTGTATCTCTTATTGTGGTGTCTTGGCATAGGGCGCTGAGGAGGCGTGGAGTATTTGTGATAATAGTCACGTGCTTAGGCATGCATATATCTGTACGCGCCCGCTTGAGGCCAGAGTGGTGCGCATCCGAGTACGTAATAAACCAGAGTTACAACTACACTCTCGGCTCGTATCTGTCTGCAGCGCGGCCACCACAATTGGCGATGATGGATTGGGATCGGATCACCGCTCATGGCGGAGTGCATGTTTTCATCGGCAATGACTTTGAGTTGTTTCCGGAGCAATTGGATTGCCAGGCGCACACGGCGCCGGGAAAATCATCGCAGCTCGCGCGGAACGAGTTCGATCACCTGACAAGGAGCCCGGGAGAGCGCATCGCGAGTTTCGCGACGCGGGTGAGACATCTCGCTGTCGCCTGCAAATTCACGTCGAGTGAACGGCAGGCCAGGCTCAAAGATCGTTTTATTGCTGGTTTGCAAGACTCAGACGTGGTTTCGGCGATACTACGGCTGAAGTACGAGGACATTACGTTCAATTCAGCAGTCGAAACGGCATCGGCCATCGAACAGACGCTGAGAGAAGTCCAAGCCATTGCCGGCCAGAGCCTCACAGGCGGTCCGGAGGTCAACGTGGCGTGGGACAACCCCGATGACCTGGGGCAAGACCTGCAACCTGTGCGAGGCCACCCCGAGCAAGACCTGCGATCTATACGAGGTTTTGTGCATGACGTACGCTTTTACTTCCCGGAACAAGACCTGCACCCTGCACGAGGCAACCCGGACGACCCGGAGCAGGTCCTGCAGCCGATTATGAGCCTGTTTTCACTTGGTCCAATGGTGACAAGACCAATGACAGTGGAGATCGAGGTGAACAAGACACCGATCGTTTTTCAAATTGATACCGGGGCCGCGGTGTCGATCATGGGCGAACAGACTGCTCGTAGACTCAACGGTCTCAACCTTATCAGGTCTGACCTCATGCTCTACACGTACACCAGCGAAGCCATTATGACACTTGGAATGACAGACATACCTGTGACCTACTGAGGTCAAAGCGCCTGTGCTCTTGCTATTTGTGGTACGAGGGGAGGGGCCAGCACTCCTGGGCCGAGACTGGCTGACTAGTCTCAGGCTAGACTGGACGGTGCCAGCCATTCACCTTGGGCGACCCGTGCCGAGCCGATTAGAGGATCAGTCGGAGGAGGTTTTTCAAAAGCATCAAGATTTGTTTTGCAACGAGCCTGTACAACTCGAGGACGTGCAGGCAAAACTTTTGAGGAAGGAGGGAGGGGTGCCTCCCTTGGAGCTCGCGTGCGAGGTCCTGCTGGGGGCAGGGGCCACGCGGATGCAGAGTTGGTGTCTGTTCCTTGCTTCCTACAACTACGATATAGAGTTCCGGAGCAACGGGACGCATGCCGACTGCGATGGTCTCTCGCACTTGCCTTGCGCGGAGGGCCGCGGGAAGCATGCCGATTGTGACGGTCCCTCACGCTTGCCTTGCGCGGAGGGTCCAGCGTCGTTTGAATCAGCCGACCAGGTTGATGACCTTGCACTGAGCCAGGTCCAGGGCGGGCCGGTCACCACCAAGCAGGTCGTGGTGGAGTCGGCTCATGATACAGTACTCGCCCGTGTCGTTCAGGCGATTCCAACGGGGGATTGGATCAGAGTACTCGCCCGTGTCGTTGAGGCTATTTCAACGGGGGATTGGAGCGATCTGCCTTCGACGGTGGGAGCGGCTCATGATCCGGCGTGCGCTCGAGTCGTGCAGGCGATCGTTCAGCACGTGATCGCCTCGAGCGCAGTCTGCATCGTCTCTGCGCCTTCGACCGTGCATTCCGCAACCGAGCTATGGTTGTTCACAAGGTTGTTGTGGTGGCCGGGGTTGGGGAGAGACATTGAACGAGTGTTTTTGCATTGCGCTGCTGGGCAGGCAAATGCCGATAAGCCGTGCGTGAGCGGAATGTGTTTGATTGTGATCGATGCGTTCTCTGGGTGGCCGGAGCGTGTGGTTTGGCGGGGTGCTTCGACGGGCATTGCTGTGCAGGGGCTGCAGCCGATCGTTGATAATAAAAGCATACCCGAGAGATTGGGTTCTGGCAACGATCCGCCATTCCTCAGAGATGTGTAATGATCTTGTGCATCGCGGCGGTGTTCAACACCTTAAACGGTTTGTTAAAATGTTGTGTCATCCTGACGTGCCGGAATCGTTTGTTAAAATGTTGTGCCATACTGCCACAAACAAGCAGGCAGAATAGTTTGTTAAAATGTTGTGCCATCCTGCCACAAACGAGCAGGCAGAATCGTTTGTTAAATTGTTGTGTCATCCTGCCACTAACGAGCAGGCAGGATCGTTGGTTGAGATGTGGAAACGTGCTTGGCGTAAAGGGAAGTCTACATCTGCGCCGACGGTGCTTAATGTGTTTTCGTTAGCGTGTGGAAATGTGATACGTTCAGCCACCGATGAACCTGCAAAGGTAATGGAGCCAGCAAATCACCTGGTTCGGATTGATGGCGGGGAGCCGGGGCAGATTCGCTGTTCAGCGTCATCCCCACCTCTGATCTCACCAAGGTCAGACGTGCCGAGCGACATGGAGCCACCACCTCTGATCTCGCCAAGGCCAGACGTGCTGGCACCCACGGGGCTAACGGACTCGGGGTGTTTACCTAATTCGGTCCTGTCCGAGGGAGACGCGCAAGCTTGTCGGCCGGGGGCGTTTGATGGTGCAGGGGGAGATTCGCCTCGACCTAGGCAGAAGGCGTGGAAGTATGGGCCGTCTGATGGTGCTGTCCGCCCAGGGCGGATCAAGCGACGTGGTACTTGGGGGGATTTTGGATGATTAGTGTCCTTTTTCACCAGTTGCTTTTTGTGTACTTCGGCCAATGCTTTTGCTAAGTGCCATTTTGTCAGTTGCTTTTTGTGTCTTAGTGTCAATGATTTTTGATTAGTATCATGTTGCCATTTTATAATCATACTTTTGGGAGGGAGGAGAGTGGTGTATGGGCATAGAGCGCTGAGGGGGCGTGGAGTATTTGTGATAATAGTCACGTGCTTAGGCATGCATATCTGTACGCGCCCGCTTGAGGCTCAGAGTGGTGCGCATCCGAGTACGTAATAAACCAGAGTTACAACTACACTCTCGGCTCGTATCTGTCTGCATCTCGGACACCACACATAATAAATCAACATTATTACACCAAGATACCTCAAAGGCTTGCTCTGATTAAAAAACAAACACAATGCAAACTCAGATTTCCCACTTTGTCATGAAGAAGTGTCAAAAGTCACCAAATTATTACTCCACTTCATTTCCGTCTTCCCTCTTCTTTTTTATTTTTAATTTCACGTTTCACCGTTTGCCATGATTTCTCTCTCTCTCTCTCTTCCTCCTCTTCAATGGAACACCAAGACTCCATCGAAGCACAGCTTCCACTCTTCCACGACAAAGCCCACACCGCCATCTTGGAAAACCGCGTGCCTCTTCTTTTCTGAACTTCCCTTCATTCCTCTTCGAGGTTAAACTTCATATAAACGGCACATCGAGGCAGCATTACGAATTACTAGAAGGAGCAATCACCGAGTGATTTGTATTACATGGAAAGCTCGAGATATTTGCATTAATCGCATGCCAATTGATATCGTTGAAGCCAGTAAGGTCGCCATCTTACCCTGCCCACTTAAGACGCCCGATATATTTTTTAATCAAGTAAATAATTAAATAAGAACAGAGTTCAATTTGTTCGACCACTTTATTAGCGTGGAACGACAATAATTTAATCAAACAAGTATTGAACAGGTTGAAACGCCCACAACATCCCTGGCTCCGGCTCAGGCTGCGCATGCGCACTGGCACAGGGGACCGTCGATATGTAGAAGTACCGTAAAGTACAATGTTGTCTATCTCCCTCCGAGTCTTTATTATGTTAATAGATAAAGGCTGAGAAAATATTAAGTTTAATGAATGAACAAAAGTTGATATCGCCCATCGTGTGACTATTCCATGGAGTAGTCCTTGTGCCAGGCAGGCACGCTGGTCGCTCTGGTGGATCGGCGTTGACCTATTGCTGGTGCTGGTGGTGTCGGGCCCCAGTGGGGATGGGGCTTTCGGGGTTTCAGGGGCCGATGGTGGCGTCTGAAGGATCGCGCGCCTCGGTGTGCCTCGTCCTGGTGCTGCTGGCGTGTCTAAAACGGGTGTCGTCTTGCGCCGGGGTGTGCATACTGACGTCAGTGCCGGCGTGGGCCCCGTTGGCGTCGCAGATGTCACGGGTTCGCTGTCGAGGTCAGGCAGTTGCGGTGTTACAACGGGTGCAGGTACAGTGATGCGGGTTGCTAGATCATCATAGATAGACCGGGGTGGCAGATGGTCATTGCGAACTGGGCTAAACTTGCGCAGGAATTTCCTGTTCCGAAGTGTGACTCTGCCCGAGCCGTCGATCTTGATCACGTATTGGTCGTGTTGGCGTAGCTCCACGATACTGCCTGTCTTGTCCAATTTTTTTGGGTGGAATCCTGTCTGGTTCTGTACGTGGACTAGGTCCCCTACAGCAAGTGGCGGAAGGCGTTTGGTGTGTTCTGCCCAGGTGTCGGCTGTGCGGATATGACGTTGCGGAGGGCCTCCTCCCTCGCTTTCAGGGTCTCATGCCAAGTGTCGTGCGGTCTGTACTTCCCGGGGATAATTGGGATGAAATCGCGTATCGGGCGGTCGAAGACACACATTGCCGGGGAGATCTTCGTGTCAGGGTCAGGCGTGTTACGATATTGTAGTATCGCTCTCTGCACAGCGTCAGTGTCAAGTTCTCCCTGCGAGCTGGTGTTGTCCGTGATAAGTCGTTTCATTGTCTTAACTCCAATCTCCGCACGACAGTTGCTGTGAGGGAAGGCCACCAATGACAAGCGATGGTGTACGCCCCATCTGTGCAGGAATGACCTGGTCTCGGTGGACGTGAACTCCGGTCCCCCATCTGATGCGAGCTCTTCTGGTGTCCCGTACGTCACGAAGGCGCGACGTAAGTGGTTCATGAGTCCGGCGGCGCCACCCATTGACTTTGAGATGATCGGCCAGTTCTAGTATCTGTCCACCGTCACAAGGTAGTGTGCACCCCTGTGTACAAAGAAGTCCGAGCACACTGCCTGAAAGGGGTAAACGACCGGAATAGGTGGAGTTGGTGGCGCTCCAGGCTGTGATGGTGCCATCCAGTGGCAGTGTTCGCAGTTTTTCCGAGTAGCGCTGATGTCGGCCGACATGCCTGGCCAGAATACAGAGGATTCTGTGCGGGCGGTCATCATTGATACGCCCTGGTGGGCAGCGTGTAGGGCGCTCAGCACATCGCCGCGGATTGAGGTTGGTATGACTACTCGGTCCTTGTATAGGATCACTCCATCTGTCGATGTAATGTTCTCGCGGTACTGGTGATAGTCGCGAATTGTCTCTGGCATCTCGATTTTTGAGTCGGGGATGCCGTTCATTGTCATTCCCTCCAATATGTGCATATTGCCATCGCTGCTGGTGGCTTCCCTGACGCGATCCCATGTTACTGATCGCAATGATTCGAGGCCCGCGGCGCACCATGCCAGGTTGTCCTCCTCGACGTCGTCGTCATACTCCGGCTCAGTTTGGCGTAGGAGGGACAGGACGTCGGTGTGCGTGCTTGGTTGGAGGTGGGTCGCTATGGTGGCATTGTCATCTGGAAGGTTCATGAGTGGAGGTCGCGTGGTGCCGACCGGCCTGCGCGACATGGCATCTGCCGCCTTGTTCTTCATGCCCGGGATATGTATAATGCGGAAGCGATAACGCAGGGTCTTCTCCTTGAGGTTCCTGAGGCGGGGGTTGGGTATGTCGTCAAGTGCTCTGTCCGAAAGGAGTTTCAGCAGTGGTTTGTGGTCTACCGCAACGATCAGGTTCTCGCAGCCCAGTACGAAGTAGCGCGCCTTGTCCAAGGCGTCCGCGACTGCGAGAGCCTCGCCCTCTATGGGCGCGTATCTGGATTCTGCCGCGTGTGTAAATCTGCTGCCGACCAGGGTTATTTTCCATCCATCAGTGCAGCAGAATGGTCTAACTGGCACGCATCGGCAGTGCTTTTGAAGCAACCAGAATCCGATTCCCTCCTTCGACCAGTCCGTGGCGATGCATGTTGGCTTAGTTTTGTCAAATATGCGGACACCGTGTTCGATTTCTTGTACGATCACGTCTTTCGACTCGCGGAATATGTCCTCTAACTCCATGGACCACTGGAAGCGTTCTCCACTTTTCAGGAGCTTCCGGAATGGCTGCATTCGTTCGGCCATACTAAAGGCGCATGCCACCTGGTTGACAAGCCCGAACCACGATCTGACGTCGGTGATGTTACGCGGTTGTGGGAAATCGTGGATTGCTTCCAGGTAGCGGCTGCACGGTCGCACGTCGGTCATGGTGATGGTGAAGCCCGCGAAGTCCACCATGGGTGCGCTGAAGACAAACTTCTCCGGGTTGAGGATGATTCCATTCCGGCCGCATATATCCAGCCATTGGACCGCCTGGAAGTAGCTCCCCTCAATCGTGTCTGACCATAGTAGCATGTCATCTACGCACTTGGTCTTATTACCAATGTCCGCGACGATCTCATCGTATCGTCGTGAGTAACCGTCCCCCGATGCCATATACCCTTGTGGGGCAGATAGGTACCGGTAGCGCCCCCATGGAGTGATGAAGGTCGTCTTGTGGCGGTCGTCCTCGTGTAGGCGGACGCTATGGTAACCGTTCCATGCGTCGAATACTGTCTTGCGCTTCCCGTTAGGTACGCGTCTCGCCTGGTGGAACGGGGATTGGGTGTGGTGGGTCTCGCGGAACGCATGCTTGTTCAAGGCCTGAAAGTCGATGGTGCGTCGCGGCTTGCCATTCTTTTTCGCGCAAATTACCATGCGGTGACACCATGTCACCGGCGTGCCGACGGGTACTTCCTCCAACACGCCGAGCCGAACGTCCTGGTCGAGGCCTGCTTTTACCTCATCTTGCCAATGTATGGCCACGGAGATGGGAGTGTGATGGGCAACCGGTGTCGCGTTCTCACTGAGCATAAGACGTAGTGGCGGGCCGGTCATTCTCGGTAGTGGCTGGTGTGGGCACGTGTTGAATGTGCTCTGAGCATACATCCTGAGTAAATGTGACTGTAGTGCCTCTCTGTTGGCCTCGGTCGCTGGCATGGGGAGTGCGGTCGGCTTGGTCGGCGGCTCCGCGCATCGCGGGCAGTCGCACAATTCCAAGGTTGTCAGATTCACCTCTCCGAGTGTCGGGAATCTGTCCGAGATCATTCCCAGGTCCATGCAGGCCGCGCGGGAGAGGAATATGCGGTCTGAAGAGTCCGTCACGTACGCGATTTGGCGCGTCTCCAATCTCCGAGCGTCGTCACTGTTACCGGCGAATCTGACTACCACGGCTCCGAGGATACGAATTCCTTTGTTGTTTGCGGCCTTCATGGTCATGGATACAGGTATGAGGTCCTCAGTACTCAGGCCCATTTGTTGGACGACTTTAATGCCGATCAGGCAGCTCTGGCACCCCGTGTCTGCCATAGCGGGTAGGGTTATCGCGCGGGTGTGTTTCAGGAGGTTAAAACCCAGCGCTTTGTAATCCTCGCGCTTGTTGGTGAGAGTGAGGTTGACGTATGGCTGTGGGTCGGATATGCGTTTCATCCACTTATCGCACATATCATCGTACAGGTGGTGAGCGAGGGGAAGCGCGCGCATTTCGTCCTCTGTGCTGGCCATGGTGACCGTGCATAGCTCGACGAAGGCTGCCGTCTGCTCGTCGTACATCCCGTCGGTCTCCTTAGATGGGGGTCTTGCCGATCGGCCGCCCAGGCAAGCCTTGTCGAGGTGATTCTGGCGGTCACACTTCCGGCACTTTTTACCGTATCCGGGGCACTCGGCGCGTCTGGCGCGCCATTGAGGCGTTTTGCCGTGGCCCACCTCGCCGCAGTAGATGCATACTCCTTCGGGCTTGGCCTTCCGTTTTTCCGGCCTGGCTCCTACTCTGGCGCGGATGTCCTGTTGCCTTCCCCGCCGATACGAACTACTGATCGCGCCCGTGCTCTGAGTGTCAAGCAGGCGCGATGCCGAGCGTTTTCCAGACTCTTTGGCCTCGGTATACTCTGGCATGTCCTGGTTCTTCTCACCGAGTAGGTCAAGTTGTATTGCTTGGTCCGCGATGCCACGGGCAACCACGTTGCGCAATATCTCTTCCGTGAAGTCGTTGACCTGATCGCACCCCGCCTTGGTGCACTTCATTTCATACTTGCATGTGTCCGCCTGCCCCTTGATGCGGGCGTGGAACGACCGGACGGGCTCCTCGTGTCCCTGCCGCATGTTAGACAGGGCCACTCGAGCTACCATCGTGTTCTCCGTCCGGACGGCGAGCGCCTTCATGGCGGCGAGGACATCTTCTTCATTGCTGCCCACGAGGCTCCTACCCGCCGTGCGAGTGAGGTCCTTTCTCAGCTCCTCCTCACAGCACTCCAGTAGCTGCGTGACTATGTCGGGTCCGCCAAGCTTAGTACCTGTTTTGTATTCGCCCCAGCGGGTTATGAAGTACGACCAGGCCTCGCCCGTTCCGGCCAGCGCTATGGAGGGACGCTTGAGTTTCTCCATCTTGGCATTCGAGCTCGCCGCCCTGGGCGCGGCGACGTGCACAGCGGCATGTATACTCAGCATGGCCGCCACCACTGCCGCCTCTGCGTGTGTAGCCATATAGTCACAACCCTCGATCGGGCACTCTGCTTCCACCGGCGCCATAGGAACAGTTATTCTGGAGTAAACGTTCTATTTTCGGTGATGCACACGTGTGTACAGTGTCCTGGGGGCGAAGATTGGGTACAGAACCCGAGAAATCCAAACTCACTGTCGACGTTCTCGTGGTCCGTTTTCACCCAGTCGTGTCCTCCTCAGCACCGACGATCTTTACTCGACTGCATCAAGTTGTTTGATTATAAATAAGAACAGAGTTCAATTTGTTCGACCACTTTATTAGCGTGGAACGACGATAATAAAACAAGTATTGAACAGGTTGAAACGCCCAAAACATCCCTGGCTCCGGCTCAGGCTGCGCATGCTCACTGGCACAGGGGACCGTCGATATGTAGAAGTACCGTAAAGTACAATGTTCTCTAATAATCGCAAATCAATTCATTGAAATAAATAACAAAGGAATAATAAAAATCAAATATAACTGGGGGAAGTGATATTGAGAGTTCAAACAACCAGTCGTTTAATGCAGCCATCGCAAGAGTGGACGAGTTTCAGTGCCCATGATGCAGTGCGTGGGCGCCATATTGGTTGGCCATATTGAGGAAGTGAATAAACATGGCGGCGCGCACGGCATTATGGGATAGCTCTGGAAACACGACACTGCCAAATAATTTTTTTTTCACCCGTCGGTCAAATCGTAAATCTGATTAATAACCGAAAAAAAAATCAAAATTGCAAAGCCCTAAATTAGTCGATAATTGGAAACCGAGAAGAATCTAGTGGATGACACGCCATTGGTTCTGTGGTGTAGCGGGCCTGCGGGGGCAGAGCATGATGTGGAGGAGTGGTCGGCGTGTTCACGTGCGTGCAAGGGATATAGGAGTGCGCGCCGCCTGAGACGTTGTAGTGGTTGCTGTAGTCGCTGTGGCTTGTAGAGTGCATTGAGTACGTAATAAAGGGGAGTTACGGGCAACGTACGCTCACGCTCCCGCTCGTGCAACAAAGCCGGGTTGGACTCTTTCCCCCGCTCGTGTCTGCCTTCGAAGCACCACTATCACGACACCACAGTTTGGCGACGAGGCTGTTCGGATCGGCGTGTGCAGGGTGGTTGGGTTCGGATCAGCAGCGAGTAACTCAGCGCACCCCGCGCGGTTCGAGGTTCCGGAGGAGCGCATCGCGAAGAGCGTATCGCAGGTTCGCACACTGCGCGCACAGGCTCCGGAGCCAGGAGGTTCGCCAGCACGGCCAGCTCAGGCATGACAGGAAGTCGGGGCACGGCGCACGGACACGTGCCCGCCTTCGTCGGAGTCGACTTCGGTCACGTCGAGTGGACAACGGCCGCGCTCGGAGTTCGTTTAATCGAGGCACGACAAATCTCGGGAATGGTTTCTGCGAGGTCATGGCTAAAGAACGAGGACACGCAGTTCAGCTCGGACGCGGCGTCGGACGTCGCGCAAGCTCTGAGGAATGTCCGGGGTCTCGATGGTCGGTGCGCAGCAGATGATCCGAAGGTCAGCGCGGTGTTCCAGGCGCGCACGACCGCGCGCACGGTCTTCGGCGCGGGTCGTGGCCGAGCGTTGCAATGCAGTCAATCGGACGGCGGTCTGAGCACTCGGGGACGTCTACGGTGTGTGTGCCGAGAGTCATCGGCCATCATAACGGTCATGGATGGCGGTGTACGAAGCGACCCTTGCGTCCCGGGTCAAGACCTACTGCCGGTACGGTGTTCGGTACATGGCGTACACTTTAACGCCCCGGGTCGAGTCTTGCAGCCTGGTTACAGAGATCCCAGCGACCCGGAACGGGAGATACTGCCGATGTTGAACCTGCCCTCAATTGGTCCGGAGGTGACAAGACCAATGGCAGGGGAGGTTGAGGTGACCGGGGCACTGATGCTGCCCGTGTTAAACCTGCCTTCAATTGGTCCGGAGGTGACAAGATCAATGGCAGGGGAGGTTGAGGTGACCGGGGCACTGATGCTGCCCATGTTGAGCCTGCTTTCAGTTGGTCCGACGGTGGCAGGACCAATGCCAATGGAGGTCGAAGTGATCGGGGCACTGATCGGGTGTCGAGTTGAGTCCGCTCGTGCTACCCTCGCATCGCACGCGTATGCCGATGAAGCGCTGCCGGCGGTTGGCGGGGCACATGTCTTGGTTGCCCAGCGGGGTCAGCGGGGTGCGCTCCCGCGGTTCGTGGTGCGAGGGGAGGGGCTCGCAGTTCCTGTTTCGGAGTTCGTACCTCCAAGTGCACCTGTGCCTCCCTCGGGGCACGTACCTCCGTGTGGGCCCGGGCCTCCCTCGAGACGCGAGGGTGAGGTTCCGGCGACAGGGGCCGCGACGATGCAACGTGAGCTGCCGTTCGTTGCTTCCTGCAACGTTGATGTGCGGTACGGGAGCCGTGCCAGCTCTCGCGCTTTGGCTGCGCTCATGATGCAATGCGCGCCTGTGTCGGTCAGGCGATTTCAACGGGGAGTTGCAGCGAGCCCGTCGCGTTCAAGAAGTTTGCGGATCGCGACTGTCGACGACAAGCAGGTCATCGCAACGTCGCGACGACAGCCGGGAGACGGACACGTGATGTGGTTCATGGGTTGCTGTTCATTGCGTATTTGATTTTCATTGCTCAAGTGATGCAGTTTAACGTTGTTGAAATAAATGCCGACAGTTCATATGTGAGAATATGTTTGGCTGGGATCAATCGATGGGATTTTCGTGATAACGGATGTGATGTAAAGGCTTTGGGAGCAATTATGGCAAATGAAGAGGTTTTATTGGCCTCCCGCTGCCACGGGCCACGGGTTGTTGCTTTGTCGTGTGCGGGGGTTTTATCGGAAAAACGTGCTGTACAGAAAAAGGAGTTTGCAATTGCACAGATGATGTTCTTATTGATTTATGACGAGCCTGGGTTTGATGTGTGGTTTGTATGGAATTGCTACCGTCTGATTGCCGTGTGGGTCTCAGAGATCGACTCGGAGCCGGGGCTGGTTCGCTGTTCAGCGTTACCCCCACCTCTGATTTCGGCAAGGTCAGACGTGCCTGGCGCCTGGGGCGCAACTCTCTGTTCTCGCCCGAGGCCGTTTGGACGTACGTTGGAATCTCAACTGATTGTAGTGCGTGGGTTGTTATGGGGTATTTGTTGCGTCCAGCCGACGGCGCTGTTCAGCGTCCCCACCCAAGGTCAGTCGGGTTTGGCAGTGGCGCCACAGTTTCCAGACAGCGGCCTTCCGGCCTCGGAATGTTTATCTGCTTCAAGTCTGGCTGGGGGAGATGTGCCGCCTTGTCGGCCGGAGGCGTTTGATGGTGCCGGGGGAGGTTTGCTCGGGAGGTCGCCACGACTTCGCCGGAGGGCGTGTAAGCATGAGCCGCCTGGGGGCGCTTTTGCTGCGTAGTGATGCTGTGCTTCTCGCCTTGCTGCTTGATATCTGTAACGCGGTCAGGGTTTTTGTGGGTTCATTGGGCAACTCAGTCTTCGGGACCTGGCCGTTGCAGCTCCACTCGCTCGCATCGACACGTTATATGGTGTGATGTGCCTATGCTTTTTCTTTTTGAGGCGATTATCGTTTTTGGTACCTTATCTGCTTTTATATCGTGGTATCCTATGCTGCTTCTGGTTATTATGATGATAGTCATTTAATAATCACAGTTTTAGGAGGGAGGAGTGTGGTGTAGCGGGCCTGCGGGGGCAGGGCATGATGTGGAGGAGTGGTCGGCGTGATCACGTGCATGCAAGGGATATAGGAGTGCGCGCCGCCTGAGGCGTTGTAGTGGTTGCTGTAGTCACTGTGGCTTGTAGAGTACATTGAGTACGTAATAAAGGGGAGTTACGGGCAACGTACGCTCACGCTCCCGCTCGTGCAACAAAGCCGGGTTGGACTGTTTCCCCCGCTCGTGTCTGCCTTCGAAGCACCACTACCACGACACCACAGGTTCTTGTGAATGTTTTATTTCAGTTTATTCAGATAGAATACACCCACTACCGATGCAGTCAGCGGACAGATCCGTGAGCTTTGCTGAAAGCGACGATCAATATTCAAAATATCAATTAAATATGAAGAAAAAGGATATCAAAAAAAAAATAAACGAAGAGGAAAAGGTAAATCGGAGAAAGAAGAGGAAGAAAAATATTACTCTACAAAACAAAATCAAAAGGGCGGGGTGAAGAAAAATAAGAATATCAGGCAAAAAGTGAGGAGGAAGAAAAAGAAGAAGAAGAAGATGAATAACTCTTAGAAGAAGAAGAAGATGAATAACCTTTAGAAGAAGAAGAAGATGAATAACCTTTAGAAGAAGAAGAAGAAGAATAACCATTAAAGAAGAAGAAGATGAATAACCATTAGAAGAAGAAGAAGATGAATAACCATTAGAAGAAGAAGAAGAAGAAGAAGAAGAAGATGAATAACCATAAGAAGAAGAAGAAGAAGAAGATGAATAACCATAAGAAGAAGAAGAAGAAGAAGAAGAAGAAGAAGAAGAAGATGAATAACCATTAGAAGAAGATGAAGAAGAAGAAGAAGCTTTTGAGGTCTGAAGGATCAGTGGCGGGGGATACGAACATGGTTTGAATCTGTTTGCGGTTTTTATTCGCATGATTCGAAAAATGTCCGACTTTGGCTGCTTCACCTCATTATCGTGAGAAGTAGTTTGTGTTTAAGCTCGTCAGTCGACCTTTTTTGTTGTTTGCAGTTGGTGCAGTAGTCGGGCCTACTGGACCTCGATAAGATATCGACGTGCAGATTACAAACCGTACGTTGTGTGTTTCTTGTTTGCTTTGTATTCATCCAGAAAAGTTGGAGGGAAAATCTCTGATGGTGCAGTCATCACAATGTCTCGTAAGTTTTTTTTTTTTTTTTGTTTTTTTGTTTTTTTTACCAATGGCACATTTACAGTGAATGACAGGTGACGGTGTTGCCCTTCATCATGTCAGACTAATTCCTTATACAGTCGTCGGTCTGTTGCCAGAGGAGCAAAGGAAAACGATGACCGTCACCCTGGTGTGTAATTGTCGACCTTTCGGAGGAGCTGTCGACCAACGCCTGTCCTTGGTGGTGTTAAAGATCTCACGGTGTCCTTCACGAAGAGAAGGCGAATTATCGCCGGCATCCCGAGCAAATTACACAATTCTGGCTCTACCTTGCAGGAGGCACTGCATCAGCTGCACAACAACGTTTCCAGCAATGATGTAAATCCAGGGTTGTGTTCCATTAGCACGTTGCTGACTATCTCTTTGCAAGACAGTCCAATTCCGTTTTAACCACTTTGCAAGGTGCTCGCCAAGCCGCTCGTCAAGCGGAACGAGCTATTGAGAGGTGCTTCGTTCCGGTGGCAAAACGAACTGCTGTCATCGCATTCAAAACGACAACAACCAGTGGAATGTTCAGAGGCATATCACTGTAATATGTATACCGTATACTCATAATATTATTGAAACATTCATTTCATACTTTGATTTTTACTCTACTTTTAATCCTATGTCTTTAAGATCTACAAACGTGCAAACGCCCACACCCTGTAAAATGCCCTGTGGTCGATAGGTCCATGTATATGCTGAGTCCGGGGTTCCTTCTGATTTCCCATTTTTTTAGTCCCATCCCGGTTTCACTGGAAGGGACGATAGGTTTGCTCTCTGTCCGTCCATCCATCCCACCTGCGGTTTTTCAGACTTTTCCCGATACCCTTCAACATATTCAACTGAAACTGGTACAGTACGTCGCTTTGTTATGATAAGTTACAGAACAAGTTTGGGTTCCAGGGCATTTTGTCAATTTTTAAGTTAAACCCTTTTTAGACTTAGAAAATATCACATACGAGCAAATACCACCCATCACTTCGCTGATGGGTATTCTAAAGGGGGGGAAGGTGGAGGGGTGTGGGAGTGAGGAGGGAAGAAGAGTGAGGAGGGATGGAGGAAGGGAAGGCAAACATGTAGTGGAGCGTTGATTACAATTCATACTGTCTCATCAAAATGATTCTGTATAGAATAACAGTGAAGATGGAAACAAAATAATGTCTGAAATCCATTTTCTACCGGTCATACAATAAATACCACCCAGAGAGACAAACACGGCCTGTACAGGTCTGGAGATTAACACCATCCAGAGAGAGAAAGACAGACAGATAGGGGCAGGGAGAGAGATGGAGGGAGGGAGGGTGATGCACTGTATTAGGACGGGTAAGACTGAAGATTCGAGAGAGGTTATATATATATATATTCGAGAGCTAACCAGAAAGTTGTCCGTGAAGTGAAAACGTCCTGAAATGCATGTGTGCGTGTCACATCCGTCGCCAGAACCCAACTTTTCCGTGCACCTTCTGGTGAACAGCCTTGAACACCAGTCGACGGCTGGAGGGCACCGAGATCGTCTGTCGCGGGTTTAGACCCTGGTGTTGTTGGTGACCGAACCGTGCCTCACTTGTTGGCGGCACTGCTCACACCCACACGCGCACCACCCACTCACTTGCCCAAGCACTGGGAAGGACTAATTGTCTCGGCGCTGGTCAGACACCCACACGTGCACCACACACTCGCTTGCCCAAGCACTGGGAAGGACGAATTGTCTCGTTGGCGCTGGTCAGACACCCACACGCGCACCACACGCTCACTTGCCGAAGCACAGGGAGGGATGAATTGTCTCGTTGACGCTGGTCAGACACCTGCTTCTTGCTCGCTTCTCAAGCTTACTTCTCGTTCTCTTCTCCCTCCCTGGTTTTCTTTTCGCCCCGCTTTCTTTCGCTTTCCTCTCCTGCTTTTCTCCTCTTTCACTTTTTCTCCTCCCAGAACGTACCTCCTGTTCGTTTTTATATCTCCGCGGGTGCAGTCCGCCCCAAGCTCACCCCGCCCCACTTGTGCACGATTACCATGACGACCCGTGCGCTCAAAAAAGGTCGGAGCTCTCAATATTGTTGCTGAGGAAGAATGTGGGTGGGCTTCAGAGCTCGTGAAAGAAATGTGTATAAACATGTCTGTCGTAAAGAAAAACGCTTCCCATAAGAGAGGGGATCTATCTTTTACCCTTCTCAACGCATCACATTTAAGATACCATTAGACATGGGGGTGGGGCTAATCTGAACATGCATTTAAGGAAATAACTGTCTGAGGACCTGGATGTGTGGATGCATTCATCAGACTGGATTCTGAAATTCATAACAATATATATATATATATATATATATATATATATATATATATATATATATATATATATATATATATATATATATATATATATATATATATATATATATTGTTGTGGATCTCCACCCATTCGGCGTGCGAGCGACCGCTTTTAGCTAATTGCGGCCGCGTGCCCACCGGACGGGCAATCCAAGTCACAGCTTTCGGATCAACGCCGAAATCCAGCTACGGGTGTGCTTTTAAGCACACCACAACCTTGTCAATACTCTACCCACGCTACAGGGTCCGATCGCCGAATGGTCGATTTACCTAATTATTCGCGCGGGCAGACTACCGAGAGATTGTACCTCAACGGGACCTGCTTGGAAACGAGCCGCTTAAGCAGCTCGCTCCGTTTGCGATTTGCCGAGCGGTGTATTAATTATCGCCAAGCCCCGTTGGACCCGATTACTTTATCAGCTATTAAAAGCCAGCTAATATTCTGAACTCAATTACGACAGCTCAATGGAGGAAGGGACACAACGAGCAGGTGAATATTCAACAAAAGGGGACATTTATTTAGAAACGTATGCAGTCAATGAAGCATTGCAGATACACAACCATGTATGCAATGCAATGAATGCAACGAATGGGGGTAGGGACAAGACACGAGCAAACCAAAGACCTGCAGCCGTATCTATTTATTATGTACACAATCACTAAACCACAATTCTACTTCGCGGACACGGTGCCACAACTTTCATACAAAGAAAACCCCAGGAAAGGAAAGGGCAGAACAGGACCCGTAGGCCTTTAATGTTCGTGGAGCTTTGGAGACCGAAGGAGCTCCGTGAGACCGGGCTGGTTACCTGCCACCCTCGTGGTTACTCGCTGGGCGACCCTCGATGGTTCGTCACCACCCGACTGGACTCCACCAGCTCCTGACTCCACTCTCAACTCCACCGGCCCCTCCGTCGCCCAAGGAGAGAGACTCTCTCACTCACTCGCTAACCGCCAGCTGCCAACTCCCTCCTCACTGCTTTCTCCAACTCCAGACTCGACTGCTGGCGACTCCTCTCCTCCTGCTGGTCGGCGTCTCCTCTCCCCACCTCAACTCAATTGCTGGTCGGCGTCTCAACGCGCCCTTTTTATCGCCACGGAGCTTCACTGCGACCTCGACTGCGTTCCCGGCTTCCCCTCTCTGCAGCTCCCCGACAGACTCCGAACCCCGACAGACTTACTCTCCTCCAGACCCGTCTTGACTGCTGCTGCCACACTCCGCCGCCGCCACACCTCTCCAACTCGCCCGAGCCCAAAAACTGACTGAATTCGCCCCGCGCTCGGCGCTTTATAGTACGGCAGGAGAACCCATATGCAAATTTCCAGATCAGGATGAGCTCGGGGGCGGAGCCACGCTCACCCATTGGATGGAGGAAAAGTGGGCGTGAACCTCCCCTGATCCTCGAATTTGCATATATCGATTCTACTCCGACGCGCTTGGAGGCGGGGCCAAATCGCCCCGCGCTTGCTGATAGGACGGATCGGAAGTGGGCGTGTATCATTCCTGATCCGACTTCTCCTCGGAAAGGCCGTTTTTTGCACCCGCGGCTCGGCGCGCATCCCGCACGAGGCCAGGACAGCCTGATGCTCGGCGTTCATAAGTGGTGCGGGAATGGCCGCAGAAGGAGAGGCAAAGGTGGTGGAGGGTCTAAAGTGGCGGTCCCTGGCCACGGTAACACTTGGAATGGCGGTGATGCGATGGTTGCGGGATGGTGTGCTGTGAAGGTAAAGGTCGTGGCTGTTGGCGTTGTTGTTGTTGTGAAGCGGCGTTGCGGTTGGTGGTTGTTGTGTGATGGCGGTTGAGACGTGGTTGGCTCAAAATAAAGATAGAACAGAAAAACGGCTATCTTAAAGGGTCGCAGCCCGAATGAATCACATTTATTCCCTCTAAGCAACGGGTTTGGGGCTAACTACACATGTACTTGCAGAGATATCTCACCTACGGGACCTGAATGGTGGTTTGCGAATTTCCTCAACCACAACAATACTTTACCCGCAGCATCCCTCCAATTAGGATATGCACGAAAATTGGCGAAAATTGAAGGCCCCCTAGCGACCAGGTGAGTGCATCAATACGAATGAAACTTTGCAGGTTCATGGTACTCAATGAGTACTACAACTTTGCCTCAGGACATCTCCAATCGCAATACCAACGTAATCCTTGTACCTTGCCAGTTTGGGAAATAGAACCCCTGGTTACAGACTGGTTTTGTCAGATGCCGAGCATTTTCTGCCAGTCTGTAACCATTTTTGGTGTTATATGCCAATCGAACAGATCGTTCCTCGACGCGACACGAATTAATCCATAGCGGCAACTTCAGACAAATTAACCAGATTTATTGGGGAACATCGGGGATCACAACACAAGCAAAATTCACGACAAAGCTTTTATTAACAATCCTCAACCCGTTCTTGACTAGGGAACCAGGGACTACAGGTTTCGAGGGGATCGCTACTGAAATATGCCTTAGACAACATGCAGACAAAGACAGACAGACAAACAGCATGCATGCAAGACAAGACAGAGTACTTGGTGATGTCTCATGGATGAGAGGACAGTGTCAAAAGCATGAATGTCGCTCACAACAGGTGAATGTCCATAGATTCGAACTCCCGCTCGAACGTGCCACGTGGCGAAATGGAGGCGTCGTACTCTTGCTCCCTCAAGGCACCGCGTGCGCACGCTCTCCTAAGCGCGTTCCGGCCCCGCGCAATGTCGACAGCACAAGTCCGCCAGAACAACGATGGGCCTCAGCCAAGCTCTCTCTCTAG
Organism: Eptatretus burgeri; assembly: GCF_056783735.1. Taxonomy (NCBI): domain Eukaryota; kingdom Metazoa; phylum Chordata; class Myxini; order Myxiniformes; family Myxinidae; genus Eptatretus; species Eptatretus burgeri. The sequence continues at coordinate 59,004,111 of NC_140970.1, read as the reverse complement.
GTCCAGCACACAAATCCAGGCCTGGCCTGTGCATCAGACAAGGCCCAAATTGAGGTGCCGAGCTCCCCAGGTGGATCGACGTGTCCAGTCATGAGGTGAGTAAGGACGGAGGCTCCACGGCCAGACGCAGGCCGAACCTGTTGATCACCTCCCCACAAGAGTCGATCGTCGACTCCACGTGCAGGCAGCCTCTCAAAGCCGACTGCCGTTTTTGTACCGGCAGATTCCACACTGCCCCAAAAAGGTCGACTCGACGTACAGGCAGCCTCTCTTACGTTCGCTCGCTCCGAAACACGAGCAGCCTCTCAACAGCCCGCAGCCTTCCAAACTGCCAAACTGGACCTGAACCTGAGGTCTCGTTTTCTCTCTCGTTCCACGAGCATGCTTCTCTCGGTGAAAAACCGACCAAAAGCTCCGCCCCTTCACGTCACTTCCTCCCCTTAGCTCCACCTCCTCCCCTTGGCCACACCCTCCCAGGCGACTGGGCGGAGGCTATCGTCCGTAGAGGGCAGGAAGGAAAGGGGGCTCTTGTTCCACCACCACCGCTCAGACAACAAAACAGCCTTTTACACCTCCCGACACACATATAACGTCCTTTTTACCACACAGCCTAGCTAAACAGGCATTTAATGGGAGATCTGAGCTAATCATATATTTGGTATTCCAATAAGGGCCATTTCCATAAGAATATCTATCAAAGTGGACAATAATTCCTCACTATGACTATTCAGCAACAAGACACTCACCCAAAATGTCATCTACAGGGAGGTCCTTTAGAAAACTTAGGAAAGGTAACCATAGTGCATCAAATCCCTAATGACACCCTTCCCAGCTTCCCATAACATCAACTATTATGCCTCATCCACCTTTTGCCACTCACTCAACTCCGTGCGGAGCATGGGTATATGCTAACATACATACATATATATATATATATATATATATATATATATATATATATATATATATATATATATATATATATATATATATATATATATATATATACTAGTTGTGTGTGTGTGGGGTAGATGGAAAAGTTTCATAGGAAATATCGGATTGTATATAGTTGCTTGGTCCATGGACGTGGAAGGGAGATCTCGATGTAAATTAAGTAGGGAAACTGAGCTTAAGTGTTACATGTCACCACACGGAGTGTAGTGCTGTGTTAATTAGGTCGGGTTTAAGGATAATTTCTCCCAGTATGTGATTGCCCCCTGTGATCTTCTCCTATGGTTTTGCATTTCAAGACCGGCAATAAAAAGAGATCACGGCCGTAAAACAACAACGGAGCTGCTCTCCAAGCAGGTAAGAAACCCTGCCTCCAGGGGTGACGACTAGCAAACCATGCCCCTGGTGTGGATGATTGATTGATGGGTGTGACATGAGTGTGGATGAGAGTGAGGTTAGGCAGAGTGTCTCGCGTTGGGGGACGAGAAGGCAGGGAGTTAGGTTTGAAGCGGGACACGGAGAAGGTGCGGGACAGAGGGGAGTGAGGAGTTGGCGGTTGGAAGAGAAGGGCATTACGGCTGGCTTTCCCTCGACACAGTGAAGAAGGCTGCACAATGCTTGCGTTCGTGCTGAGGCGAATTTGCTCACGTGATGGAGCAAGACACTGGTCATTGACTGTTGGCTGGATCGTGTGGGAACAGCCTCGAATCCTCGTGTTGTGCCATCGGGAAAAGGGACGGTGCCATCTTGCAGAGCAACGGCGTCTGTGAGGGCAATCGGTGAAAGAAGTTGCACGGCAATTTCTGAGCCCTGGTGTTGAGTATTGCTGCCCGAATTTCCTCCTGTACGTTTGCCCACCCAGGGAGCAACTGGGCACCATTTTGGACACATTTGGAAATGGAATGGAATGGAAGACAATGGAAAACAGGCAGCTGTTTGCAAACAGGGATGGTTGCTAAAAGGGTTAACATTTTTTTTATTTTAAAGCCATTAACTTGTTGAATATAGACATCGAATAAAATTGGACAGAATTGAGTATGTGATCTTTGCAGGTTATCATGGGAGGAACAAATTGCCTGAGCAAGAATTGGAAACCCGAGCGCCTCATGAACAGCAATTGGACAGCAATGATCGTCGTTCGTTCAAGAAGACCCTCACTGAACTTTATGCACTGCTTTCTGTTGGAAAGAGTCGGTAAGATGTTCTGACGACCTTCAAGCTGGGTTTCAAGTTTTCTATTAAATTATCTGGAACTAATTTTGCAATTGAAGTTTATAAAACCTTTGGTAATATGAAAGTCAATGTTTCGGTAAGAATAATTATGTCACAAGAAGTAAAATTACTGTTCAGTTGGTTGTAATTGCTGCTTACATTGTACTCATGCAGTTTTTAAATGTGTTAAGGAACTGAACCTCAAGAATAACTTTATGTACAACTTGCAGATGCCCATGGTAAAAAAACACCATCAAAAAGGATGCCTTTTATTCTTGTGCTGGTTGACAGAGTTGAAAAATGTGAGGTTATATATTTCTTAACAGGAATTTTTTTTTCGGGAGTGATCAAGGCAGCTATTAACTTGTTGAATTTTTTTTTCAACAAGTTAATTGCTGCCCGTTGACACTCCACCGCCTGGGTTCAATTTTTCTTTTTGTCTGTTTGAATATTTTTTTTATAATTTTCCAATCGGTTTGGATAAATTTTAAGCTAATTTTGCTTGGTTTTTTTTTCTCTCCGAGGAGTGTTTTAGGGTGGGACAGACAGCATTAGCATATTAAAAAATAAACTTTTAATCAATCATTGAAATTATTATCATCAGAGATCAATTGTAATCTCCTTCAGAGGAACCAGAATTCTTTGTCAAATATTTCCAGATTAATTGGGTTCTTTAACCCCTCTGGTTCCAGTAAAAGTACCCAACAAATGTATTCTTACCCTTTTAAAGTATCACTGAAGTGAAGGCGACCTGAAAATGTCAGTGTGTCTCCACTTGTAATCTACATGTTTCAAGTCGGCAGAGTCAAACCGAGATTATAAATTCCCACAATGAATGTATGGTAATTACTGAACAATGAGAAATGATCAAAAATTTTGGTTTTGGAGAAAATAAATCTAGCATCTAGAACAAATCTAGCAAACCAAAACCTCTTATTTTTTTTTTTTGACTTCAAATGATACAGCTCAATCAACTCTATACTAAAGCAAGACTTTAACTATTACTTTAACGGTCCAATTTTACTCACCTTGTGAGGTCAGCAAGTAAATGTTTTGACCCAATTTTTTCACAAAGTGGCAGGCAAGGAAATCACCTGAACTTGGCAAGAATTCGTAATTTGTTCAGCGTCTCGGTGATAACTCACCTACTCTTCGGAAAAACACCGTGGGAAAAACACGTCAATCAATGATCAATGCTGGCAGATGGGCTCTCGAGCTTAACGTCCTTCCGATGGGCAGTGTACACAAGGATGGCAGTTTATAGCGTGGTTGAAATTCATACTCAGGATAGACAGCTCAGAGGGAAGTACACATACCTCTAAGCCAGTGATTCTCAACCCTTCCTCTGTCATTTACCTCCTCGGCTTGATGTATTTTGCCATTTACCCCCTTACTCCCATGCAAAAAAAAGCATAGCCGGCATAGAGGCACAGACAAAAAGAAGATGGAACAACTTTATTATTAAGGTTTTGCACAAAATAAACTTTGATAAAGGAAAAAAGAAACCATACAGTCCACTTATATCAAACAAAAATACTAGCAGCATTATCAGTTGGAACTCTGCTGATTCATTGAGTCAACCAGTTTATTTATTTGAGGAGCTGTTGATGACAACGCTACCCTCATGTCGTCATCGGTTTTCAGGCGGTTCCTTGCCTTTGTCTTCATTACTACTAAAGGAGAGAAAACTGATTCACATAGATATGTGGTGACAAAGGGAACAAGCACTTTGAAGGTTCGCTGAGTAAGAAGTGGGAATGAATCTGTGAGCTTCATCCAGAAATCAACACCAACTCTATCAAATTCTTCCTTAAGACTAGCAGAGGACTGAATATCAATCGGCTCCTCTTTTGCTGGGTTGTCATCTCTCATTTCTGACAGATCAGTGGTAAAAGGTCTTAATATCCATCTTTCTGTCGGTATCATGTCTTCTGGAAAGTGGCCAGTGAAGTGATGCTTCAAGATGTTCAAATGTGCTGTGATGTCTTCATTTTTTTCAGGTAACGCACCAGTTCTTCTCTAATGGCCTCATCCAAGTTTGGAAAATTTGCAAATTCTTTTTGATTAACTCTTTGTGCCCATAAATCCTGCTTTGTCTGCAATGCTTTCATCTTTTCACCTGATTCAACGATGGTTACTGATTTTTCCCTGGAGTTTGTTGACTTGGTTAAGATGGGTAAATATATCTGAGAGGTACCCTGAAGAGGCGATGAACTTTGAATCAGAAAACTTTCCTACAGCTTTGAATCCCGGTCACGAAGAAAAATCTCTACCTCAGTACGGAGCTCAAACACTCGGTTCCTTGGCACACGTGAACTCGTATCCATCTACATGGCCTTCATGCACAACTTTATGGAATACTGCTTTCCCCTATGGGCTGGTCCCTTAGCCTTACAACTTCTTCAGCTTGGAACTGTGGAAACCAAGGCCTTCAAGATCATTGGAATCATTGGAAGCTGAGTCTATGGAATGAGAGAACATTTCCATCGCCGACAGGTCAGTGGCCTCTCTGTCTTCTTATTCCACCTCCTTTCTGGTCATGCAACCTCTGCTCTCTCTGTGCTTTGTTCCTGCTATTTCCCCCTCTCCCCCCCCCCCCCAACCAGTATCGGTACCTGAAGGGTGCATGCAATGCACCATCAGCCCCTTTCTAGTGAAACTCCCAAAATCAGGAATCACTGCTCACCGACACTCATTTGTTTCTCTCTTTCCCACCAGTGTAACCAACTTCCACATTCTCTTCGATCTCATTCTTCTCTCCAGGTCTTCAAGATAGCTGTTCACCACCATCTCAAGTCATCCTCCATCCAAAACCTTGATCTTTTCTACCCTCATTTACCCCCTCCCCACCCCCACCCTAAGTTTTTTTGCTTCTGTATCCATCTTGTCCCTTGTGTTTTCCCTTACCCTTATTACCCGTATCCCTCGTTTGCCCATCCCCATCTATTTTCTCTCTCGGCCCTGCTATTGATGGCATTTCCCCCCTTCTCTTCCTTTTGTTATATTGCATCCTGATCCATTCTTTGTTATCAATCTTCCACTAGCCTTGACTTTGTATACAAAAAAACAACTAAAGCACACTAATTTGTTGATTTTGATGTATGGTACCATACTCTTTACAGAGCATTGGTGCTACCGAAGCAGTTTCTTTGCAAGGCTTGTATTCGGTAGTTTGCCATTGCCCCCCCAGCTTTGTCCATGCTGTATCCTTTTTAATTATGAGCGTCAAGTATGGAAGCAGCACATACCATTTTTCTTTTAATCATCTTTTGGAAGGGTGGGGGCATACAGTCCATTTTCTTTGACCAGGATGTATTAATATTCATATTCAAATTTTTTAATAATATAAAACATTGAATGTATTGGATTACATGAAAACAGATAAGTCTTATGGAGATGGATTTTGTGAAACATTGTGCTGAGGCCCCTTCCCCCTAATAACTCACTCCCTGCCTATCATCTAAAACCATGACACAAGCAAAATGAAACAAATGATCACACCCTCAGCACAGACAGCTCTAGCTTTTGATTTATGCAATTATTGGTTGAGCATACGCAGTTTGAAACATAACTGGGTACTTCAGAATTCTCTTTTAACCGCAGCATGGAGGAGCCTCCACTGGAACAGTTGGATGAGAGCGAGAGTAGTAGCAAAAGTGATGGGAACGAAGAGGACCTTGGTGATTATTTTGAGGACCAGAAGACTAAAAGGTGGAGAAGCAAACAGCACACAGTGCATGAGAGGAGTGCCAATAACGTTTGCATTAACAGAGGTATGGAAAATGTTACGAGGAATATCAATTAAAGATATTTGTTTAAAATTATTTTTATTGATGATCAATTTGATAACTGAGCCTTACTCTTATGACCTCAACCACCAGAGGTGAAGGAGGTTATGTTTTCACCCCTCTCTGTCTGTCTCTGTCTGTGTGCAGGATATCTCAAAATATTGTGGATGGATCCAAATGAAATTTGGTGGGCAGGTTGGGTGTGTGACAAGGACGAACTGATTACATTTTGATGAAGATCCGGATCTGGATCCAACTACTAGAATTTTCTTAGTGATTCTTCACCATTGAGAGATAGGGCTAAACTAATATACAGTATGTCACGATATCTCAAAAGGTTTGGACGGATTCGGATGAAACTTGGTGGACAGGTTGGGTATGTGACCACGACAAATTGATTCGATTTTGGTGAAGATCTGGATATGAGAATTATTTAATTTTTAATGTTATTCTTCACCATTGAGAGACGGCCAAAAACGATATGTAGTCATGATATTTCAAAAATGTATTGGGCCCGATGTGTTCTCGTGGATCAGGCATTACGTGGTGGAGGTATGTGCTCCACCGAGTGCCCTTCTAGTTTTTCTGATGTTGAGGGACACACTCTGGCCCCTACACTTTATATTTTAATATAACCACTTTGAAGAATAAGTAGTCAGGTGCAAGTCTTGGACGAAGAACATGGATGCCTGCATTCCAGAGACGTCTCAAGATGGTGTTGACACTTATTCTTCGAGGTCCAGGGAGTGTGTTTGCAGTACTCTGGGCAGTTTGAAACTGATTACATAGATGTATCGGTCCTGAACAGGCGTCATTGTCCTGGGATGTCCACTCCTTGTCATATCCCTTTTTTTTTTTTTTTTTTTTTTTTTTTTTTTTTTTTTTGTATACCTTGGTCGAGGCTCGTATGAGAGCTAACACACAACTCACAGCAAGGAGGCATGAGACAAGAGGGGTGGGAGTGGAAGGGACTAAAACATTGGGGAACAGACACAGGTGAACTGTGGAAGGGAGAGGGATGGGGATGGGACGGGGAACATGGCGAGGAGAAGATGGACATTACAGGGACTTTCAGGAAGGAAAGCAGGAGAATTGAAGGAAGTGGGCTTGGGTGGATTATCGGGGTAGAAAAGATCGAGGATTTGGATGGGGGAAGATAAGAGGTGGTGGTGAACAGCTGTTTTGAAAGCCTGGAGGGAAGAATGGGAAAGAATAGAGTGAGGTAGTTTATTCCAAAGGCGGGCAAAAAGAGGAATGAAAGAGTGAAGATGAGCAGTGATTCGTGATTTTGGTAGTTTTACCAGAAGGGGGTTGTTGGCGGACCTTGAGCGCCCTGTGGAAATGTGGTGGGGACAAATCGCAGAGAGAGCAGGGGGGCAAGGCTGGAGAGGAGTCGGTAGAAGATAGAAAGACCACCGACCAACCTGCGGTGATTGAGTGAGAGGCCCAAAGACTCAGCTTCATTGCGGGAGATGCCAATGATCTTAAAAGCCCTGGTTTCGACAGCGTGAAGTCGAGAAAGGTGGGAGGCAGGAGCACCAGCCCAGAGGGGAGAGCAGTACTCCATCAGGCTACGGACAAAAGCTTTGTAAGTAGTCAGGAGCTCAAGAGGGCCGAGGAAGGACTTTGCACGACGGAGGATTCCCAGTCGGCGACTGGCTTTTGAGGCAAGGTTGGAAATGTGACTTTCCCAGGAAAGGTCATGGCAGATAGTGAGACCCAGAAGCTTGAAAGAAAAGACTTCTTCCAGAGGATTGTTGAGAAAGTGGATGGGGGGGTTTTGTAAACGGTCCTTTCGAAGAGACATAGTGAGAGTGTGAGATTTGTGTGGATTGAAAGACATGTTCCACGTGTTGGACCAGTTTGTGATTTTATCCAGATCTGCAGTGAGCGAAGAAGCTGCTGCTTGCCGGTCTGAGGGATGACAGATGGTACGGCAGAGGGTGGAGTCGTCGGCAAAGAGAAATAGAGGATTTTCCAGAGAGTCCGAGATTTCCAGAGAGTCCCTTGTTGATCCAGTGGGTTGATAATGTCTTCAGAGATCATAAACAGTTCTTCTCCTCATGTTGAAGAGCCTTGCAACATGGCTCATGGAAGACCCTGCTCGAAGGTGTCCAATCAATGATTTGATTCCTCTCATTTTCTTACAGATTGTAATGGGTTGTTAAATAATGTAATCCGTGTGTTTTTAGGATGATCCACACATTGATGTCTTAGAAAGACCGTTTCAAATTGTCTCAGAATGCCTTGAGTCACCTCAAAAAAATCTGTGGGCACAAAAGTTTCACGTGCTGAAGGATTATTGCATGAGGCAATTACGTTACGTGGAAACGTGCGATCAGGTGTTCTGCACATCCCTCATGCCAAAAAGGCACTTGGAATGAATGATAGACCAGTCCTTCAACAATTACATGATCAATTCTACATGTTCACTTTTTTTCTTATGGTGGAGAGTATACGTTTTTGCGTTGTCTGTGCATCCATCCTTCCATTATTGTTTTTTTTTTTTTGTTACCAAGTTAACTCGTGAACCACCACAGGTCATTGATACCTGTGTTGGTTCAATTGCTTTAAAACAAATTTGGTCATCGGAAGTATTCCCTAGCATTAAACGAACCAGCCTATAAACTTGGTGTTGGTTTAGTGGTCAGGGTGGTGGCTTGGGATCCTAGGGTCCTGAGTTCAAGTCTTGCTTTACTGCTGAATTAACACCAGGGGGTTGATTCAGCCTGTCATCCTTCCAAGGTCGGCAAAATGAATACCAGTGTAGCAGCCAAAAGGCTGCAGACAAAGGGAAGGGGTATTGAAGAATTGATTAAAAATCTGGTATTGGTGTGGCGCAGGCATGACGGGCTGAATGGCCTCCTCCTGTGCCTTAATTCCTTGTAAATTCCTTGTCAATTCATTGAACCCTGCAGCCCTGCCGATGAGTGAATGAAAAAAAACAGTCTACTCTTGTTTTTTTTTTTCTTCTTTTTTTCTCCTGCCATTACAGTTTTATGCTGTTGATTTAAAAGTGTTAAAGTGATAAAATGAAGGTATTTAAACCAATATCTTCTCTCTCCCTCTATTGAGTGCAGCCATAGGCTGCTGGTTGCATCATTGGTTGGGACGTGGCTATGCCGCTGATGCAGTGTCCCCCTTACCAGTACACTGGTGTTCATTTTGCCAACCTCGGAAGGATGACAGGCTGAGTCAACCTCCTGGTGTATTTTAATTCAGTGGCCAACGGGGCTTGAACTCAGGACCCGAGGATCCCAAGCCGCCACCCTAACCACTAAGCCAACACCAGGCTTACAATATCTTCTCGATGTTTAAACAGCTCCTGCTCTCTTTGAACTTATTATAAACTGTAAATGTTTCTGGCAAATTTAAAAACAAACAAACTAGTGATTGAATGAATTGGATAAGCGAAACATTCAATCATTTTAGGGGTTATGTTGTTGTGTGGGCAACATGAGAAACAATGTATAGCCAATCGAGCAAACATGGTGGTAGCTGCAAAAAAAAAAATCAGGAAAATCTACTGATTCTAATTGGTGCATTTAATCAGATATAATAAGGATGCAAAGTGGAAATAAAAGAAACCTCATGATCCAATCGAAAAATTCTGAGTCACTGCAAGTAAAAGTTTGATAGGATATTGATAAACACAGTTATGTTGCCCACAACTGCCTGTGTCTTTTATTTTCTTCAAATGTGACTCTGCTGTCGGGAATGCTTCATGC
>NC_140970.1:58849432-58986932 GCF_056783735.1 Eptatretus burgeri | reverse complement strand
CATTTAACACAAGTGGAGGCCAATGAACTTTGTGTGTGATTTTGAAGGTCATTGGTTACACATTAGCTAATTTACAATTGCTATTATAAGGGGGGTGGGACACTTATCCAACCAAGATATTCGAGTTTTATATTTTAAATTATTTTTATGAAAGATGTAGAATTGGTTTTTCACTTGGAAGTTGTGGGTTACGATTTGTAAATAAAGGTGGAAAAAGCCTGATTTAATTCCAGGCTATAAGGCAACAAAGGGTGAAATTTTTTGAACGGGGGTGTAGACTTTCTATAGGCACTGTTTTACATTTTTATTTCAATTGTGATGTGTTTTCATTTGGCCAAAAAGTTCCATCTTGATTTCGTCAGACCACAAACCAAGAGCCAATGCTGGCTGTCACCCACCTTCCTTGATATTTTCTCGAAGCCCAGGGCCTGAAACCACCTTTTTCCATTGGCCCTTGGTTTAAACTATCGCGGAATTTTCCAGGAATGTTACCCCATGATATTTGAGGGTTTGCTGCATCTCAAACATAATCCTTTCCCATTTTATCCTTTCATTTCCACTTGCCTCACGTGCCAGTGCCAAACGGGCTGCAGCCTGACTGCAGGAGTTCTGCAGGTGGTGCACTTCATCCTGCTGGCGAATAAGCAGTCCTTCCCGTGCTTGTAAGCATCTTTCCCAGGCTGCCAACTCTTTCACACGACTTGCCAATACATTTCCTTCGACCTGTATACCAAGCAAAGTATTGAAACATTTTCCTCAACAACACCAGACTCGGAGCCATAATGGTTGGAGCATCTGCTCTAAATCTGGGCCATCAGCAGTATAAATTTGGACCATTCATCAAACACTTCAGAAAATTGTAAGTGCTGCTTCCTCACTTGATGCTCAGTATTTAGAGGATAAAACAGACAAACTATGTGAGTTGGCATTCATGGGGAGGAGAAAATTTATCCTCAGTTGCTCCATTGACTGTGCAGAGGGAAGCAACATCATAAAGAATATGTTGCCAGTGCGCAAAGCATTCCTGGAAGTGACAACATTTCTCCAAAGGTCAACAGTAGCTTTTGTCTGAATTTCAGTCTGTGTGTGATTTGTGTTGGAGCATCACCTTTGGATCTTACCTTGTATGTTGACACCCCCCCCCCCCCAACCACCGATATTTAGGCACTGAAAAAAGAAATGTTCCCACTATTTATTAGCTGCACAAGCGACCCATGAAAGTAAATCATAGCTGTAGGGGATTGCTCATTTTCTTTATAACACCAGCTGACCAATTAAAGCAAACCTGACTGAGGGTAACTTAATTTAATTCCATAAGCCTCACAACAAATGTGTCCATCCTGAAGTAAGCCAGAAAACGTCATCTTACAAATCCCAAGGCCAAACTCCTCAACCAGACTCCTTCCAATAAGTTATGGTAGTACCTTGTAAATTCTGTCTCTGTCATATGCTCCTCCCTCCATCCCATCCCTCCCCTCAAACAGCAGTGTCTCAGTCTCTGCCCAAGATAAAGCTGAATGTCTGAACTCTGCATTTGCCTCCAAATCTCATGCAGCAGTTCATTTCTGTTTAATCTCTATCCTCCCCCGCCATACCCACTGTCTACTGGATCCTGTGTTATTTTCACCCAGGAAGGTAGAGAAAGTTGAACCGTCTGGCTTTGACTGCACTTCGGTGATCGGTCTGCTTAGATGCCATCAGTGTCCTTGTTCTCAAATACTGCTCTGACATTCTTGCCTCCCCTCCCTCCCCCACCCTACCTGCCATATTATTCTGTCTTTTTGCTTTGGCCACATCACCTCTGCATAGAAGCCAGAAAACATCACTGCCCACCTCAAAAATTGTGCAAAAAGCAAACCCTATCAACTATGGACCCTCTCATTAAACTTGCTGAATCCAGGCAAATAGCACACCTTAACACTTTTATTGCTCACTTCTCCCACCTATGGAACCACCTTCCAGAGGTTGTTCTGTCTCACCCCCCCCTCCCCCAGGGCCTCAAATAGGCAAGTGCACTGCCACCTCGTGTCATTCCCTATCTTGATCCATGATCTTTATTACCACCCTCAACCCTTCCTAATCCAACCCTCTCACTTGCAACCAATTTCAGAGTTCTCGTTCTATCTATCCATCTTTCCTGTTTGTTATCCCCTTGCCGGTTGTACCCATTTGTTGCCCCACTACTTCACTGTCAATTGAACCTTGTTCTTTCATGACATTCACTCTTGTGGAATTATTTTTAACTAGCAAATAAAACCTGTCACCTCGCTGACGGGGGTATCAAGCAGGGGGGCTGAGAGAGGAGGGAGGGGAGGGAGAGAAAGGAAGAGAAGAGAAAGGAAGGGGGGAGAGAGAGAGGAGGCAGGAGGGAGGGAGAAGGAGGAAAGGGGGGTGGGAGGTGGGGAGAACTTTGCCTCACAAAACGTTGCTATACCACAGGAGGGAGGGAAAGAGGGAGAGGAGTATGAAGAAAAGAAAAAAAGAAGAGAGAAAGGTGTGGGGTGAAGGTGGGGTTAGTAAAGAGAATGACATGTTATGTTTGATGACAGAACACACACACACAAAAATAAACTCGTGTCAGAACAGCTGCACACATGACGACACAACAGAGTTGACAATGTCATCCGCTGGCACATCTGCACAAATTTAGATGTCCCAGTTCCAGAAAATTTGTGGGAACATGAACCAAAAGTAATCACTGAAAACATGGAAGTACCTAGCGCTCACATATGACCTAATGATCCCATCGAGCATGAACATCGAAAACAAAGCATTGCGACCAGATATCATACTTAAGTCCAAAAAAAAAAAAAAAAGAGAAGAAGGCATTGCTGATTGAGGTGTTAATACCAGTGATTTTGGACTAAACAATGCAGAAATGAAGAAAATGACAAAACACAAAGACCTCAAGAATGAAGTGAGAAGATCCTGGAAGCTGAAGAATGCCAAAGTTGTACCTGTGATAGCTGGACCGCCAGGAATGATGACAAAGAACCTCACAGAGATAATAAACATGGGGCAGTACCCCTGGGTGCTCACCTGGTAGCGGCTGGATAAGATAACCAGGCAACCACTGGTAGGCATGGATGACCTACAAAATATATAACGGAGAGGAAAGTAAATACCTATGGATTTTTTCTTTTTTTTAATGCCATGAACAAACCTTGGTACATTACAGGTGAGAAAGATTGTGGTCAAGTTTCATCGAAATTGTGTGTATGGTCTCAGAAACCCCCCCCCCCTCCCCGCAGTCGAACCCTTTCGACCCCAATTGCTTTTAATGTCGTGAACAAACTTTGGTCCATCACGGCTGGTGAGGATAGTGGTCAAGTTTCATCGGAATTGTGTGTGTAGTTTCTGAGAACAAAGCAAATGCATATTTTGGGGGGCAACCCCCCCTCTCCCCATCGACCTACCTCGACCCTATTTTTTTTCAATGTCGTGAACAAACTTTAGTAGATCACAGATGGTGAAGATGGTGGTCACGTTTCATCGGAATTGCATGTGTACTTTTGGAGAAGAAAGCAAATACATATTTTGGGGGGCAACCCCCTTAGAGCAGATTTTTCTTATGTCATGAACAAACTTTGGTAGGTCATGGGTGATGAAGCTTGTCGTGAAGTTTCATCGGAATTGTGTGTATCGTTTGAGAAGAAAGCAAATACCTCCTTGGGGAGGTAACCTACTCCCCCCTCCCCCCGGTAACCTCCCTCTGTAGACCCTGTCAGACCCCGTTTTTTTGTTTATGCTATCACAGATGATGAAAGTTATGGTCAAATTTCATTGAAATCGTATGTGTAGTTTCTGAGAAGAAGTTGCAAGTATATGTGGACGGACGGACGGACGACGATGTGCCATTCCATAAGCTCCCTGGAACGATTTTACAGGTGAGCTAAAACCATCCCTGGGAATATTATTGCAAATGAACTACAGTTGGAAGCTGTCGGGGGCTCAGTGATGATCCTGAAGAGAGCCCTTGACACAAAACTTTGAAAACAGAAAACTTCACAGCTTGGTCCATGAATCGTGACCCCTTTCCAAAATGAAGGTGGATGCTTTGAGCCTTCACTGGGAGGACTCCATTCCACATTCTGAAACCCACATATGTAGATACCAATCAACGACGCACGTGCGCGCGCACACACACACACACACACACACACACACACACACACACACACACACACACACACACACACACACACACACACACACACACACACACAGTTAGTGGAGGACGATGAGGGTGAGCTCGCGGAGCGTGTAGGGACCCAGTGCGAGCAGCAGGATGGCCTCCTCCAGGAATGAGGGGAGGGAGTATGTCACCTTGAGGCAAGTCACGACCAGGTGGGTTCGGTCGTGCTTTGCAAGGTCGAGGGGAGGAGTACTGCGAACGGGTGCATGCCGAGCTTGGGGGGTATAGAGGCCCCGGAGACCCTTGTGGGGACACGAATACCCAGTGTGGTTGTCCCGGTGTGTGTGGTGAAAGGGGTGAGTGCGCCCCTGTGTGTGAGTGCGTCCCCTTGTGTGGAAGCGACCCCGTGTGTGGAAGCGACCCCGTGTGTGGAAGCGACCCCGTGTGTGGAAGCGACCCCGTGTGTGGAAGCGACCCCGTGTGTGGAAGCGACCCCGTGTGTGAGTGGTGTGGTGGCAAGTGTGCCGAAGGGCGTGCTTCCCAGCATGCCGTGTGTAAGTGAGACACCGCGGGTGAGTGCCCCCGCGTGTGTGAGTGGTATGGGTTGTGTGAGGGAAATGGCACGAGTGAGTGAGCGGCCGAGTGTGAGAGAGACAGCGTGTGCAAGGTCGCTGTGTGTGAGGGAGATGTCGGTCGGCATGCGGGAGCACGCAGCCGCGTCTCCCGGTGTGAATGTGATGGAATGGACTGTGAGCGTCGTAACACGCAGGTGTGCGTGGTTGGAATGGCGACGACAACGACAATTGAGAGACAAAGGCCGGGTAGCGGCTGTCGATGTTTCGGGGACCGTGCCGGGTTCACCCAGCAGCGAGCGCGAGGTCCGTGCTGTGCAACGCACGAGGCCCCCACGTGCTCGCTTGCGGGAGTGAAGTCCCGGTCCGGAAACTAGCGCGGTGAATGTTGCCGATCCCGCGACGGACAAAGTTTAGGCAGGTAAACGAATTTGGACCAGACGGGTTCTCCACGCGGGCGGGTGTGTTAAGTTCCATCGGGCAGAGCACATGTGTTCACGTGGGGAACCCCTCGAGACGTGAGGCTTGTGTTTTTTTTTTTATGCTCTGGGTGCCGTCATGGCTGCGTGTGTGGTTGGAATCCAGCAGGAGGGTGAATCCCTGCCGGATGGTACCGTCCAAGAGGGACGCGAACAGCTGACATGATGTCACGCCAAAGGTGCGCGGCTGTGAATTGCCGCGCTGGTACGCAGGTTGTGAGTTTCCGCGCTGGTGCTGCGCAATGAAAAAAAAAACCAAAAAAACAGCAAGCCTTGCTTTCGGGTGAACAGGATCCCTAGGCAAGGGGTGGAAGACCCCCTTGGACTGGGCACAGGATGAACACTAGTTAGGGGGAAGGGTTAGCTTAGTTAGACCGGCTCCATGGGGCAGGGGTAAGTCCTCATGGGGCCCGTGGAATGGATTAGGTAGAGGGATTTAGTTGAGATTTAGGTTGGGAAATGATTTTTAGAGGTTGGAGGACATGGACAGACTTGTGAATGTGTGGAGGGGACGTAGTTTAGCTACGTAGTGTTAAAAGGAACGTGCTGTAGTGTAAGGGACGATGTGGGAGCACGAGTTAGTTAGGCGAGGTGGTTAGCAGGATGGCAGAGTTCAGCGGTGTGTGTGTTGAAGAGTTGTTGGTGAGTGGATTGGAAGCATGTGCTTGGTGAGTGAGTGAGGCCAGCGGGTCTGTGTGAATGGAGCGAATGGGGAATGCATGGTGTGATGAGTGATTGGGGGGAGGAGTGACTCCCGCCCAAGGGACCCCGGGGTCAGTGTAGAGTGAGTTAGTGGGTTAGTCAAATTGACAAAATGGAGGTCGTTTTGTTGTTGGTGGGAGTGTAGGCTCGAAACCCGTTTGGAGGGGTGCAGGAGCCCTGTTGACGGGCTGGGAGCGTGGCTGCGAAAGGTGAGTATTGCTGAGTGGGTACCCCGGGCAGCAGGCTAGTCAGCCGTAGTAGGCCAAGGGCCCATGGGGGGCCGGGATAGCGTAGTGGGCACGGGTGCGTCTGCTTAGTGCGGGGGCCCGGGGCGCCATTAGCCGCGTGGGCAGTGTTGTGGGCACGGGTGACCCTCGGAAAGGGGCCCGGGAAGCCAGCCTGCCACGTGTGCGTTTCGGGGGAGTTGCCATGGGGGGCACTCCCCGGTGTTTAGGGAGCTGGTAGGCTCGGAGGCAGTGTCGTGCCCGGGGGTGCCATTGTAGGAGAATCGGCAGAGGGTAGTGCCTGCCAAAGGGAGTCACGCGTCCCAGCCATGAGACCGTGTGAGGGCACGGAAAGAAAATTGGGGAGCGAGGCCCGAAATTTGAGAGGACACCAACACAGGCGACGGGAATCTGGGTTTATAGAACCAATAGTTTAAGCGAGAGGCGCTTGTTGAAAGCCCCGGGGTAGTTTAACAGTAAAATGGTTAGGGGAGATTAGGAAGTGTACCCCTCCGCACCATCCATCCCTTCGCTCTCGTTGTGGGCCGCTGGACCCACTTTGTGTTATAGATCGCTGAAGTCTGGGGAGGCCATCTTGAGGCTTCGTTGGGCCTCGACACGGGACACTAGCTCTCCCTTATTCCCCTCCGGGAAGGGAACGCAGGGGTTGGAAGTAGGCTAGGTGACAGGAAAGGTTAGCCGAACAAGGACAGTAAAGGGGGTTAGGGGACGATTTATAGGGGGGAAGTAAAAATAAAAACAACAAAAAAATAAGTTGGGGCTAAATTGGGTTTTTTCCAAATTAAGGGAGTGGGTATGGACAGTGACAGACAAAGGCGATAGGTGGGAGGGAGACCGTAGGGTAGGTCCGAGCCCGCCTTCCGAGTGGCCAGTACCACCGCACTCCCTCCACCAACCTCCACTGACAGGCAAAGGCTGGCCAGCTTCATCTGCTGGCTGTGTTGCTTCAAGGCCTGTGCCGGCCAACTTCATCGGCAGCTGTTGTGTTGCTGCGAGGCCTGTACCGGCTGGATTGTCTGCGGCTGCTGTGCTTCAAGGCCTGTGCCGGCCAGTTCGTCTGCCGGCTGTGTTTGCCTGCAATGGCCTTGTTCTGCCGGCTTTGTTTGCCTGCTGCCTTTGCCATGCCATGCCCACTGCCCATGTTTACCAGCCCCGTTCAATTTTGCTTTGCCCCCCCCCCCCCTGTTCATTGCCATGTGCACCAGGATCAGAAAGCAATAGTTTGCAAGCTGCAAGAACTGCCCTGTTGGCAGCTACAACACGGGCCTGCAGTGGCGGCCCATGCACCGTGTTTGCGTCCATCCATTCATCCATCCGTTGTGTTCATTGCGTGTGCCACTTGAGCTGGCACGGAGACTGCGTTTGTGCAGCCCATGCACCGTTGTGGTTCACTGGGTTCATTTCAAAAAGGGGAGGCCTTGGACTGCCGGCCACGTTCCCTGTCACCTGCATTGCTTGAGCCAGAGACTGCATGCGAGCAGCCTGGCTCCCTGCTAACTGCTTTCTTTTTTGCAGAGTCCATTGATCCTGGGCCATGGTTTCGTGTAAAATTTGTAAGTTAAGGTTAAGATGTACTGTAAATATGAGTGCACCCCCGGCATGTCTGTCTGAGCGCTGGCAATTTTATTTAAGTCGTCTGTGTGAGTGGGTTTGTTTAATGAGTTACTCAGCCCTCAGGTTATTTATTTTGGGGACACGAATTCCATGAATGTCGCACTCAGGGATCCGTAGGTAAAACGTACTAGGGGAGAACTACACATGATGGCACACGAAAATTTGACGACTCGGGACGAGTCTGTAAAAAGGGGAGGGGGTAGTGTTGCGGTTGAGGAAATTTGCAAACCACCATTCAGGTCCCGTAGGTGAGATATATCTGTAAGTACATGTGTAGTTAGCCCCAAACCTGTTGTTTGGAGGGAATAAATGTGATTCATTCGGGTTGCGACCCTTTAAGATAGCCGTTTTTCTGTTCTATCTTTATTTTGAACCAACCACGTCTCAACCGCCATCACACAACAACCACCAACCGCAACGCCGCTTCACAACAACAACAACGCCAACAGCCACGACCTTTACCTTCACAACTCGCTCCCGCAAACATCGCATCACCGCCATTCCAAACATCGCCATGGCCATGGACCACCACTTGAAACCCTCCACCACCTTCGCCTCTCCTTCTGCGGCCATTCCCGCACCGCTTGAGGGCACCGAGCGTCAGGCTGCCCTGGCCTCGTGCGGGACGCGCGCCGAGCCGCGGGTGCAAATAGCGGCCTTTCCGAGGAGAAGTCGGATCAGGAATGATACACGCCCACTTCTGATCCATCCAATCAGCAAGCGTGGGGCGGTTTGGCCCCGCCTCCAGGCGCGTCGGAGTAGAATCGATATATGCAAATTCGAGGATCAGGGGAGACTCACGCCCCTTTTTCTCTGTCCAATGGGCGAGCGTGGCTCCACCCCCGAGCTCGTTCTGATCCAGAAACTTGCATATGGGTTCTCCTGCCGGACTATAAAGTGCCGAGCGCGGGGCGAATTTAGTGAGTTTTGGGTCGGAGGGAGTTGGGGGGCAGTCAGTTTTGAGTTGGAGAGAAGGTTGGAGGCAGTGAGTTGGAGTCAGGAAGGTCGAGGCAGTCAAGTCGGGTCTGGAGAGTGGCAGTCTGTCGGGGTTCGGAGTCTGTCGGGGAGCTGCAGAGAGGGGAAGCCTGGAGCCTGGAGCGCAGTCGAGGTGGTTTGCTGCAGTCGGCTGAGGAGAATTGGGGAGGAGGTCGAATAGCTCGGGTCCAAGGCAAGGAAGACGGCGGTCGGCGACGAGGTCGCAGTGGAGTCGCTCGTCGCGGGACCCAAGCAAGCCAGCTATCCTCTTTCCACAGAGCATCAACAATTCCCCCCCTTCTTTCCCCCCGCACTGAGATAGTGTGAAAAGGGGGCCCCGTTCCCACCCCACTCCAAGCAGTGCCAACGAAACCCGCGAAGGAGCGCGGAGTCGGGGCACCGCCGCCACATTTGCGGCTCATCACAAGACACGGGTAGGATCCACCCGGTCTCGCGGCCCACAGGCCCCGTCTGCCCCCTTGTCTTTGAGGGTGGCCCTTTTCTTTTGCTTTTGAGTAAATGTGTTGTCGGCGCCGTCTGTAAAGTAAAACTGTGTAAGTGTTGCCGTGTGCTCGCATAGTCGGTAGTAGATCTGCATTGCTGTGTTTCTTTTGTAACATCTGCTTTTGGTGCATAATTGTTGTAATTGTATATGTGTGCTCTCTGTGTGCCGCGGAATAAATGTGCATTATGTTGAACTGTTTTCCCGTTTCGCTTCGTCTTTTCTTTAATTGAATCTCCATCTTGCTTCACGTAAAGGGTTGGTAGTGGGCTTAATACGCCCGATAATTAATCGGAACCGTCCCGGTCGACGATAACACCGCTCGGTTATCCCGATAGTACGGAACGGGTCGCTTTAGTGGCCCGTGTCTGGAGTCGACCTGCGGCGAGGTGCGATCGCCCGGTCTACCCTCCGTGTGGGTACTTAGGTAGGTCGAATTTGGCGAACAACCCTATCCCACGCGGGGGGGCCGATTGGCACGATCGTGGTGAGGCCGAAAGGCCCACCCGTGACTAGTTCCCGGCGTTAGTCCGAGAGGGTCACGACAGAATTGTCCGTCCGGTGGGTGACGTGCCGCGATTCGAGTTACGTGGCCGCTCGCATGCCGGCGGGCACGAATTCGCAACAATATATATATATATATATATATATATATATATATATATATATATATATATATATATATATATATATATATATATATATATCTTCTTCTTCTTCTTCTTTCGGCTGCTCCCGTTAGGGGTCGCCACAGCGGATCATCCGTGTGATCCGCATAGTGATTTGGCACATGTTTTACGCCGGATGCCCTTCCTGACGCAACCCTGGTCGCCTCTTACGACACAGGGATATGGTACACCTATTTTAACCGGGGTATACACCGGCCCAGTATACTGGTACTCATTTCGCCGACCTCGGAAGGATGACAGGCTGAGTCAACCCCCTGGTGTATTAATTCAGTGGCCCAACGGGGCTTGAACTCAGGACCTTTTGGATCCCAAGCCGCTGCCCTAACCACTGCGCCAACACCAGGCTATATATATATATATATATATATATATATATATATATATATATATATATATATATATATATATATATATATATATATATATTTATATATATATATATATATATATATATATATATATATATATATATATATATATATATATGTATATAGGCTGAAGAGAAGGCTATATATATATATATATATATATACATATATATATATAGCCTGGAGAGAAGGCTATATATATATATATATATATATATATATATATATATATATATATATATATATATATATATATATACATATATAATGTGGTAGGAGTGGCTGATAAGCATGAGGCAAAAGAAGTCAAACTGCAATACATGTCCACTGGGTGAATGAGAATGACATAATCACGGCAAAAGTTGCAGTGTTATCAACCAGGTCACCTTGTTTCATAGTAAGACATTCTTTTTATCAATATTTAGGTCAAAAGACTCTTGGGTAAAGGGAAACAACTGACAGCCAATTCGACTATAGCATAAAAAATTAAATTTATAAAGCACCAGCAACAATTATAATTGAGAGTACATGAATATAATTATTTTTCTTCCACACCTGTGAGCAAGGAGAAAAGATCCAATAGGTGTTCGTTTATATTGCAGTTGCTTGATAGTTGGTATAAACTGTATCATGTGAAGAGGACTGTTAATGCTCCGTTAAAGAGAGGAATGTTTGTAGTGTACATTGATAGCAATTGGAGCTGCGAAGCCAACATAAATTTGGTAAATAAGTTGAATATATTAATGAGTTGCAAAATATCTTTGACTACAACACTGTGATCTATTGCTCTATATAACATAGCTATATTGCTCTCTTTGATGATTAAACAGCTTCATCGTTTGTATTGCTTGATTAGTTAAGATAAGGTGAATGTCCCTTCAATGGGCCATCAGGTAGGATAGTTCCATTCCAAGGGGCTTAAAACCTATCTGTCCACTCAACACAGCAACATCCTGGAGCAGTCACTCCAACTGAGTGCTGTGTATTATGGATGGGAGGGGAGGGGAAATAGACAAAGCTGATGTAATAACTGAATAGAGGTGGAATCAACATCTAAAATACACGAGTGATGTCCTATTCACCTGTAAACCCTGCAAAATCACCTCCGAAAAAAATAGGGCAGAGTGACGGATGTGTTGTGGGAATCTGCTCGTCACCGCAAACCCCTTTGATTGTTGTATTCGTTTTCTGTGCATTCCAGAGTCACACACTGGATGTTGAGCAGTTAACAGGAGCATTGCATCGAGAGACACAGGGAAAACATCGTCTCAGCTCTTCTTTCAAAACTCTCAAAGAACTGAATGACAATCTCAAATACCAGGTGGGCAAAGCATTAATGGTACATTGTGAATTGATCTGCAACATTGATTAAAATTTCAATTGACTGATATTTCTTTGGAATGATCTGATAACTGGGTTATGTTCCATTACTCACTTTCGCAATTATATCATTGTATTTTGTGTAATGGTGGTCTTTTGTTTGGAAATACTGTTAGTACAGTGGATAAGCCCTCATATTTTAACAAATTGTGCATTTTATGAGAAAAGCATGAAATTTCTAGCATAGTTAGGTCATACCATAATGTTTATTTTTGGATGTGGAGGGAAGTCTGATTTGACCTCTGAGGGGACAGTGAGAGGTCAAATCCAAGATGGCCGCTAGTCACCCTTGGTCTAATGTTCAAATGTCCTTAATTTTGGAACCAGACTGCGCAGAAAAACATTTACGGTGTCATTCCCAACTAAATTGGGGATGCCCATTCATTTGGTGATACCTTTGAGAATGTCAGAATTCAAGGAAATGAATTTAGGTCAAGGTCAAGGTAAAAATTTATCAAAAAATAAGTAATCAGGTTAAGGTACTTGTGACAGTGCTGGAAGAGATGGGGAATCCATTTTAGAACACAGTCAAGACCTACTAGTCATTGACACAAGGGACATCGTGGACACCCAAGTGGCTGAAACTGTGAGAAGGATCAAGACTCTTGGTGAGGAGCAGTACACCAAGTTTGTGAGAGAAAGGCTGGAACAGTGTACAACACCTATCACACAAACACTTCCAAAGAACAAGTTGCCACTGTTCAGTAGGCCACCGGTCAAGATTAAGTCAAAACAGAAGGCACAGCTCGCAGCACTGAAGAGTGACTGTGGTCTCTTTTCGAGGCTGTACATCTCCTTCAAACACGAGACGGAGACATGGACAATTTCTTCTCCCATGAAAACCAGGCAGCCCCGCCAGCTCTGTCAACTGGAGGGAAAATTCGGATTGGGGTTAAATCAGATCTACTTCGCTGCCTGGAATCAGATCTGCTCGAAAAGAATAGTGTGCCTATGGCTGATGCAACAATTCTTGATGGTGCAGCTGTGGTTCAAATGCTAAATCCGGGAACATCAAGAACATTTCAAGAGTATGGAGAAAGAGTGTTTGCACCATACATCTCTGCTCAACTTGAGAAAAGCAGCCGCATCGACCTTGTCTGGGATGTATACCTACCCGCCAGCCTCAAAGCCTCAACAAGACAGAAGAGGGGAAAGGGCACCAGGAAACGAGTGGCTCCTTCTACTGTGATGCCAAAGAACTAGAAGGACTTCCTTTGATGCGATTATAACAAAACTAAATTGTTTGCTTTCCTGTCACGCGTAGTTGTTCATCTTCCTCTCGCAGAGGGCAAGGAACTGTATGCAACAGATGGAAGTGGAGTCCTTTTAGTCCAGGCAATCTAGCCCATTTTTTCACTTGATTGGGAACAAATTGCAACAAATATTTTTTTTAGCACAATGCATTTGTATGAGATCCCTAGAACACCATACTAAGAGTCCTAAGAAATCCCTGTTGCGGAAATACGTCTAATTTGCATAAATCCAATTTGGTGGCCAATAATCTATATATTAATACTGATGGACCAATTTTGTGCTCCTCCGAGCGGTCGCGTCACGTTTTTCTCGGTACTGTGACCTGGACTGAAAGAAACTTCGTACCTGTAAGAGTGCATCGCACATAGTGGCAATAGTCAACCTTCAACTCTGAAGCATTAGAATAAATATAAATATATCAATATCATCACACAGAAACGGTGTAGTTCCTGGAATCGTCCACCGGAGGGCACATTTTCAACTTTGAACAGTAAAGTGTAATTCGAAGAAATATAAATATATCAATATCATCACAGGGAAACGGTGTAGTTCCTGGAATTGTCCACCGAAGGGCATATTTTTCAACTTTGAACAGTGAAGTGTCAGGAGAATCTATTAATACTGAAGGACCAATTTTGTGCTCCTCCTAGCGGTTGCGTCACGTTTTTCTCGGTACTGTGACTTAAGAAGTTTTGACATGGTGTACGTCAAAGTAGACACGTGCACAAATCAGGGGACTTCTTCACAAGGAGTAGTGTACACCAAAAATGTCGTGTACAAGGACGTTTTGTAGGCCTCATTCGGTAAGGCCATGGAGTACATTGACTGGGATCCGGCTCTTCCAAGAGCCGCCACTGGTTGTCATATTGGGCTCATGGAACGGAATCCGTCTGTGACGGGGTTTCAGCTAGTTCGCCTTAAGCGGTGGCAAGCGAGGTCCAACTCTTACGATAGTCAGAAGCCCTGACTGAGAGGACTCACTGCAGAAACTCGAACGGGTGGGCCGAGGGAGGCGCAAGACCAATCCGCGTGCAGGGCCCCACCCAATGATGCACACATTCTCAAAGCTTCCAGGCCGGCCTTATAAAAGAGTGAACACTCTGTTCCCTGAGGCATGACGTCATTTGTTCTGCTCTCTTTCAACGGGTGCTGGATATCCTCTCTTTCTTCGGGGTTGGACACGCTCTCTCTGTCCTCGCATTGGACCACAATGTCGCTCGCTCTGCGGAGGTCACGCTGCTGTTTCTTGGCACTTTCGCCCCTTTGGTTCTTAGCTCACGAAGTGTCATCTCGAGCTTGGAACCGAGGCTGCGAAGGGCGGATGGAGCCGACCTGATTTAATAGGATCAAATCCAAGCTACACTACAGACACATCTGGTTGGATCTCACACTTCAGCTGTCCCTCTCACACATCTTTTCTCCACTTTTCTGCTGCACCTTTCTCAGTTTAACTTTTCACTTGCACTCACAACACACACACACACACACACACACACACACACACACACACACACACACACACACACACACACACACACACACACACAATCACTTTTCTCCATGCACCCAAGACACCTCGCAGTCTTTCTTACCCCTTCTCTCCCTCAGCGTTGAATAGCGAGGACACCTCGGCCCCGCCTGGTCGGCTGAGGCCGCAATAACTCACTCTCTCTCCCCTCCCCCCTTTTTTCCTTCGGTTGTGAATGCTTGAGCCCATTTAATGTGTTAGTTGTGGACCCCCATTTTTATACAAAGGTGAAGGTAAGGCACTTGTGAAGTTTGCTCTGTCTTTTCTCTTTCTCTGATCTCATTGTTGTACAAATTGCTTAACCCTCATTTCTCCCCATGCCATTAAAATCCTTACGTTCCCTTCTTCCCCCCCCCCCACCCCACATTTTTCCTGCTCTCCACTTGTGTCAATAAACCTGCTCTTATTGAATATATTTCCGATCTGTGTCCGTCTTTTCCACCATTGGTCCAGCACTGTCCGCACGTAGATAGTTTGGGAGGTTCAGATTCCCCGACAGTTCGGTTTGCAGGGTCCAGCGTGTGCTAGCAGTACAGCTCGGCTACATTCAAGATCGCCAGATAAGGTAAGTAGCACATTTGCCAAGGGTGCATTCCCCGGTCGGGGGCCACAGGACCCCCAGTTAAAGGTTGGTAGGACGGACACTGGGACTGGTGGTTGCTCGATTGGCATTTGTAGTTGTGTCGCAACCCACTGTGGGGTGAAGTTATTTGCTCCCGGTGGCCTCAGGTCCGGGTGAGTTTGAGAGAAACCGGGGATTTCCCTCTTGTTGTAGGCTCGAGCCCCAAGACCACAACTATATATATATATATATATATATATATATATATATATATATATATATATATATATATATATATATATATATATATATATATATTATCCCTGTGTCGTAAGAGGCGACGAGGGTTGTGTCAGGAAGGGCATCCGGCGTAAAACATGTGCCAAATCACGATGCGGATCATACGGATGATCCGCTGTGGCGACCCCTAACGGGAGCAGCCGAAAGAAGAAGAAGAAGAAGAAGATATATATATATATATATATATATATATATATATATATATATATATATATATATATATACATATACATATATATATATATATATATATATATATATACATATATACATATATATATATATATATATATATATATATATATATATATATATATATACATACACATATACATATATATACACATATATATATATATATATATACACACACACATTTAAAAAAAAAAAAAGTAAATTATATTTATATTCTTTCTTGAAATTTATTTATATTCTTTATTGTTTTGGTTGTTATGGGTCCCTTCTGAGTAACTGTGATTTTGTTTGAACAACCTTTCTTGTT
This sequence comes from Eptatretus burgeri, assembly GCF_056783735.1. Classification (NCBI taxonomy): domain Eukaryota; kingdom Metazoa; phylum Chordata; class Myxini; order Myxiniformes; family Myxinidae; genus Eptatretus; species Eptatretus burgeri. The sequence goes on along the minus strand of NC_140970.1, from coordinate 58,971,125 downwards.
CCTAACTCCATTGAGCCGTGTATTGTGCTTCACTTACTCGATGTCTCATCCCAGCTAACAAACGTAACAGAGGAGAACCAAAAACTGAAAACTCAGACCAATCGTTTGCAGCGTCGCCTCGAAAACCTGCAGGTATTGCTCAATACACAATATTGCACAGGCCAGTAATAGGAGCTGAATGGAAGAAGGATAGGGTGTTGGCAGGATCACCAGAACATCCCAAGAAACATTATTCACACAATTTGGCTGCATTTGATTACGTTTGTGATTGGGATAATATTATTGACAATTATGATATTGAAGGTTGGATGCATTGCTGAAGTTGTGTTTTGCTGCATTGTCTGCTCATAGAGGAGAGAAGATCTGCATCGAGGTCGTGCTCGTAAAGTTGAGATTCCAGCCTTTGTGCTGCCAGGTGATGTTCCAAGGACAGCAGGTCAGGAGCAGCAGGTCTCGAGGACTTTTGGAAAGGTAGAGCCACCAAGAAGCAAGCCGGGTAGCAAGCCGTGCAAGGTACTGTTTAACGAACTGAAATGTTAATTACTAATCGAACTTTCTTTGAGCCGTTAACTTTCTGTTTTGTAGAATGAGATGTTTTACACTTAACTGATGGACATCTTTAATTGCAGTTATCCTTTTTAGACTTTTCTGGAGTCTTGCGTTCACGGTTTCAAGGTTTATTGATATCTTTGGTATTCTTCCTGAATGATTCACATCTTCATATCATTGTTTACACCACAATATTGTTTCGTTGATTATTCTTTCAAAAATTACCGCACATTAACATCAGGTTGTGAACTTCCTTATTGAAGTGTGCAATCAGGCATTTAATTCATTGAAAAATTGTGTGGAAGTAAAACATGCTGTGTGATACTCAATCAACCCCTTCGCCACATTCCGTTCAGTGGTTCAGTTCTCATTATGTTCCCACTCCCAGGAGTATGAATTGTTCTTTAACCAACTAAAACCTTACCATGTACACCGCAAGTACAACCTCCATTTCTCAATTCATTCCGTCCAACAATTAAGGAGTAATTACATGTCAAACAAACACTCAAACTCAGGAGTTTGACTCAAACAAAGTCAAAACAAGTAATTCTCAAATTGTACTCGTATATTGTATAATGGAATGTTACAATTGGTGTGTGTGTGTGTGTGTGTGTGTGTGTGTGTGTGTGTGTGTGTGTGTGTGTGTGTGTGTGTGTGTGTGTGTGTGTGTGTGTGTGTGTGTGTATGTATGTGTGTATATATGTATATGTATATATATATATATATATATATATATATATATATATATATATATATATATATATATATATATATATATATATATATATATATATATATATATATATATATATATATATATATATATGTATATATATGTATATATATGTATATATATATATATATATATATATATATGTATATATATATATGTATATATATATATATATATATGTATATATATATGTATATATATATATATATGTATATATGTATATATATATATATATATATGTATATATATATATATATATATATGTATATGTATGTATGTATATATGTATATATATATATATATATATATATATATATATATATGTGTGTAAATATATATATATATATATATATATATATATATATATATATATATATATATATATATATATATATATATATATATATATATATGTATGTTTGCCCCGGTTAGAATAAGTGTACCATATCCCTGTGTCGTAAGAGGCGACCAGGGTTGCGTCAGGAAGGGCATCCGGCGTAAAAAAAACCTGTGCCAAATCATTATGCGGATCATAACGGATGATCCGCTGTGGCGACCCTTAACAGGAGCAGCCGAAAGAAGAAGAAGAAGGACATTGTGTAATGAAGAGGAAATTGTTTTGTTGTCTTACACAGAGTGGCGATCATTCAGAATTGTTGGATTCAAACAAGGAAGCATTTTTAAATGTTCAACACGATTCTTTAATAAAGGGGAGGTTTGGTGGTAGGGTGGTGATGGGGTGGTTCGAAGCCATGATATATAAGCCTCAGAAAATATTTCATGTTTTCCACAATATGGATGAGGGTTTTCTGCAGAACAGACGCCCTCCTCATATCTAAATGAATTTGACATCTGCTGATCCATCAAATGGGATTGAATTCTGTGTATTTTTCATTCATGCTAAACACAAGCATTTTAAGATTAGTAGGATAGCTTGGACTCAAGGTACACACTCGCACCAGCTATAGACTGCAACTTTATTGTTTCGCTTGCCAGGCTATTCATTGATGTGTGTGCCGTCCCTCATGTGGATGTTAAACTTGCCATCACGTTTCCCAGCATTACTGACAAATTACAAGTTCTTGGTCTAACCTATGGGGGCACTGCATTAGCAACACAGCTGCGCCCCCCCTCCCTCATGCCACCCTCCCTCATCCCCTCCCCCTTTGCAGCCATGTGCTGCATAAGAAAGTAGAACACCAAAATTTTGGACAAATAAAATTGTCCATCTGTTTGAAATGCTTGGGATTTGTGTGAGTTCCATGCATTTTGTCCTTGCCATCAAGCTTCATGCTTTTGTGTTCATTTTTCATTTAACTTTTCAAGCACCTGGCCTGGGATCTCACTGGGCTTCTGCTGGAGTGGCTTGCACACACTGGCCTTGGATGTGGGGCATTTCCAGGCATCCTACCCAAAAGGCAACCATATCTTCTCTCGGAGGATGTCTTTCATGCAAAATGCTGCAAGGTGTTCCTCATGACTCGTACACAAGCCCATCTTTAATCCTTTTTTCCACACCTACACAGACTTGCTTTTCTTGTTTTTTTTTAATTATTATTTTTTTCTCAATGCTTTCCTTCCTTGACTTTCAGGTACTGCCACTGCTGGTGAATAATCTGTGTCGCACTCCACCAGCAAAGTACCAATTGTCGGTGGTAAACTTTCTCAACACCACCTTGTCCTATCTGCATGACCAAGCACAGGTACATGACACTTATTAAGCCTTTATTTAAATATGATTAAAAAAAAAGCTCTTCCTTGCATTGCATAATGCAGTTATGTGCATTAGATTTGTGGGAGTGGGGACGCTGGTAATGCACCGTAGTATGTGACGAAGAATCGTTTGGGTTGTATTCGTACTGTCGACCCTTCTGGACAGGTCTTAGTATTGTATCTGCATGATGGCAATCATTACAAGCCACACATCCCTCCCACAAGCATGTATTAATTTTCTACCACCCCCCCTCCCCCCATCGTTTTTATGATTACAACCGAGCCCCCTTATATACTCTGACAGGAGTCAAACATATGCCTGGTGTTGGCTTAATGGTTAGGATGGTGGGCTTGGGATCCAAGGGTCCTGAGTTCAAATCCCGCTCAACTGTTGAATTAATACCAGGTGGGGTTAACTCTGCCTGTCATCCTTCCGAGGTCAGCAAAATGAGTGCCAGCATGCTGGTATACTGTGTCGGAGTGGTGTCCCGTCCAGGATTGTAACCAATAGCCAAGGAGACTGCTTAAGGAGCACCAACGCTCTGCACATAATATTGTCCCAATCTCCTCTCCTCTAACCCCCTTCCCTTTATTCAACACCTTCATCCCCATCTGCTCCCAGGAGATGCTTGAACCCCACTCTTTATGCAGAACCAGTGGAACTAGTTGTTCTGCATGCAGGTATGATAGTTCCCCCCACGTACGGCAATGTAAGAGTCAGTGCATACGTGCGTTGACAGTTGGAGAACAGCACTAGAGAAAATCGATAATATTAAAACGGTATGCACGTGCCTGTTTGTAAATCATTAATATTAAAATCACTGGGTTTAAAATCTTTGTGTGGAGACTTCTCCCTTTCCACATTTCTGGCAGTTGGGAACAAAACAGTTAAAAGTACAGGGAAAAATCTCCAGTGTGCGGTAAAATCTAGCCTGTGTGACGGGGATCATGATCACCTCCTCTTCAGACATCCCTGTGACTCGACAAGTTTCAGATTTTGTTTTTCTGTCTTCAGCTCAAGGTATGCATTGGAAAACTCTTCAATCGTACCTTGCGCTAAAGTGTCTGTGGCTCTGACTCTCCATGTCTACCTCAGTCCCTCCTGAGTAAAGGAGAGGGGATGAAGAGGTGGATTTGAAAACTTGTTACATCTTTCGTCAGCTTTACTGAACCCCTCTGGTCCTGTAACCAAACTTAATTTATATTTAATTTCCACTGTCGTATTTGCTTTTCCATTGCACCATTTTTATGCCTCCGCTGCTAGAGGCATTATTTTTTGGGGTTGTCCATCCGTCCACGCATGATGATTGTTTTATCGTAATCACTTGTGAACCGCTGAAGGAATTTTTTTTGTTGTTTTTTTTACCAAACTTGGTGCATGCACAATGACAAAGACAAAGTACTGCACTTAGATTTTGGGATCAAAGGTCAAAGATCATATTAACCTTATCTGAAAGGAGCAGATTTTCATTACTGTGATAACTTATGAACCGCTGAAGATTTTTTTTTTTTTTGACCAAATTTGGCATAACTTAAATGGACTGTAATACAAAGATGAACTGATTTAGATTTTAGATTGAACAGGTCAAATGACATGTGCCTTTTGAAAACTATTTTGCACATCATACCTCCAGTTAGAAGCATCTGATGTCTCTCTTCTACTTTTCTCTTTTTCTCTCTCATGTGACCTTTAATTGAGATCAAATATAACAATGGGTTGACATCTAACATGTGCGAAGGCATATCCATTGGTGCATTTGTGTCAAATTCTACTTTCTAGTTTTTCTCAACTTTATTATTATTATTCTCTTCCCTTTATAAGGGGTGAGGTCCAACGGTACCAAGCTTCTCCTCTGCTGGACCCTGTCCTCAACCATCTCTCTCCATTCTCCAACCACCTTCACCTTGTTGATATTTCCTTCATCACACAATCTTCCCATCTCAACCTTTGTCTCCCTCTTTTACTCCTACCTTGCTCCCTCAACCTATCCGCTCTCTTTGACATTCTCTCTTTCGAAATCCGCATCACGTGACCAGCTCACTTCAGCCGGCTTCTTACCAATCTCTCCATCAAGTTTATTTGCACACCAATCTCCTCTCTCATTTCATCAATCTTCCTATTCACCCTCTTCACTCCTGCAATACTCCTGACCCAGTTGTTCTTGCAGACCTGCAGTCACTGTTGTTGTCTCAATGTCAGTGCCACCTTCTCCAGACTTTAAAGGTAGGCCGGCATTACACAAGACACAAGAAATTTCCCTTTCAATTTCCTTGCCATTTTACTGTCCGCCATCAATCCCTCCAGACCCTCAAATCACACATTTGCACCCACCCATATCCTCCTCCACACCTCTGCCTCCGACCTACCATCCCCAGTCACCGTTTCCCCCCGGATACTCAAACCTATTTCCCTTTCTGATCTCCTTTCCCTCTAACCTGATATTCATTTATTTTCTCTGCTGCCTGACTCCCATCACCTCAGTCTTCTCCATACTAATCTTCAGCCCATGCTTCTCAAATGCCTCTTTCCACTCCCTCAATAATTCCTGCATCTCCTGCGTACTCTCCACCACAACAGCCAGATCGTCCGCTTACAACATCATCCCCAGAATATACATTGTCACGGGTTTGAGGCTTCCCACGAGGGGAAGCACTTGGGTCCCTCCTGAACGCCTGGTCCTGAGGCCGCCAGGCACACTCCGCACACTGGCAGACTGCTAGGCAACCACAAATGCCAATTGGTACAGCCATTCCTGGCAGAGTTACACTACTTTGCGTAAAACCTTACCTGTGGATGGCCGGTCAATTAGGGTCATGTGCCATCAGCGCACACTCGGATGACTGCTGAGCATTACAGTGAGTGTGTGCTGGCTAACAAAGCAAATTATTGGGGTAGAACTTCCTGTCTCACTATACTTGTGCACTCACAGGCCAATAAAGGAAAAGCCAACCAAGACAAATTGGAAATAACAACAAACAATTATTTATTATAAACACACAAGCAAGCAATCATTTTCAAGCAAGTATTTAAAAGCAAGAAAGCAAAAAGGCACGTAAGAGTAGATTTAACCTTAACATGTATTCTTATTCAATCTTGCTTAAACAAAGGATTTGGCCATCATTCACTCAGGGGAAGAGAATAAAACAAGAACTTGAAATAAAATAAAAGTAAAGTATGGAGAAAAGCAAAGCAGTCTTTTCTTTTCTCCCTCACCTCACCCAGCCCAAATATACAAGAGAATACGGAGGAAAATGGATGGGGAAGATGGGCAGTGGCGATGTGGCACAATGGGATACGTAGCGGTGTCCCTGAGGTGCCCAGACTCAGGTGAGTCCTCTCCAGCATCCCAAATATGCGAGCTAGATATGCGACTCGCCCTCCTCTGCCTCAGATTCTTCCTCATCAAGCCCCCGTCGATGCGGAACTGCCGTTCACCTGCCTCATCCTTCGTGGCTGACAGGATGGAAAGGGCAGGATGACTTTCATGGAAGAAGTGTTCTTTTCCACACAAGCTTGACACCAACTGCTCGTGAAACTTTTCTTTCTTGACCTCACACGCTTTTGTTCCTTCCCTCACGAGCCTTCTGTGTCTTTGAGACGTCTGCTCCTGAGCCCTTTTCGTCCCGGCTCGTGCAAGCATGTCCCATGTGCTTTTGCCTTTCTGCTTCTCTCAGCCTTCTCCATCTGCTTTCTTGCCTTCTCCATCTGCTTTCTGCCTTCTCTTCTGCTTTCTTCCTTTTGTTTTTCTCAGCCTTCTGTTCTCTGAGCCATCTGCTCAAGAGCTCTTTTTGTCCCTGCTAGTGCAAGCTTTCCCTGTCCCCTTCTGTCTTTCTGCTTCTCTCAGTCTTCTCCATCTCCTGTCTTTCTGCTTCTCTCAGTCTTCTCCATCTCCTTCTGCTTTGTCTTCTACTTTCTCACGACCCCTTTTTGTCCCTGCTCGTGCAAGCTTTCCCTGTCCCCTTCTGTCTTTCTGCTTCTCTCAGTCTTCTCCGTCTCCTTTGTCTTCTACTTTCTCACGACCTCTTTTTGACGCGGCTCGTGCGAGCCTATCCCATGCGCTTCTGCTTCCTACTTCTCTCGGCCTTCTCCATTGGCTTTCTGCCTTCTCTTCTTCACACTGCTCTTTCTTTCATCCTCCAACGACTTTTGACTCCTCTCTCTCTCGCTCTCGCTCTCGCTCTCGCTCTCGCTCTCGCTCTCGCTCTCGCTCTCGCTCTCGCTCTCGCTCTCGCTCTCGCTCTCGCTCTCTCTCTCGTCCACAGCCAATGCGGGCGGATCCTCGACGTCCCTTGTGGAAAATGCCACGCTGTTTTGAGGGGACTTTCAATGCAGCTCCCACCCCTCCCCCACACGCCCAAAGCCATGACGAGAGCCCCCCACCCCTCATACAGTTCTGCTCTGCACTACGCCTGCAAGAAGTGCCGTCCCTCACAGGCCACATTGAACACAAAGCGTCGTCAACATGCATGTGAGAATGGGAATAGTCCTATGCAAGGAAGGCAATCCGATCAGCCCGATGGAATAACGATCACAGGCGAAATGAACGTGTCAAATTAAGCAATGCACGAATGGTGGGAAAACAGAGAGGGATTCTGTTGGACCGAAGGCCGACCAAACTGCCACGGGGCTGAAGGTAAGACAGATAGGGTGAAGGAGGGAATGTTGAAAAGATGTTTGATGAAGGGGAGGTAATTGGTGGATTGAGAAAGGCAGAAGAGGGAAAATGGTGTGAAGGAGGAATGATTGAAAGTAACAAAGGGATTGAAAAGAACGATGACGTGAAGAAAGATTGCAAGTAAGAGGAATTGAACAGAATGATGATGTGAAGGAAGAATGATTGAAAGTAACAGAGTAGGAGAGGGAAAGCATTACACTGGAAAAATACAGCCAAGCCAACACATGCCCACTCCGAACTACGTGTCCATGTATGCTTTCCCCCCTGGGATAAGTTTTCCAAAACCATTACAATATCGTGTTTACTTTCCTTCTTGGCAGCTCCATCACTATAATAAACATGAATGGGCTGAGAGAGCTTCCCTTCGTTCCCTTCGTTCCCTTGTACATCCCTTCCACCAACCTAACTACTGCTCTCCCATCAATCTCAGTATCGCCATCACCATCTCTCTCGGGACAGTGTTGTAGGCCTTCTTCAGGTCCAGAAATCCCAATGCCATCTCACCTTGCACCTCCAACCTCTTCTCCACCAGTTGTCCCAGCGTGAACATCCCATCCGTCGTCCCCATACCCTTTCGAAACCTCTGTTGCTCTTCGCCGATCTCCATCTCCACACTCTTCCTCGTACTCTCGTCCAAAATCCTCTCCAATCCCTTAATTATGTGACTTGGGAGCACAATGCCTCTATACTTTCCTGGTTGAACGAATAAATCTATGGTTTTGATTTTATTCTGATGGCAGTAGTTTTCAGAAAGTGTTTGTACAAGCTAATTGACAGCTGCTGATGTGTTTTGTCTTGATGTGTTTATCTTTACATTCTTTACCTCTGCTCTTCCAGAAGGTGTGTGTGTGTGTGTGTGTGTGTGTGTGTGTGTGTGTGTGTGTGTGTGTGTGTGTGTGTGTGTGTGTGTGTGTGTGTGTGTGTGTGTGTGTGTGTGTGTGTGTGTGTGTGTGTGTGTGTGTGTGTGTGTTTTAAAATTGGATAAAACAAACCAATGACAAGTCATTCCTAGACTGATGAGTTGAACCTGACTAATGGAAGAGTGGTCAAAGTTCATTTAAATTTATTGTCCTATAAACAGATATAATTTGATGTGGTTGGGGAGGAGGGTGGTGGAACAAGGTATGGACATAAATGTGTGGGGAAGGATGTAACGCATTCTGCGGAATGATACAAAATGCACACATGTGAACAACGCGGTAGAAAGTAGAAGATGAAGTTCCTGTTTGAAATTTTTTGTACCATTTCTAAAATAACTTTTGCTTACCGATTCACGACGATGTTGGTAAAACGGTTTGGCTTCAGGATTAGACTAGCTAAAGAAATCCTGTGAGCTACGTACCTTTGTTGGAACGTTGTAGATTTATGTTGTCCATTACCCAACATGGGCGTCAGATTTGCTGGAACATTTCCTTCTCATTAAATTTGAATCCAATTTGTGCAGCTGCGTCGCCGAGATATTGATCTGAATGCCATAACATCAGCAATACCCATTTTTCCTTGCAGCATACCGGGCTCACGGCTACGTACCGACGGTTGGGTGAGGAGCTTTTCAAGGGTGGCATTCCTGGAGAGACGGAAAAACCCTGTTATCACACTAATTGGGTTGAGCCGAAGTCGATCGCCACCCCAAAGCCCGGTGGCTTTTTCCGCAGTGCTGATCTCGAGACTCGCTTCCTGTCATCTCTGATCATATTTCGCACATTGTCTCAAGGTTAGCCTTCACTCTCGTACCATTATTTATTTGTTTTGACAAGTGCGCTTTTCTTGTTCCGGCTTTTCACCTTGGAGAGGCTGAATACGTACGCCTACATTAAGCTCTCATAAATCATGGTCCATTGACTTACAGCACCTTTTCATGTGTTTGTTCAAACAATATTACATGGAGTAGTTGTGGCATTCGATTATGCAAGATTCAGACATACATACAGAGAATTGCCAAATGTGAGTATGATATTTGGCACATTGGATGATTTTTCCAATGTTAAAAAAAAAATTCACATAAGGCTCATGGAGGAGCTTCTTCAGTCGACTTATATCGCATGCAGGACAAAAACGAGATATCATGATACAGGGTGACCCCAAAAAAGTTGGCCCTGGAAAGAGTTTAATAACTTTAATATTATCCAATCTAACTTAATAAAACTTGCAGATCATATTACTCTCATAGTCAAGATATCACTGAAAATTTCAGTTGTCGACAATGACATTTGACAATTTTACAATGAAATTACTGAGCCTGGTGTTGGCTTAATGGTTAATGCGGCTCGCTTGATATCTTAGGGTCTTGAGTTTTAGCCCGTCGGTCCATTGAAATAACACTAGGTGGGTTGACTCAATCTGTCGTCCTTCTGAGGTCGGCAAAATGAATACCAGCTTACTGGTTACAGGAGCACTGCATCAGCGGCACAGCCATGCTTCCAGAAATTGCGCCACAGGCTGCATACGAAACAACAGAAATGAAATAGCTGACGATGTCGATGTTTGATGATATACTCTAAATGGGGCACCATTTCGCTCAATGCAGAGGGCCATACGTCGAACAAAGTTATTGATGACTTCTATGCACTGTTAGCAGAATTCTGCTCAAGCTTTCTTTTGCTGATTTTGAGCTTCAGCTCTTGACAGTGGTACTGAAGACATTTCTTGGGCCTGTGGGCGATCGAGTCAGCAACGACAGCAATGACAGCAATATTCCTGGGTGACTTTCCTGATTTTGGTTGGCCAGAGTGGCCTCCTCTGTTTTATAAGTTCATATTGAAGACTGTGCCATGCTGTCTAAATTTTTTCACAAGCATTTCAATTTGAGACTTGCTGTGTGCTTTCGTTGTTGCAAAATGTGCGCATAACCGGCACCTTGTCTGAAAGAACGAATTTGTCTGTGGATAGTTTTCCAGAGAAAATGACTTTTCTTCAGGTGTCCATGATGTGGTGTGTGAATATTACACATTGAAGAAACTTGCCAGATATACTCTCCCTTAACTCACTTCAGACCTTCAGAAGAATGGGAGATTGAATGAAAACTGTGAAGGTTATTAAACTTTTTCCAAGGCCCACTTTTTTGGGGCCACTCTAAATATGGGTTTTGAACCTGAGTTCCATGTGTAGTTTTTTTTTACCTGAAACTTGCATGGCCAGATGTTCAGATGGGAACATTAACAGACAAACCCATCTTGATAGTGCTGGTGATTTTAAGGACCATCACTGGATGAAGCATCCATTTTTTTTTTACTATTCCAAATAATGACATGAATAATGTTGCATTCACAATAAAGCGATTTTACAAAGGTCTTGTTTATATGATAAATTCCCACATTACGTATAATTAGCTTGTTTCAGAACTGGTGATATTTATTCTGTATAAATATTGTTGTGGTTATGGAAAAGACCCCCATTTGCATTCAGAGACGCGTAGGATTTTCCACAGACAGATATTTATTTTGTTTATGTGAGATGGATTTCCTACCTTTTGTATAGAGGGATATTTTGGGAGGGAGATGTCATGAGTTCATATGTTCAAGTTATCTTTAATCGCTCTGTCTATCAATCCATCTTTTGATCCTTCTTTGGCTCCAGCTGCCCATCCATCGCCGGTCCCTCGGCATGTTCGCCTTTCAAGGCCAGAACTCCTCACGAGTTTTTTGCCCTTCAGACCTCCCCCTTCCTCCTTTCCCATTCCACGACACGTCTGACACCACCCCCCCTGTCATGAGTCCACACGTCATGAATCACCATTACTTCAAAACAACAGACCAGAATTAAATGTTGACTCGTACAAAAGATTCTTAATCGGACAACGTGGAAAATAAATACACTCGTTCTGTTCAATTCCTGCAAAAAAGCAACCCCATTTGGATAAATTGAGGCAATCATTCGCGCTGTAGTGGTCTCTACGTTCTTTTTATTACTCGCAAAATAACACATGAAGAACTGAAAGATAATTAATGCTGCAGCTGATGTCGTCGTGCACATGCGTTCAAGCTGATGTCATTGTGTGTTCCACAGACAACAACAACCCCACACCCTCTCGTTGTTTGAGAGAGCAGAGCAATTTTTTTTTAATTATTATTGACCTCTGTGGCGAGAGGATGTAGAAACCGAGTGAAGTCGGTTGCGGAAGGCAGAACAGCTTAACCTCCACACAGAGCAGATCAGTTTGACCTCCGTAGGAGAGCAGATGTGCAAACGAGTGAATCAAGCTGGTTGTGAGAGTAGATGGTTTTAACCTCCGTGGCAGAGCGGACATCCGTGGAGAGACTGAACAAGAGACATTCAAGCAGCCTTTACACATGGACGGCAAGCGCTCTCATACACAATGCATCTCGATCCATCGCATGTCTCGATCTGCTGAGTGTTTGATACTCCACTCGCCCGTCTCCCGGGAGGTTTTATTTCATGCTCCGATCCACCACACGTCTGCCTTTTTGGACCATGATAGCCACCAAGGGGAAGCTTGCCTGCTGCATGAGTCTGCGCGTGCTACAAGACTGCACGCTGCGTGGGTCTGCATGTGGTACGAGCTTGCTTGCATCTCTGTAAGGTAAGGAGGAGCCATACCCATGCTCCGCTCGGCACTATATCTACTTTCTTTTCTCTCTACATTTCCCCAGAATGATTGATGGCCATGTCTTGTGTTTAGCGTAAATAATAACGTATAAGTGGGCTCCGTAAACGTTAAAAATAATTACCGTTCTCTTGTGGCTTTTCATTGTGATTTCTGTCCATCCATTGTAAATACCTGCCATTGCTGATTGAATAAACCTTGTTCTGCTTGTTGAATAAATGTATTGTTTGAAGTGTTAAACGTTTCCAACCTGCTCGCTTTCGTCCTTTCTGCCATTGGTCCGACATCATGTGTAAGTTTAGTTGGACAGAACGTTTTGCCCACTGATTGGCTCTGTGATTAGCCAACAGCCATCCATGGTTCGCTTGGTGGTATATGATAAATAGACAGGTGGCTGTTGAGGGTGTGGCCCCTAATTAGGGTTGCCATACTAATGGTAAGGTAACGTATAACCAAGCAACGAATAACCTTCGAGGCTTGGCGGTTCTAATTGGGGTCACGGTTGCCGAGCAACCTGTCAGACTGCAGAGTTATATGTGGCCGGCAGCCTCAGGACTGGAGGTCGGGTAAATGACTGAGGAGTTTCATCGTGATAACACCCATCGTCCGTAACAATGTCATAAATATATTCTCTATCCCCATTAACCTTGCCTAACACAATCCTCTTATTTGCAGGTTACCATTTCCTCTCCGACTCACTTCTTCCTGTTTGTTCTTTCCCTTGCTGGTTTTGTCCAACTGAAGCCCTACTGTCATTCTACAAGGGCATGTTTAAAAGTACTGCCTCTTGTTATTTTTCTTCAAAACAGGCAAAGATATTTGAATGAAACAAAGCCAGATACTAACATCAATCTTTATTCTACCAAGGTGCATATTTATTTCTCAACATAACCACCACTGTGGTCCAAACATATCCACTAACATCTTTCATGAATTTGCTGTTTTTGGCCCAAATCTTTCATGATTCGCTGGCCAGGCCTGAAGTATGACTTGACTTTAGGTGACAGGAATCTGGTCTGCTCTGTGCAAGACCCTGTGTGATCTTATATCCACCAACAACCAGTGCTGGCAAATGAGTTCTCCGGCTCAACGTCCTTCCAGTGGATGATGCATACATCAACATTTCGGCATGCATGCCGAACAACACCATGACAGTTTATAACTGAGTCGAGATTCAAACCAAGGCTCAACAGATCAAACGCAGGTGCGCATACCTCCAATCTCTCCAGCTCTCCTGCTTTCTTACACCCTTGTCTGTATATTGCCTTTGTACGGTTTTGTACAGCTTTTCCACAAGTTTAGATATCATTTAAAAAAAAAAAAACTCAAAGGCTGCAAGATTTCAAAAATCACAGAAATGCACTAATTAACCTCGCCGGAGGAGAAGACATTGATTTTGGGTCCCTTTGTTACTTGGCAAAAAAAATAATTTTGACAAGCATGTTTATCTCTCTGGTTTGTTACTTGGCAATTTTTTTTTTGACAAGTATGTTGATCACTTCCATTTGTTTGTTTGTTACTTGCAAAATCAAAGATTTTTCAAGTATATTGGTCAGTCGATTTTGTTATTCTGTTTGTCTGTCTGTTTATCGCCGACAGGTCACAATTTTAAACCGATCTTCACGAAACTTCACCAAATGATGGAATTGGTGGTCTGACAGAATCCTATTTATTTTTGAGGTCAAAAGGTCAACATAGGTCGAATTTCTAAAATTGCCAATTTTTATCTGATTGACTTGAAATTTGAAGGGCATTTGCATATCAGGTCAATTAATTCAACCACCTATTAATTTTTAGGTCAACACAGGCCAAAAGGTAAACATGGGCAAAATTTCAAAGGTCAGGTAGAGGACCATGCACCGGAGCAGCGTGTCGCTGCGTCCATTTTCCGCCGGTATTCCAGGGGCCACTGTCTGGCAATTCCCCAGGTAGATGCCTGGCCCATCCCCATCTCCTAGAGATGCTGATCAACCTGCTGCAACCATGAAGCACGTAGTCGGCCCACTGGCCTCCTCCACTCACGAGGGTCCCTCGCCGAGAGAATCTGCTGAGCAGGATCAGCATCAATAAAACGAACCACATGTCCATACAACCTCAGCTGATGCTAACGGACGATGCAGGTAACAAATCTCATTTGAATCTCTCTCAGCAACCGCTCGTTGGACACAAAGTCCGACTAGCGAGAGCCAAGGATTCTCCGAAGAGACCTGGTACCAAAGGAATGAAGTCTCTTTCTCAGATTCTTGGTCAGTGTCCAAGTCTCACATCCGTAGAGCAAGACGGGAAGCATGAAGCACCTGAAGACTCTGACTTTTGACCACCTACACAGGTATGGACAGCACCATACCCCATGATCCAGTGAATCCATGACTCCGCAGGCCTGACCCAGATGTCTGTTGAACTCTAGCTCACATCCAGCAGAGACATGAATATCACTACCAAGGTAAGTGAATCTCAACATCCTCACCACAAACAGGTACAGACAAGATAGCAGCATCCAAGATGTCATTGAAAGCCTGGATCTGAGTTTTGATGCAGGAAACCCGTAATCCCAGCGGCTCTGACTCCTCATTCAGCACCTCGAGGGCCCCGAAAAGGATATCCAGTCGCTGCAAAGATGACTGCATCATCTGCGAAATCAAGGTCAGAGATCTTGACATACCCAAACGATGCACTGCAGCTTGATCTCTCCAACATCCTTCCCAGAATCCGGTCCAAACAGGTGCTGAAAAGTGTGGGTGCCAATAGACTCCCGTTACGAAGTCCAGTAACACCTGGAAATAAGTCAGAGATGGTATCACTGCATCTCACAACACTCTCAGTACCAGAGTAGAGTTCAGACATCATATTGATCAGTTTTGGTGGCACCCCACGAAGACCAATAATCCTCCAGGGGGCATCCCAATTCACTGAATGAAATGCTTTGCAGAGACCAACATAGGCTTCAAGCAGCCCCTGGCAAAACTCTTGTCTGTGTTTGGATGAGGACCCAATGAGTAAGGATACGGTGAATCGTTGACCTCTTTGGTGTAAAGCCTGACTGCTCTGGGTGCTTGTGCTCACGCAGATGGGAGCGAACCCCAACAATATAATTATCCGAGCAAAGAACTTGCCCGGCACTGAGAGCAACGTCACCCCTTGGTAGTTGTTGCAGTCCTGGTGATCACCCTTCCCTTTTCGGAGAGGGACAACAAGGCCCTTCTTCCAGTCAGTTGGGATGATCCCTGTGTTGCAAGCAGAGCAAACAACTGCATTCAATGACACAAGTACAGCATTCCACCTGCCTTGAGAAGTTCAGCATGGACGCCACAGATCAGAGGAGCTTTATCCATTTCAACCGGTTCACTGCAGCCTGCATTTCCACAAAGGTGGACCCACAGCTGATTCGAGGCTCAGCATTAGGGAGAGTAGCACCCCTGACATCCAACTTAACAGCTGGTGGATCAGCCTGGTACAGCCGCTCAAAGTACCCGGCCCAGCGGGCCTTCACTTCGGACCCCTCTGTCAAGGGTACACGACCCTCCGCTCTAACCGCAGTACACCGAGGGACGGGCTTGGAGGAACGCAATGCGCAAATTCCCCTGTAAGCAGGACGAGGATCACTTAACCATGGGTGATGCTCTACCCATTCACAGATTCCTTGCACTTAGACCTCCTTGTCCTCCCTCAGAGCACATACAGTTTTACGCCTCAAGTCCTTGAACAGGTCAGCTCTGTCGTGAAGACTGGCCCTGAAACTCTGATCAATGGTATCCAGTGTCCCTTGATAGACAAAATTCTTCTTCGCCCTTAGGTGAGTTGCAAGGAATCCACTGGCAGCTTCAAGGATGGTGGTCTTGAAGGCACTCCACAACTCTTCAGAATTGGAGCAAGTCACAGATCTCATCTGGCTTGACCTGACAAATTTCTTCAATTGTTTCTAAAATTATCAATATTCATCCAATTGACTTGAAATTTAAAGACCATTTGCATATCAGCTTGCTGAATTCAAGCACCAATTATTTTTGAGGTCAACATCGGCCAAAAGCTCAACATGTTCCAAATTTCTAAAATTGTTAATTTTCATCCTATTGACTTGAAATTATGAGAGTATTTGCATATCAGGTCACAATTCAACCACTTATTTTTGTGGTTAGCATAGGTCAAAAGGTCAACATAGGCCATAAGTTCATCACAACATAGGCCAATTTTTTTAAGGGTTTATAAAAATTTCAATTTTCATAGGATTTACCTGAAATTTGAAGAGCATTTCCATATCAGGTCATTGAATTCAACCACCAATTAATTTTAGGTCAACATGGGCCAAATTTCTAAAATTGTCAATTTCCATCTGATTGACTTGAAATTTGAAGAGTATTTGAATATCAGGTCACTGAATTCAACCACCATTTCGTTTTGTTTGACCAAGTGTCACTCTGTGAGTGATTTTTGGCTGCTCTTTGGAGCACCCTTTTTCTGGACATTTCCATCTGTCTGTCTGTCCACGAAACTTTGGTCAAGCCTAGGGGCTAAACCACTCAACCGATTCCAATGAAATTTGGTAGGTAGGACCAATATTTCTGGGAATCGTGTGCTTTCGAATATGGGACCCAGGGCCCTAGCAACGGCATAGCAACGGCCCTTTAAAGTGGTCAAAAAATCGAAAAAAATCAAAAATAAATAAATCGAAAAATCGAAGCTTAGAGTTCTGTGCGCAATCTATCAAGCTCCCTTCATGCCAATTTGCAGCCCTAAAAAAAATATTTGTAGGAGGAGATAGGTTTTGGGCGAGTACATGTCGAACATTTCAGAAACGGTTAATTGCGAATATCTCTAAGAGAAAGAGTCTGATTTTGATGAAACTTGGGTGAAATGTGTACAATGTGGCATTGTGGCTAGCATGTACACAAAAATGAATGGTTGCTATGCACACCTCCGTTGCTTAGCAACAGCTAAAATACTTTATCGTACACTTATTGTGGACTGTACAAAAAAATCAATACCTCCGAAACTAGACCTCCGAGGGACCTGGTTTTTTTGTGCCCAAGGAGAATGTCTTACAGCATCATATAAAAAAAAATAAAATCTTTAGCGAATAGATAAATGGAATTACCAGGGCTGCCATTTGTTCGAGTCTCTTTGGAAACATGCCTGAAATTTCACAAGGCGGGTTTCTGGGCGCAAACTAAGAGGGCTGTGATAATCATATTTATTGTGCTAAATTGATTGATAGCATGTACATGAATATCGGCTAGTCGCGTCGGCCAACTTTCCATCTAGAGCGAGCAGCCATGTCATCTACCGGCTTGTTCATTTGTTTGTTTGTTTGTCCGCACAGAACATTAGTGTTTTTCACCGCAACCGCTTGTCGGATTGCAACAAAATTTTCACCAGAGAAGGGACTACTCATGTAGAATGTTTTATTGATAATTATGACATCATAGGTCACGTGGTGTGGCAGGCATGTTGGAAAAACTTTGGACCTGTATCTTTGGAACTGCACCAAGGAAAAAATTGAAACTGCACCACGACACAAGTACTCCTCATAGCAAGTACTCCTCATGGGGAATGTGTGATTTTTATTTTATGATGTCATAGGTGCCCTTGTTATGATGTCATAATTGCATATATAGAATGCTACATCTGATCACTATCAAAAATTGAGGGTCATAAAGAGATAAAATGGTCCACAGAACAAATTTTGATAACGTCATCGGTCACGTGATTCAACAGCCATATTGTTTTTTTCAAAAAACCTTCAAAAATCTTCTTTGAAGTGCCTGAACAGATCGAGGCAAAAGTTTATCGGTATAACTGCCTATCCATGAGGAACAAAAGGTTCACATATATGACATCATAGGTCACATGGTTTGGCAGCCATATTGGATTTACCCTAAAACCTATGAAAAAAAAATCTCCAGAACAGCGAGACAGAGAGGGGAAACTTCATACAAATGTTCCCCAAGACTTGGGGATACCAGGGTATTCACAAATATTTGATGTCATGTTCTGGCAGCCATGTTGGATTGAGCAAAAATCTCTCTTGAACCGCTTGATCAATCAATGTGAAACTTCACAATTATGATCGAGTAGTGATCGGGAATATATGTTTTATATTTCAATCTCATCGGATGCATGGTCTGGTAGGTAGAATCATTTAATTTTTTGGATCTTGGTTCTTTTTGATTTTTTTTTTTCTTGAATAAGGCTCACGTGGTTGTGGCTGGATGGGTTTGAGCGTAGAGGAGTCACAGCTGAATGGCAAATCTTATCCAGGTTCCTCCTGATTACTTTGTCTTTGCTTTTTGCTTGTTTGGGTTCCTTCTGATTACTTCAATGCAGGACTGTACCTATTTGGTCTTCCATTTGATTTGAATTGAATTTATTTCAATCCCATTCTAAATTTAATTTAGTAATAAAAAACGTCACGGGTCAGGGTCAGGTGTCCGATCAAAGCAGGACGTCTAGTTATATCTCTTAATTACAAAACACACCAGTACACAAACGCCACACAAAATGCACCACACAACACGAGTCTTGGTGAGGGTCAGCAATCTCTGATTGCTCTTTTTCTTGTTTGTAGCTTGTAATCATTGACCAATTACAACTGCGGCATTGTCAAATATGTACTATCGGTGCAAGTATTTACTTGTGGAATAATATATGAAATTCAGCAGTCAGGTAAACCACAGAAATCCGTTGTAAAGACGTACAGGTTGTGCGTGATTCCAGAATTCCGGTGGTATTGACAAATTGCGCTTTTGTCTTAACCCTATTCAGGTTAGGGGATTGGAAGGGGGAGGTCAAAATGACCCTCCCTCCCCCTTCCCCTTTTTAGAAATCTTGCGATTCCTCCATAACCAAGGCAAATTGCAAAATAGTGTTTGACAAAATGACTTTTTTTACTTTGAAATCATACGCATATTTTGATACCAAATTTGTGCAATTTTTTTCGTTGAAAATATGAATAAAACAAGCGTACTTGCCAAATTAATAATTAGATAATATTTTAAAAACTGGACAATTTATCGCAATTCAATGATATAGGCATATTAATATTTACTATGTACACACCCAATTTAATGTCAATCAAACGTTCCATCTCAGAGATCATGAGGGAGGGGGGGTCAAAATGACCCCCCCCCCCACCGCAGCCCAAACATTCTTAAAAAACAACCCAGCCTGAATAGGGTTAACGATACATGGATTCCATTCCTCCACACCATGCTCCTATATCAAATTACAAGTTCATCCTGCAGGAAGTTATCTAACATTTCACATGTTTGCTTCACACTATTTATACTAATACAGAAGTTATTAACCCACAAATTCTGAATATACAAGTAAGTCAATAGATAAAGTGAATTTTACTGTCACTAATAATGCATGTGTGTAATACAGCTGTATGATATTGCAGGGGCATGTACGAGTCATTTATTGACCACTTAGTAGCAGACTTCCCCATATATGGTGCTAGTAATCATCTTGTAAAGACAGCTTCTCCAGTACAAGTGCACCGTTACGGAGCAGCTAGTCGTCAGGTTTTTGCTTCATGAAGCTGTGAAACTGAGACATTCTTACGAAAATGACTGAACACTATGGGACGAACTGTGTCACGGAAAAATGTGTACGGGTGGTGTAAACGGTTTCGAAAAGGATTTGAGTGTTTGCGAAGAACAACGGTTTGGGCAACCGGTGTTTGCTGTCATAGAGGACAATGTAGATACCTGTCATGGGATGGTACACACTAAATTACACAAAGTGTATGCTTGGAAGGTGCCAAAATGCTCATTGATGAACACAAACACACGTATAGGAACATGCTGGTCTTCAGCAATGCAAAGGAGAAGACGACACATTTTTGTCATCTTCACTACAGCAATTTGTTCAGCAATTGAAACACAAGAGTAAACGGGCATCCATGAAATAGAAATACCCGTCACCAATACCAAAATGTTTGCTTTGTCGAAATCAGGAAAGCAATGATGACAATAATCTGGAACGAGAAGGATATTCTTATCATGCATTTCAACATGTACCGTGAAACGGCAACAAGTGCAACATGCTCTGCATCTCTGCAAACGAGATTTAACCAGCAATATGCATGAGGTTTCATTGGGTCCTCACTACTGATGTAATTCTCAAACATGACATCACGTGCTCACGTATGGCATCACGAAAAGCACAGCTCACGTATGGCACGGTTCAGCGCATTGAGGAGCTTAGTTTTGAATAATCACCTGACAGCCAGTGTCTCGTACATTTTGTTTTTCATCTGTTTGGCCCGATGGAGGAAGCTCTCTAAGGTCAGAACTTCAGCGATGATGACGTCCAAATGGCAGTGCAGGAAAACAAGGACCACACAACGTTTTTGTTTTTCCCAGGCAGCCGTAAACCTGTGAAGCGGTGGCAGAAGTGTGTGTAGATGTGCAAGAGTACGATGTCAAAATTAGTCTTTCCCACCGGAGAAGCATATTTTGTGGGCAATTCACGAATTCACTTTACTTTTTGATTTACCCTCAAATTTTGAGTATCACGTGAAGTGGGTTCCTTAAGGACACCTCACGACATGGGGTCGGGGGACAAGATGCATACTGAGTTAATGAGCATGTAGTTCGAGAAAAATGGTGTTCAACTTCAAAGGCAGTTGTGCAGAATACTGAAAAATCACTAACGATTTTGTTGTTAAAATTTTGTGTTGTCACATGTCATGTTAAAATGTTTTTCTGTTGTTGAAACGACCAGCACTGGTCAACGTTTCATGGAGATCACATGGAAAAAAAAATGATAGACGAAAGAAAAACAATTTGGCTGTTTCGCTACTTCAATGTTTATTGCACAGTCTTAAAATTTGTTTTTAAAAAAAAAACCAAACAAATTTTTTCAGAAAAAATAAATAAATAAACCACTCAATGGGATGGACACAACTTCTCATGAAAAAAAGTTAACACTCAATCTTGTATTTTTTTTTTTTAATCATTGTAATTAATGAGGTGGCCAATTCTTTCCAGGGTTTGCATATTCACCCAAATATATTGAATGACATCTAAATCAGAGGTTCATGACTGTCTAGTAGGATAGAATGAGCTCTGAAAATAAATCTGGAATTTGCTTTGAATAATCAACTAACTCGTCAAGACAGTCATTGGCTGATGATAAGACGATCTTTCCTATAATCTCATGA
Source organism: Eptatretus burgeri (assembly GCF_056783735.1). Lineage (NCBI taxonomy): Eukaryota > Metazoa > Chordata > Myxini > Myxiniformes > Myxinidae > Eptatretus > Eptatretus burgeri. The sequence continues at coordinate 58,949,727 of NC_140970.1, read as the reverse complement.
ATGTCACATCTTTGAAGTGCTCTTTTCTGATGTTGGAGGCTTGGAATTCCACCATGGAATTTGCTGTTTCCAGGCCCAAGCACTTGGCTTGACCTCAAAACCTGTTCTGCATTTGTCATAGCCTAAACCATCCCTTGATGATTATGGAATTTTTTTCTATTTTTTTTTTCTTGAATTCCCTTAATAATTAATGAATGAATCTCATGATGGTATAGTTAGCAGCATTTCATTTGGTGTTTTGAGACGATTCACGAAAAGTGGGCATCTATTGTGGACAAAAAACACAAGCACAAACAACTACAGTGGCCTGCAAAAGTAATCACTATTCATTTAGTAAATTCATTTAGATGAATTGGGAATAATGTAGAAACAATTTTTCCAAATGAACTTTTTTATTAGTAACTGAAGAGATAACATGAAACATTGTTTTAGTTGAAGGAGGTTACATGTCAGGAATACCAGCAAAAAAACATGTACAAATCAAAATTCACTGGTTGTAAAAGTATTCAGCCCCTCAGGTCAGCACTTGATGGAAGCATCTTTAGCAGCAATGACTGCTATGAGTCTTTGTGGGTAGATCTCCACCAGCTTTGCACAGTGAGATAGTGAAATCTTTATCCGTTCTTCATGTGGAAATTGCTCGAGTTCTGCCATGTCTTATGGGGATCGTCGATGGACTGCAATCTTCAAGTCTCACCCTAAATGTTCAATTGAGTTCAAGTCCGGACTTTGACTGTGTCACTCAACATTTATTTTCTTCTTAATCAATCACTCCAGTGTGGCTTCAGCTTTGTCCTTCAGATCATTGTCCTGCTGAAATGTGAATCTCTGACCCTGTTTCAGATTCATCGCTGATTCAAACAGGTTTTCATCAAGGATCCTCCTGTACTTTGCACCGTCCATTGTTCCTTCTATTCTGATGAACCTGCCAGTCCCTGCTGATGAAATGCAGCCCCATAACATGATGCTGCCCTCCACCACGCTTGACAGGAGGGATGGGTGTTGATTGGGTGATGTGCAGTGTTTGGCTCACGCCAGATGTAATGCTTTGAATTTCGACCAAAAAGTTCAATATTTTGAGTGGTGAAGCTGCTTCAACATTTGACCATTTCCATCCGTCCATCAAAAATAAAGAAGAATCTTTTGACAGTGCTTCTATGAAAAATGGACCCTTTTGACCCTTTAGTCTACTGCGACCCTAAAAACCCAAAAGTTCCCAAGGACCCACAAGGCCCCGAAAACCCATCGACCCTTTTAGACTCGTGTGTGTGTGTGTGTGTGTGTGTGTGTGTGTGTGTGTGTGTGTGTGTGTGTGTGTGTGTGTGTGTGTGTGTGTGTGTGTGTGTGTGTGTGTGTGTGTGTGTGTGTGTGTGTGTGTGTGTGTGTGAGAGAGAGAGAGAGAGAGAGAGAGAGAGAGAGAGAGAGAGAGAGAGAGAGAGAGAGAGAGAGAGAGAGAGAGAGAGAGAGAGAGAGAGAGAGAGAGAGAGAGAGAGAGAGAGAGAGAGAGAGAGAGAGAGAGAGAGAGAGAGAGAGAGAGAGAGAGAGAGAGAGAGAGAGAGAGAGAGAGAGAGAGAGAGAGAGAGAGAGAGAGAGAGAGAGAGAGAGAGAGAGAGAGAGAGAGAGAGAGAGAGAGAGAGAGAGAGAGAGAGAGAGAGAGAGAGAGAGAGAGAGAGAGAGAGAGAGAGAGAGAGAGAGAGAGAGAGAGAGAGAGAGAGAGAGAGAGAGAGAGAGAGAGAGAGAGAGAGAGAGAGAGAGAGAGAGAGAGAGAGAGAGAGAGAGAGAGAGAGAGAGAGAGATATAAGATGTGGAATGTGATGCACCAAAATGAACGTCATGATCTCCTGAGTTGATTTGGCTAATTAACTACAAATAACCCAGAAGAATTCCCGTGTTTTAAACGTACGCCATGTTCAGGTGTATAGGGCAGCTAAATAGGCCCTTCTGCAGCATGGCATTCTATTTACAAAATATATAATAAAAATAACGATAATATTGTACCAAACTATATGTTAATTATTACCAATAATATTAACAAGAATAATAATAGTAGTTTGGCAAGAATAATAACGAATGTATATAATCTCCACCCTGGCCCAAGTACATCTAATCTGGGCTTGGTGAAAGGCAAACTAATGCCTGCTGTACTGCTTGAGCAGGTATGCAACAAAGCCTTGAAGACCAATGAAAATTTGGTCCAACATGCCCATTCGTAATTATACTTCTAAAGGTTAATTCTGATGAGTGCCAAAGGGTAATTCTAAACAGTCCTAAAGGTTGGTTCTAAAGGGTAATTCTTATGGGTTTCGTTCATTTCTAGGCTTTGTCCATTTCTTATTAAAAATGCCAGTGAACCGCTTCCTTTGGACATGGGTGCGATTATTATTATTATTATTATTATTATTATTATTATTATTATTATTATTTTTTTTTTTCATCTTACAACAACTTTTTCCCCACATGCCTGTAGTATCATTAAGATGCTTTTTTGCAAATTACAGATGAGCTTTTTGATGTGTCTTTTTCAGTAATTGCTTGTCTTGCCAACTGTCCATAGAGGCTCGCTTTGTAAAGGGAATGGGATATTGTTGATTGATGGACACTGACCTCCATCTCAAACATAGAGCCTTGCAGATCTTTCAAAGTCATTTCAGTGACATCCCACACGAGTTTCCTGCTTACCCAGCTGTTGAGTTTGGATGGGTGACCTGATCTGGGTAGAGTGTGGGTGGTATGATATGTCTCCCACTTCATGATGGATTCCACCATGCTCAAAGGGATGATGAGTGACTGAAATATTATTATAACCCTCTCCTGAATTATTGTCAGGTCAGGCCAGATTGGATCTGTGACTTGCTTCAGGTACTATGTAAACCTGTTCCATGGTCGGGTTGTCGGCGACTAAACCGTCCCCCCCCCACCAGGTTTCCTGGTGAGGAGGGTGTATAGATATGGACACCCAGCAGGATTAAAAAGAAAACCCGTCAAAGGGCTGAGGAGCTGTTTGTGAATCAACGGCCATCCATATCTGGAGCCTGTGTCTGTGGCCATCCTTCTGCAGTCGGGTTACTTGTTACTTTTTTTTATTTTTTATTTTAGGAGGTTGGTGGCAGGATTTGCACTCCGGCCACCATAAAACATTTCATTCCGCAAAACCCACAAACGCAAAGAAAACTGAAAACCCACTCCGTGGGAGCACCTCCTGTGCTGCTGCCCTTCACAGGGCAGCTCACCGGATGACAGGATTGGGACAAAGCCTTCGGGACCCCCATTCCTTGATGATCGGAGGAAAAGCACCGGGTAAACTTCCTGAGTCAGACAGTGGTGGTGTGTGGCGGAGTGGTACTGAGGTGTTGTCCACCAGACGGCGGTCTCCTTGGGTTAACCTGAGGCGGTCCATTCGGGTGGGTGCCTGGAATGTCCTATCCCTGAGAGGATAATCACCTGTTTCTGTTATCTGAGCTTAAGCATTTGAACATCGGTATTGCAGCACTCTGAGGTTCGGAGACCGGATAGTGGCGAGATCATGGTGCATGGTTACACCTACTATTGGTCTGGTTACTCCTATGGTTACCATGCCCAAGGAATTGCTGTAGCTGTGTCCAATAAGCTGACTCCAACGACAATTGAGGTAACACCGGTCAATGAGCGTATTATGAGACCAAGGATTTGTCACTACTTGGATGTCGTTTCTCTGGTCTCTGTATATGCTCCGACTGAGGTGAGTGATCTCACCATGAAGGATGCATTCTATGCCGCACTCGAATCTGGTTGATCATTGCCCCAGGTGATACACTTCTGGTCTTGGGGGATTTCAATGCATCGACTGGTAATGATAGGGATGGTTATGATATATGTGTTGGTCCCCATGGGTCTGTAACTGAACCAGAATAGCACGAAGTTCCTTGACTTTGCAAGAAGTCATGGACTTAGGGTGGCTGGTTCATGGTTTTAGCACCCACAGGTTCATCGCTGGAATTGATATTCCAATGCTGGTGGTGTGGGAAAGGAGACTGACAATGTGCTTGTTGATGATCACTGGAGGATGATCCAGAACTGCAGGGTCCACCAGAGTGCTGAATTCAATACCGACCACAGGCTTTTAAGTAGCAACTCTAAAGTTACATCTTTAATCTGGGAGAATGGTGCTGTCCCAGCCGAGGCTGGATGTGTTGGCCAGCTGAAGAATGAGAGGGTACCTGAGGAGTTTGTGTACAAGCTGAGTGGGGATTTTGGGGGGTCTGGGTGCTTTGGGAAAACCTGAATAGTTGTGGAGTGCCTTCAAGACCATCATCCTTGATGTTGCATGTGGATGTCTTGTAACTCACCGTAGGGGGAAAAAGAATTGTCTCTCAAGGAACACTGGATACCATTGACCAGAGTCGCAGGGCCAGGCTTAATGGTCGAGCTGAGCTGTTCACGGAGTTGAGGCATAAAATTGTACGTGTGCTGAGAGTGGACAAGGAGGCCGACGTGCGAGGAATCCGTGAGGGGGTGAGACCATCACGTCTGATCAAGTGATTCTCATCCTGTTTCCAGGGGAATTTACGCATTGCATTCCTCCAAGCCCATCCCTCGGTGTACTGCAGTTTGAGCGGAGGATGGTGGGCTCTTGACAGATGGGTCTGAAGTGAAGGTCCGCTGGGCCAGTTACTTTGAGCTACTGTACCAGACGGACCCAACAGCTGTTGAGTTAGATGTCAGGGGTGTTACTATCCCTATTGCTGACCCTCCAATCAACTGTGATCCACCTTCATTTGTGGAAACGCAGGTGGCGGTGAACCAGCTGAATGGGTAAAGCTTCTGGGACCTGTGGCATCCACGCTGAACCTGTCAAGGATGGTGGAAATGCTGCACTCATATCGTTGCATGCAGTTATCTGCTCTGCCTGGAGCACAGGCATCATCCCAACTGACTAGAAGAGGGGCCTTGTTGTCCCTCTCTGAAAATGGAAGGGTGATCACCAGGACTGCAACAACAACTGACAGGTGACACTGCTCTCAGTGTCAGGCAAGGTCTTTGCTCAGATAATTCTTGATAGGGTTCACCACCATCTGCTTGAGTACCAGCCCCCAGAGCAGTCAGACTTTACACCAAAGAGGTCAACGATTCACCGTATCCTTGCTCTTCACAGATGAGAGTTTCGGCAGGGGCTGCTTGCAACATATGTTGATCTCTGCAAGTCATTTGATGCAGTGAATCGGGATGCCCTCTTGGGGGTGCCACAAAAACTAATCAATCAGATGTGTGAACTGTACTTTGGTACTGAGAGTGCTGTAAGATGTGGTGATACCATCTCTGACTTATTAGCTTGCCTGTTCGAAAAACAGAGAGCTATAGTGATACCTCTGGCGTGAGCGTGAAAATGTTAGTTTTTGGTGCAAGTTATTTTATATACTATATATATATGCTTCTCCACCACTGACTTCTTTGGAAATTTCCTTGGTCTTCCTGTTTGCCTTGTTGGTTGACCAAGTGAGGTGCACGTTAAAACTTGCAAGATAAGTGGGGGAGCTTAATTTATAAGGTAAATCAGTGATTACATATCGGTGAAACCTATTACAATTATTTTGTAACTTTTCAAACAAATCATTTGCTCCTGAAGTGATTTAAGGTTTATGAGGCAAAGGGTTTGAATACTTTATACAACTGACAATCATCTCGTTTTGTGTTAATTTAACTTTCAGTATTCACATTTTATCTGCATTTTTAGCTTTATCACTTTGGAGTCATTTGTAAAGGCTATGTATTAAGTTTGATTTTATAGCATCATGAAACTCGAACGGCACTCGGAAGAGCGCATACCTCTACCACTTAATGCCTGATACATGAGAACATCTTGGGCCCAATACATATTTTTGAAATATGCTACAAATCGTTTTTGGCCCGATCTCTCAATGGTGAATAATCACTTTAACAATTAAATAAATGTCGTATCTGCATCTGGATTTGGATCTTCACCAAAATTGAATCAATTCTTCCTTGTCACACACCAAATTAATGTCTCAAATGTGTTCAAACGTGAAGCTTAAAAGTAACAATTACATCAGTAGATGGCAGAATACAAATAATTATGCTTGCAGCCCAATTAACCACAATGAAAAAGAGAGTATGTGGCGGAAAGGCCTAATAGCAGCCATGACAGAGTCCTGCAGGCAGTGTGGCGGCTCTTACTGATGTCTTTACTTTGCAAAAGTGGCCCCCCTCAAAAATCGTGAAGATCACTGCTCTAAATACATCATCGAATGTCTTCTCAAGATAAGCATCAAATAAGATGCTTATCCCATTACAATTCACACATTTTTCGAATTTTTACTTGCCACTCACCAGATGAGCATTCATGAAATCTCGCACACAAATAATGCTTACATTTTTCTGCTATTTTCCAGGCTGAGCAAAATTCAAACACATAAATTGTCCTTCCTCGACTGATTGATAAACACTCGCTGGTTTGCAGCATTGCATGATACTAGCAAAGTTCTTTGTCTCCCTTCCATCCCCCCCCCCCCAAAAACAAAAAACTGCCAGAAGAAAATTATTCAATAAGATGTCTGGATGTCATCACATAATGGGGGGAATCGATTACGTATTTATATATAAATGTATTTTTTTTTAACATACAAGTGTCAAAATCACATGGGAGTGGAAAAACAGGGCACAAAAAATGGTCAACAGTGGGTCAGCCGATTTGCATTCCCATGTCAACCATACCAAGTGTATGTCCATTGTATACTGATGTCCATGTAATTCATGTAAAAAAGAAAAAAAAGTACACTTCTACTCCACTCTACTCATTTCTTTGGGCTGCAGTAACACATGAACAAGCTTAACTATGAGCATTAGACCATAAATAAAATTGGAAAAAAATAGGGTTTTTTTTCAGCAGGTTCAGCATCATCAACAAACACGGACCGTATGCACTCTTATCTTTAATGCCTCAGGGAGTGATGGAGTGACACCGGCCTGCAGTAAACTGCAGATTCCAGGCAACTGTTATTCTTGCCAAACATTCCTTTCAAAATTTATTTTTGGGGGTTGTCTGAATCTGGTGTTTGCTCCCCATCCATCCTGTCCCTCACCTCAAACGGGATTACTGCAGACTACCTTGGGATAAAGGCAGAATGTTAAAACTCTGTCTCTGCCTCCAAATCTCATGTACCCAACACCAATCTATCCCAATCTTACCCACTGGCAATTGGACTCTGTCTTCACTTGAGAAGGTAGATAAGGTTGTCCGGCTTGGGATCCTGCTTTGGCGAAGGGCCCAAATGGCATGAGTGCCCATGTTCTCAAATCGTGATCTGCCGTTTTGGTTTCCTATCTGCCTTAAACAGTCTGTCCTCTTGCACAAAAGTCAAACATCACTCCCATCCACAAGAAGGATGTAAAAACAGACCCCACCAATTATAGGCCAGTGAACTTGTTTCCAATATTACAAGCGAAATCAGAGTCCATCATTGCTTCTGATGTTGTCTTTCCTGTTTTCAAACAACCTGATCTCCAACCATCAGTTTGGATTCTGTCCTGGCAATTCAACTCTGGACATACTTCTGCTCCTCTCTGTAATGGTTGGAGGCTCTCAATCCTAAAGAAGAGGTTAGAAAGGTCTATATACTTTGCTTGACAAGCTCTATGTGGTATAGAAGGGCACCTTCATTCCAAGATTTCTGACTTCCTTCATTCACACATTTGATGTGTTGCCATCAATAGAACCCTCTCCTCTTCCAGTGGAGGCTGGAGCTCCCAAAGACAAAGTTTTAGACCCTATATTTTTCATTATCTAATGACCTCGCCGATGCCCTAGAGAACCCTCTCTTCCTTTTTGTAGATGACTCCACATTGTGTTATACAGGACCCTATCCCTCTGCTCAGCAGACAGCAGCTGTGTCCATCTCTGCTGATATGGAAATTCTGTCCACTGTGTGTCCTCCCTTACCCATTATTTCTCAGTCTCTCTCCATTTCATCCATCAATCCTACTGTTGGTGTGCCCCCCTCCCCCCTCTTTCTTGTGTTATGTCCTGATCTGATTTATCTCCAGGAGTTCTGTGTGTGCTCGTCTTAGATACCAGTCTGAAAAATCCCAGTCTCACTCTATTGCCCCAGAAGGATTGTCAAACAAACCCACCTCTCTATTCCCTTGGTTAAACACTGGAAGAGGTACATCATCTTGAACTTCTTGAGCCTCACTGTCAGTCATGGCCTTTCATGAACCAAACAGCAAATTTTTCCTCCAAAGCCAGCCGGAGACTAGGCATCCTCCAACAATCCAAGTGTTTCCTTGGTAAATCAGAGATTCTACGTGGCTTTTGTCAGTAGCTCAATGTAGTACTGCTGTTCACTTTGCATTGGTACCCCAGCATCACATCTGTCTCTCCTGGATTCTATGTAATCTAAAGCTCTCAAAATTATTGTAATTTCCTGTGATGAGGCTGAAGCACAAGGTTTGTGGATCTCACATTGCAGGCAGGTTCATAGTCTGTTTTCTACCCTATATTCTCCAACATTGCTCTCTGTTTGAAAAGTCCTCTCTAGAAACTTCAGGATACACACATTCATATACTGTGGTAACCCCCCTTCTGTGTTAAACTTCAAAAATCCAAGCTGTGTGCACCCCTTAACTTTTTTTTTCTTTTCTTCCTCACGTCTGCCTTCTATGAAACTGCCTTCCAGAGGTTGTTCTGTCTCTCTTCACTCCAGGACTTCAGGCAAGCAGTGCACTGCCATCACTCTTCATCCCCAATTCTGGCCCACGATCTTTATTACCTCAATTAACCTTTCCTAACTCGACAATATATTATTAATCTTTCCTAGCTCGTTTCAGTCTTTCCTCTCCTCTTCCTGTTCGTTAATTTCCTCAAGGCTTGTCCAACTGTCAGTCTGACCTTGCTCTTCCAAGAGCCTCACTCAGATAAAGAAAAAATTATCAAATAGTTTCCAAAGGCCTTGTGACAGCCAAGCATTCATGGCAACTTTGCTTTTTCATCCATTGATATTGGCTCTTACTATCTGGTGCAAAGCAGAATTTGGAAATCACCCACAAACAGGGAACACCAGATATTTCCAGCTATCATGACACAGGTTCATTGAACGCCACTATTGCTTTGTTCTTTTCAGAAATGCAGGCGATATTGATGGTTGTCTGGGTCTTGTGATAAAGTTGAAATTTTGGACCGTTTGAGCATGCCCTTTGTTAAAACCTCGACTTGGTTATGCTGTTGTATTTCTGCTTGCAATTCTCCAAAGTTCAAAATTTTTATTTGGTTTTATTTTGCCAATTGCTTAAAGGGTTTTTAAAGAGCATCTTTTGGTTTGTCTGGCTGTTTAAAAAAAATAAAAACAAAGTTTGGCTTATTGGCATTATTTGTTCATTGCGCCTTCTGTTTCAGTATAAATCTTATTTATATGTTGGTAAAAAGAGTTGAAGTGTGTAGTGTACATTGTCAATTTGCAAATTATCATTAAAAGTCCATTATCACTGGTGTACAAGTAAAACTAGATACCTTGTTGTTAAATCAGAGAATCTTTGCTTTCCTTATGTCTGCCATCAAGTGTTGGAAATTATAGCATGGTATGACTGGTATGGTGTACTCAGAAGTAAATAAGATAAGCAACGCATGAGCTTGTCGATGCATTGTGCCGACAGGATAGCTCAAATGTAGTGCATTCAGATTTTGAGTTGTCTGGTCTGGGTTGGATTCCTGAATCAACGATACACACCTACCTCATGCCTCACATGCAAGATGATGCATCAATGAGTGCCATTCCTTGGAAGGATGTGAAGCTGGGGAACCCTATGTTCATATGATTTTGAAGACGTTAAAACACTCATGGTGTGTTTATGAAAGGGTATGCAATTGCTGAGAACAGTGGCCATGATCTATCAGGAGACGAATTCAGTGGCAGTTGTCTCGGTAATGATACAACCAGCAGACCAAATTCATCAAACCCTAGTCAATATGCAATCGAGAACATTATTCATAAGAAGACACCAGCAATCGACAAATTGTGATTGTAGTGTTAGTAATTTACCGATAATCAGTACTCATCAAACAATGTTACAACCTGTGTCTCCAGTGGACCTTCTGGCTCAAGTATGGGACACATTTCGAGGTGATCTGCAAGATCTCACAGCCCGACATTTGTTCCTGCAACATGGAGCAATCGGTGCAATTATCCACTTCCTGCGCCCGTCGGCTCGTGGACTACTTTCCTCTGCCATAGACTCGCTACTTCTCATGGCTGCTGACCACAGTAAAATTGAGCTGTATCAATAATTCTTGTAAAATTTTTCACTTTTCCCAAGAAAACTTGGCTGCTGTGTTTTGTTTTTAAAAAAAAGTTAACAATAATCAAACCAATTCATTCTTGCCAACTGAAACATTCCATTATTGCTTGCTTGAATGCACAGAAGTGTCAGAGGCCTTTATAGCAGGGTGTGGAACCGAGGCCTTCTTCAGAAGTTGTGTTGCATTGCTGCGATCTCCACGAGTTGCACTCAACGTACTGGAGAAGTTGAGCATGCTGCTGCAGAATCTCTCCGTGCATCGGTATGATGCTCAGATCATTTAACGACTTATGGACCTACTAAACAAATGGCCCTTTTTTTCCTTTTCCTCCCACCCATTCAGCCCAAAATAAACTTAGAATGATAGCTTATCAGGGCAGCAGGCTATTCAGATTTTGTAATAGTCTCAATGAATGAATAATTGCCAATTTGCAAAAAGCAAGTTTGCTCTTTTCAGACAGACATTTTCTGACATCTTTTATTGTATCTAACAGGAAGTTGTTTGAGAAATTTGGCCTTCCTCGACTAATCGCAAGTCGCTGCCAAGACCCTGAAGCAAAGCATGCTTTCCTGACTGTGAACCTTCGCTCAGTGCTGTTGAACCTGGGTCTTCCTGCTGGAGGCACCACACTGGACCTCCCACTTTCCAACCGTCCTGCAGTGCCACGTGATGCTGTTTCCCTCTAAACTTTCGGATTTTCAAAATGATTCCAATAACTGTGTACAACTCTTCCCCCTTTAAGTCATACCTGTCTAAAAATCCAAGGTTGGAACTTTTTCAATACAAAGCGTTTGGATTTTATCCAAATGAGGAATTAAGAAAATTGTTCGTGGAATTTTAGTTCAATACTTAATGGCCAGACAGGATATTTTGGGAAAGGAATGAAGATATTAAATAATAATAATAAAAAAAATTACCATCCCAAAGGATTGCTTAATCAGAAAGTCCACAATGTGCACAAATTTGTACGTTCTTCATTGTGCAAAGGAAAAAGCAAAATAAACTATCACTGCAAAAGGGGCAAAACACCCAAATTGTTTTGTATCCTTGAAACATTCTGCAGAAAATAAAATAAAAAAACTCAGATCTCAAAACACGTCCTGAAATCCTGTCCATCAGATATCTGAATTTTACCAAAGGCCATATCATGCAGATTGTCTACCCAACTGGCATAGGTTTGACTCGCATCGATTTAGCAAAACAGGTCTTCGGTGCAATGCCTTACTCCAAAACGAATGGCGTGGAGTCGGAAAAACAGCATCGAGTTATAATGTGGGCCAAACAGGAGCTTTCTGAATCTCAGAACAGTGTGAGCAATGCAAAAACTCCATAAAGCAGGGCGCATGGGTAAGCCACCAGGAGCTGCTGTCCATCCATCGCCAGCGCAGAAATGATGAGCTTGGAAGCCGAAAGGCTGCACCAAGCTATTACCACTCCTGCCAACACCATACCCAGCAGTCCACTGTGGCAGAAGGAAAGTTAATGACAACAGTCTCAGAAAATCCATTCTGGTCAAAATATCAAGTCGAGTCCTATAGATTTGCAGCAAGACCAAAACTTGCTCCTCAAAACCTTCAATGTTTATTTATAGTTTGCAAAATTCTCAGTACTGTTTAACGTCAAACACCACAAAAAATGTTTGGATGCAGAAGGAACAATATTTGTCAACCTCTTGAAACATTCAAAATATAGATCTTTTCTTTACGATGCTTTTTACCAAAAATTACTTTATGCAAGTACACGAATGAAAAAGTGCACACCGCCAACAGTTAACGCTTCCCGAGTGACCACAAGACATCAGTACTTACTGAAGGGAGATTATGGCAGCAACAGCAGAGAGCAACACCATTGGCAGAAGACAGTAGCCGAGGATGCTTGCGACACAACCAAAGCCCACACCAGCCAGACTCATGAGGTTAAGTAGACAGTACATTCCCAAGCAGCCGAGTGCGCTGATCCCGTACACGTATCCAAACTGCATCTTACCCGCCTTTCAAGAAAACCAAAGAATAATAACAGCACTTGGCCTTTCTGTTGTAACACCAGATGCTGGTCATTCCCAACAAACAACTGTTTTAGATGGGACAAGTACTGCAAATCACAGCACATACTGTCCACTCAAAGGTCATCAACAAATATGTCAAACTTACAAGGAGGAGCGTCGCACCGAACGCAAGGCAAAACACTATGGGCCCAGTGAGGTCTGTCTCATTAACGATTCCTCCATCGGTAGCACGAAAAGGATTCAGCACAGTGAGTGTCTTCTGCCAGATGTGGTCAAAGTTGATGCCCAGTTCTGATGGAAAGAAAAAAAAAAATCAAAAGACTAGAAGGGCACTCGGTGGAGCGCATACCTCCGCCACATAATGCCTGATCCATGAGAACATATCGGGCCTATTACATTTTTGAAATATCATGCGATACAGTGCTGTATAGTTTTTGGCCCTTTCTCTCAATGGTGAAGAATCGCTGTGAAAATTAAATAATTCTCGTATCCAGATCCGCATTCGGATCTTCACCAAAATCAAACCAATTCGTCCTTGTGACACTCTCAACCTGTCCACCAAGTTTCGTCAGAATCCGTCCACAACTTTTTGAGATATCGTGCTATATATCGGTTTAGCCCAATCTCCCAATGGTGAAGAATCACTTTAAAAATTCTAGTAGTCGGATCCGGAACGTCACCAAAATCGATTCAATTCTTCCTTGTCACACACCCAACCTGTCCACCAAGTTTTGTCCGAATCCGTCTACAACTTTTTGAGATATCCTGTACACAAATAGACATAAAGGGGTGAAAACAACTTCTTTCACCTTCGGTGGCGGAGGTAATAACAGAAATCGATAGTTACATTTTGAACAACGACCAAATCTAAATGTGATAACATAATATTTGGGAGATGGGAAAGTTAAAACCTATTGACGAATGTCATACAAGTTAGTGTGGAAAGGTTGCATTCAGTAAAATAGCAACATCCCTTTAAAATGAACACCATATTTGATGATGCAATATCCAACTAGCAAAGTACAAGGGCAAGCTCATTATTTGGATGTAATTGGATGGAGAATAAAGCATACATGAATGAGAACAGCACTCAGTAGAGCTCATACCTCCACCAGGCCAGATCTGGATCCAGACCTGAACCAAATTGTAATTGGCTTGTTCTTGTCACCTAACCAACTCATCCACAACTTTTTGAAATATCATGCTATATCGGCCTATCGTTTTTGGTCCCCATCGCTCAATGGTAAAGAATCACCTTAAAAATTCCCAAATCTGGATCTTCACCAAAATCTAAGCAATTTGTCCTGATCACACACCCAACCAGACCATCAAATTTCATCCAAATCCATCCACAACTATTTGAGATTCTTCTTCTTCTTCTCTCGAGTGCAGCCTTCTGGCTGGAGGTTGCACCATTGGTTAGGGACGCGGCTATGCCGCTGATGTAGTGTCCCTATTACCAGTACACTGGTATTCATTTTGCCGAACTCAGAAGGATGACAGGCTGAGTCAACCTCACCTGGTATTAATTCAGTGGCCAACAGGGCTCCAACTCAGGACCCAAGGATCCCAAGTCAGCCACCCTAACCACTAAGCCAATGCCAGGGTACTATTTGAGATGTCCTGCAGACAAACAAACAGACAGACAGACTGAAAGGGGTGAAATATCCTGCTCACACAAACAGACAGACAGACAGGGGTAAAAACATAACGTACGTCCAACCTCCGTGGCAGAGGTAACAATACCTCTGATATATCAGGTCAGCATAAAAATAAAGATATTGTAAACCTTTGGTGGTAAAAAATGCACCCAGAGGTAAAAAGGAGAGTTGTTCTCTCCCCCCCCCCCCCCCCACAGCATCAGAAGTTTCTGAAAAAATAGTCAAACACTTGCCGAAAACAGCGTAGTTTATTAGCCTGTCCCGCAGTGCAGTGGGAGACAGAGCTTTGCAACTGTGTGTGTGCGTGCGTGCCAACTGTTTTACCAATTGAGCTTTGGCCATAAAATTTTCAACAAACATTTATTTTGAGAATGTAGTGATGAACATTTAATAATTGGGTCAAAATGTGAATGGGCAGAGTCGTAGTAACTATAAATAGCCCCACACTTTTTTTTTTTTTTTTTCGCCCTGGATATGAGTTCTGGGAATATGGTTGCTTGGGGAAAAGCCAATTACATGGAGGCCCATCCCTGTAACCTCTTTCTCAGCATTGAAAATGATCAAAAGTGTTCAGGGCTTCTTCGATAACTGGAGAGTGAGAATGGTAAAGGCACATAATGATAGCACGTCAAGCATGAGATGGCTGTTTTTTTTTTAAGTTTAGTGCGAATACAAAACAGACCGGCTTTGCATTTTGGGATGCTTTATATTTTTGGGTTTTTTTTGCTTCCGATGCTCTTTTTCTGCAAAAAAAAACAAAAAAACACACAAGTTCTCCTTCAAAGTATTTGAATGCCAAAGCACTTGGTAATAGAACACATTCCACGATAAAAATAAAAATAAAAATAACTCATCATGGAAAATACTGTACATGCAATACTTGCATTAAAATAATGTTTCTATAATAATTGCAATCACACCAAAACAAAGGTACAAAGTTTATTATACAGTTGCAAATGAAGGGGAATCCAAAGAAAAATAGCTCAACTTATGGAATATATAAAACGAGCGAAGTTACTTTTCCCGAAAGGAAATGCCAGTGAAATGCAAACCTTCCAGCAACGGTGCTTCTTCCTCAAAGCCTCCGCCGTACGTGTGCATGGTGCTCGGATTGGCGAACGTCGGCGTGGGATTGTAGATTTGCCCGGAATAAGCTGCAGGATGCCGGTGTGCATACATTTCTTGCTGAGGATAGGGAACGCTAACAGAAGCGTGGGGTAAAACAAGGTTAAAAGAAAGCTATTACATTCAGTTTTGGTTCAGCATGATCTTGAAAATGATCAGTTATAATTGGTAATAACACTCGGTGTATTTTACGACGGAAAGGTAAGCTGAAGTTTTCCTTTTTGAATGACCATTTTGGTGCACAAATCAGTATTACCCTAAGGGTGTTTAAAAATCAACTACAAAGCATCGACTTCACAGATCACCTCGATGACAGTCGATCATGAGCCAGCTGGGTTTTTATTAACAATCTTGTGAGATACAGCATTTCTTCAGTATTCTTTGATTTCTAGAAGCTTTGAATCAAAATCTTTAAAGGAGCACAATTTAATTTGTAAACCCAATTTTTTTTTTCCAACAAGTTTTGGCCTCTGAAGCATTTCCATCTGAACAGACAGCTCATGATGCTCAGAACGCAGGTTCAAGCTTGTCTATTACACTGGTCAACAACAAATTTGTTGTCTGCATTTTTTAAGCTGATTTCGGACGAATCTGATGCGCTGAATCCAAAACTCACATTAGTTTTGTTCAATCAGGTCAAGTTTTTGAGATATGGCCACATGTCGTTTTTTACATTTTTGTTCACATGTACACATGTGTGGAGCATTTTAGAAGAAGTTGGTGGGGGTAAAATGTCATGTCAAATAATTGTTTTGATTGGAAATAATTATTTTAATGACAAGAAGTATTCAGGTACGATAGTTCTGGGTGATTATGTCGAAAAGGGATCAGTTTGAAGTCATAAAACCTCAAAATCTTCCAAAAATTGGTGAGGCAAAGCATAAAGTTCGTGGATCAAAACTAAAGTTAATGGGGCAGATTTTGTAATAATGTGATACAAAAAAGTTGTATTTCTTGAAATAACGAACTCTGAAGAATGTACAATACCTACATGCGCCAATTTATGACATGCGCTTCTGCTCAAGCTTGGAGTGCCACAGTACGAACCCAAAGATTGGAGACTGTTCATTGACAGCAGCAAGCGATCACTGAAATGTGTTCTGCTACACAACGGCAACCAGTTTGCCTCTGTACCCATGGCTCACTCGACTACACTGAAGGAGAAGTATGAAGCGGTGAAGTACGTGCTGGAGAAAATTGGTTATGATCAGCATAAGTGGTTTATTTGTGTTGACCTGAAGATGGTGAACTTTTTGTTGGGACAACAGTCTGGCTTCACCAAGTACCCATGTTTTCTGTGCATGTGGGATAGTAGGGACCGTGCTCAGCATTACACGAAGAAGGACTGGCCTGTGCGGGAGGAATTGGTGCCATGCAAAGAAAGGAACGTCATCAACGACCCTCTGGTGGACAGAGACAGAATACTCTTCCCACCGCTGCACATCAAGCTCGGCTTAATCAAGCAGTTCACCAAGGCTCTGGACAAAGATGGTGACTGCTTCACTTACTTGTGCCAGGCTTTTCCAGGATTGACCATGGAGAAGTTGAAAGTTGGCATCTTTGATGGTTCTCAGATCCGTCAGCTCATCAGAGATCCAGAGTTCAAAAACTCAATGAACGAAGTGGAACTGGAAGCGTGGAAGACATTTGTTTTGGTAGTGAAGAACTTTCTTGGCAACAATAAGGCCAGAAACTACGCAGAACTTGTCAACAACATGCTGACTGCTTTCAGAAACCTGGGCTGCAACATGAGCATCAAGATGCACTACCTATTTTCACATATGAACCGGTTTCCTGAGAACCTGGGTTCAATGAGTGACGAGCAGGGGGAGAGATTCCATCAGGACATGAAGGAGATGGAGATCAGGTATCAGGGTCGCTGGGACGCAGTCATGATGGCTGACTACTGTTGGAATCTGAAGAGAGACCTCCCTGCCGCTGAACATTCCAGGAGTTCGAAGAAACGGAAGTTCAAGCCCTGAAGTTTGAACAGTGGTGACGCAACATGCAATTTACTTGTACTTACCTTTATCAATGCCCACCATTCAGATGACAGTAATCGATGTTTCTATCATGTAATCAATAAATGTTGTTGGCAAAACATTTTTTTTTCTTAAAAACATGTTTAGGATGATATGTGTTGACAAAAATCAGCTGATAATGCCACAAAAATGTAATTGATTTTGTCACAAGATCTGATTTTTTCAAATCAACTTAGCACAAAAACCTGACCTGATGGAGAGAAACGGATGCCATTTCCTGATTCAGCAGTGCCAGAATACCCTAATTCACTTGTAGAAATCTAGACAACATTCAGAAAGTAAAAAATTGTTGACCAGTGTTATTTATTGGTTCACAAAAAAATATTTTCACGAAAAAATAAGTGACCACTATGACTATATTCGTTATTGGTGTGTGTCTGTCTGTCTGTCTGTCTGTCTGTCTGTCTGTCCCGAGCATAGCTCCGTGGGTTTTGATCGGATCCTGATAAAATTTTGGTGGGAGGTTTACATCATGATCTCATTGTGTTTTCCTGAGAAAATGAGCGGAGCGGGGTGCACCCATTATGGGCGGAGCCACGCCCAAAAAACGTGTTTTTAGGGGGTAGCCGATTTCAATTTGCATCTTCTCCTAGGGGGTTTGCCGAATGTGACAGGGGTTTCGGTATTTGGTTGGCCCAATGGCACCTGCATAGCTCCACAGAGCTCGATTTTTCATTTTCGTCCCAAGGTCAAGGTCACGAACTTAGAAAATTGCGAATTTTGACATAAAAATCCATCTTCTCTGAGGGGGTTTGTCGAATCTGGCAGGGGTTTCGGTATTTGGTTAGCCCAATGGCACCTACGTAGCCCCACGGAGCTCAATTTTTCATTTTCGTCCCAAGGTCAAGGTCACAGGGTCACGAACTTAGAAAATTGCGAATTTTGACATAAAAATCATACGACCGCCCAAACTTTGAGAGCAAGGATGACAATATGTTTTATGCATAATCTTGAGGTCATTCCCCACCTAAAGTCTTGCAACCATTTTGCTCTATCTCGAACACCTTGCCCATGGCGCCCCTTCAAGTTTGTTTTTATGCTGATTTCATCAAAGTATGGATAATCCGAGGAGTGTGAAATGCCATATAGCCTATATGATGTTATATTGTTCCTGGAATGTTCCAGAGGAAGTTTTGCACCAAAGGTCATAATCCTTGACCTTTAAAGTTTACAAAGGTCAAATTTTCAAAGTTGTGGGAATCGAACCGGGTTTTCGACCTTCTTCGACGAACTAACTCCAATAAGCTATAGCACGTATCCTGTTTCCTTATGTTAATGTCCACAACATTGTTTTGTGACCTTTTAAGGTTATGCAAAGGTAAAATTTTGAAAGTTGTTGAACGAAACCGAGTTTGACATTTTGCAGCTAATAACCTGTCACTCGTACCACATCATGTTGATCATTTTTATAACTTGGTCAAACATTATCACATTGTCTCATCCTTGACTTCTGAAACGATCTACATCGTCAAATACCACTCGTGAACCATTGTCGTCTTCAGACTTGTCAGTCTTTACAATTTACATTAAAGTGTACAGTCTACTAATGTCCAGTGCAGGACTTGTAATTCAATATGCAAGTGCAGTGCACGCATGCACACCCTTTTATTGGTATAGCTATACGCCTCAATCTACTTATTGTGTTTGGGAAGTTTCTTGAACAAAATAGAGGGGTGTGGGGAGGACAAGATGGACACAGAAGTAGACTCTCAGGAAGGACAAACTGGAAATTTGGAAGGTGGGCTTGGGGGTGGGAGGATAATGGGTGTATAAAAGATCATGATTTTGGATTGGGGATGATCTGACATGGACGTGAACAGCTGTCTTGCAGACCTAGAGGGAAGAATGAGAGTGAAGAGAATGTTGAAGTTGGTTCTACAGGCAGGAAAAAGAGGAACAAATGTGTGGAGGTGAGCAGTGATTCTGGATTTTGGGAATTTCACCAGAAGGGGGTCGAGAGTGGACTGAATGCACCCTGGATGAACTTGGAGTGGGGGGGGGAATGGACAAAGCACAGAAAGAGCAAAGGGTACAAGACCAGAAAAGTGGCAGGAGAAGACAGAGACCACCGACCTATCTGTAATGGGAGAGTGATAGGTTCATAGACTCAGCTTCATCGCTGGAGAATCCAATGTTGCAAAATGGTGCTGTCATCAGAAATGCAGTGGAATTAAGGGAAGCTTGGTGACTGGGAGTTTCAGATGTAAATCATGATACAAAGAAGATGGGGGGTAATAGATATGGGATTTGAAATCATGCTGGAAAAGGTTTTTTTTTTTTTTTTTTTTTAATTAACTTCAGATATTTGGTTCAATGCAAGAACGATGACAAGGGAAGCATGGAATAATTGGTGAGCATTAAGAGGCATTGTAACAAACAAAAATGTCAAGAGAAGTAAAGAATAGGGGATATTTGGTCTGTATTACACCAGTTTTGATGTACCACAGTGAGAAATGGGGAATGAGGGTAGAAGATGAGAAGAATTGAGAGGACAGAGCTGAGGATGATGAGATGAATGTCAGGTAATAATTAGGATAAGCAGAGTAGTGTAGACATAAGAAAGAGACTCAAAGTTAGTAGTACTGAGGAAGAGTAGAGAAAGTGAAGAGCAAAGTGGTTTCAGCTTGTGGTGAGAAGGAAGAGG
This sequence comes from Eptatretus burgeri, assembly GCF_056783735.1. Taxonomy (NCBI): domain Eukaryota; kingdom Metazoa; phylum Chordata; class Myxini; order Myxiniformes; family Myxinidae; genus Eptatretus; species Eptatretus burgeri. The sequence continues at coordinate 58,929,965 of NC_140970.1, read as the reverse complement.
AAGAAGCAGAATTTGTAGTTTAAGGGAGCAATTCCAATGGTGCCATTTTTAGCTCGCCTATTCGAAGAACAGAGAGCTAGAGCAATACCCCCGACGTGAGTGTCAGCGTGAAAATGTTAAAGTTTTTGGTGCAAGTTCTTTTTTCCTTTCTAATGTTTTTATCTACCACACTATTTTTTATACGCCCAAAGCCTGGTGTTGGCGCAGTGGTAAGGGCAGCGGCTTGGGATCCGAAAGGTCCTGAGTTCAAGCCCCGTTAGGCCACTGAATTAATACACCAGGGGGTTGACTCAGTCTGTCATCCTTCCGAGGTCGGCAAAATGAGTACCAGTGTACTGGGCCGGTGTATACCCCGGTTAAAATAGGTGTACCATTTCCCTGTGTCGTAAGAAGCGACCAGGGTTGCGTCAGGAAGGGCATCCGGCGTAAAACATGTGCCAAATCACAATGCGGATCATACGAATGATCCGCTGTGGCGACCCCTAACGGGAGCAGCCGAAAGAAGAAGAAGAAGACTATTTTTTATACGCCCAATATATATATATATATATATATATATATATATATATATATATATATATATATATATATATATATATATATATATATATATATATATATATAGGGGCGTATTATGTGATACCGGTCGTCCATCCATCTGTCCGTTCCTGTCCGCACTCTAACTCCCAAAGTTTTCAACTTTCATGTTTCATATTTGGTACATGGGTACAGACTGTGGAGACGGTGTGTCGCGACATACGTTCGTCATCGAAAGTGGTTGCCATGGCAACCAGGATGCTGTTTTCCATGTTGTAGCACAATTCTGCATATACCTTCTTGTTCGGGCATATATTGTGCTCACTTGCGCTCTTGTTACTGATTACAATATACAAATACATATATTGCATTATTGCTTGAAAATTATTTGGATCAGACTTCACTGCAATGCTTTATAAAAAATAATTATTAGACTCGTCTTTTAAAAAACGAAAACGATAAATATATAAACAGGCGAGCATTGGGTGGCTTTGACACCAACTCTCTGGTTATTATTCCATGACAACAGGAACCCTTTAGATTTTAGAATAATGTGTAACGGACATGAAAGGAGCACACATTATACATCGTGATACAGCACTTATTGAAGCAATAGAAAATGTATACAAAACACACAAACAACAACCACAGCCATGACAGCAACAAGAACTACATGTGCAACTATCGGGGATAACTCTGTGGTGGTAAATATCATCCAATACAACACAGACAGCCTCATCAGCAAGACCATGCAACCTGAACACTTAGCTCTTACAAACAATATTGAGATGGCAATTGCACAAGAAACCAAAGTGCACGAGAGAATAAAGACACCGACCCTTCCCAATTATACACCGATAGGTGCAAACGGACCGGACACCAGAGGTGGAGGCCTCGTCACATACATTCACAAGTCGATTAAATATACAGATATCAGGCAAGACACAAAAGCACTACCACCAGAAAACACACTTGAGCTTCAAGCTATCAAAATTAAAACTGGTATTAAAGAACAACCCCCTCCCACTGTACCAACCAAATACTCACCACAACGAAAGACACCATTCACCAACCAAACACCAGAGACCATAGCATTTCCACACAACTGAATTCGTTTTTCATAATCAATGATCCAGACCAACACGCAAAACGTATGTACGCACAACGATCTGCTACTTTCAGACAAAGGTCAAATGACCTTTTGACATTTGACCCCCAAACCTGCCCAGTTCAACTTTGCATCATAATATACATTTGTACCAAGTTAGGGAAAATCCATTCTGCAGTTCACAAGATATCATGGTAACAAAATCATCACGCACCGACAAACTGAACACATCATGCTTCCGGCAGTGGAGGTATAAAAAAAACAAAATGCGCACATCCATGCTGAACACATTTAAGACACTCGAAAGCACTGAATTTGGACACCATAAAGAAACATCACAAATATACAAACAATACATGAGATGAGTCATTGACTACTCCAGCTCATCCTGGGCCTTTAACCTATTAGACATCTCATCGCGCTACAAACCATACAAAACAAACCCCTTCACATCATCACAGGTTGTACATTAACAACTCCCGACGAGCAACTACACACGGAGGCAAAAATATTTAAATAAAAATAAAAATAAAACACCACTTGGACATGAACAACTCCTTGCCGCTGCAAATGCCAACCCTAATCAGCCAAATGACAACCCTTACCCTGCCCAGTCTTGAGAAAAACGACGGTGGAAAGGTCTTTTAAACTCTTGCTTTGCGTTTCCAGCACGATCGACATTTCCCACGAGCCTCAATTTTGTCTGAATCTTGATATTCCCCAACGCCGAGAGTGAAAGAAGTGCCAAGAAGGTTATTTGTGTTCTCCTGTGTTCAAGTAAATAATTGAATCGAAATAAAAGAAAGCTTCAAAGGCTGTCGATTAAAGAAAAGACATCATCAGATGTTTACCTCCGTTGATGCAGCATCTTTTACACCACCTTATTTAACAAGTTACATTAGTTCTTCATGCCTGTTGTTTGTGTTCTTTATGGCATCCCTACAAACAGTCGGTTTCATGTTTGGAATGATTTTCAATTTTGACTGAAAAAAATTACCTTACGTGTGTGTGTGTGTGTGTGTGTGTGTGTGTGTGTGTGTGTGTGTGTGTGTGTGTGTGTGTGTGTGTGTGTGTGTGTGTGTGTGTGTGTGTGTGTGTGTGTGTGTGTGTGTGTGTGTGTGTGTGTGTGTGCTCGGGACAAGATTCCATACAATTTGTCAAATTCAGAGCCAAGTACTGCTAAACTGCAGGTCCATGTTTGAATTGGTGTTCAAAATATAAAATTCAATTGAAATGAGGTAGTTCCTCGATTGTAGACCAACGTATGTAGACAGGCAGACTGATCAAATTGCTTAACCCTGCTTTTCGTTTCACGCATGGAGTAAAAACAATTCATACCCACATCGCCATAAATGCAATCGGTAACCTGGGCCCAAAACAGTATCCTGGGCACTAAACCCACAACCATCAACGGCACAGAGAAATTGCTCCCCATGTCTGATGGTGGTGTTCATCTTTCACGCTTCCGCTACGCCTGGTGTTGGCTTAACGGTTAGGGTGGCTGGCTTAAGATTTAACGTCTCGAGGTCAAGCCCCTTTTTTACCATCGAATTAACACCAGGCAGGTTGACTCAGCCTGCCATCCTTCCGAGGTCAGCGAAATGAGTACCAACGTGCTGACAGCAGGGGGAATTGCATCAGCGGCACAGCCACACCCACAGAAAATGATGCAGCCACAAGCTGCATGTGAATAAATAAAGAAAACACTACTGCCGTGGACACCACGCACAACTGTTGCAGTTCAAACATACACTCAATGACACCTGTAACCACTGCCAGGCCGCCGTACACACAATGAAGCACATTATTTTCAGACCGCGTGGTCGTGGCTGTACGATGGTGAAGGCTCTCGTTCGAAGCGAGGGATCTCCGAGTCTTTCCCTGGAGATCGATCAGCTATACCACCGTGCTGCGGACCTGTTCGAGCAGAACTGACCAGGGCTAATCACCAACAACTACTACGTGCTCCTAAAAAGGTCCTTTTTTTTTCCGTGTTTTTCACTTCACTTATAATTATTATCTGAAATAGAAACATTGGAACCGTTTCATCGTAAAAAGGTACGTGGAAGAAAACAACGGTTCTCGGCCTTGGGACTCGGGAGCGTTAAAGTAGGATAGTCACAACACTGCCATGAGCAAACGTTTACAACTTCTACTGAATTACACTTTTAAAGGGATCGAAAACAGGCAGCACCTCGTCTCCAAGCTTCCTCTTGTTCCGTCTCATGAAATCACAATCAGTAAAAACAAAGGGACGTTTGTATGTCTCACCCGCTGTAATAGACATCTTGTCCTGCACTGTACTTCGTCGGTTGATCATCCACGTTGTACGACGCTTGGTAGAAATCCGCTGTGAATTGGTCCGGTTGTCCAAAGTTGGCCATCTCCGGCGTTTACTACGAATATATAGATATATATTTTTTATTATTATTTAAGGAACGAATCACTTAAAACCAAGCTGTTCATAACATAGCATAACAGTCACGGATCGCAACACAGACAGCCTGTCATACCATGACAAACAGTCACTAGTTCGAAGAAAGCGATTGAGCAGGGCAATCCGAGTAGGCCCACATAACCGATAAGGCAATCACCGCGGAAGCATCAAGTACCCAAAGAATAAATCTTTACAAGAAGAACCTCACAAACCTCGCACCGTAACTGCAGCTCAGGTTTCATCCACCGACAGCGAGAGAACCGAGAAGCGACCGTTACATGAAAGCTCACCGTCCCACGTCAGCACGGGCCTCGGCCATGATACACTTCCGGTATACAAATAAAAACCGAGGGCGATTTGCACGATTTAAAAAAGACAAAACATCACATCATTATTATTATTATTATTATTATTATTACTTTTTTGTATCTTTATATAACAACCGTGATGAGTTCATAAACTGAGCAATGTACGTATTTCGCATTTTTTCTTCTTGTCGTATCATGCACCCCCCCCCCTTCTCATTTTTGGGCGGGACGTTGGATTTGTTCGTGAGGGCCTTCGAGTAAAATAAAGCAAACAAGGACAAACGTGTCCAAGAGCCGCGTCCTAAAGGCAATAACAACAACAACAACAACAACAACAACAACAACAACAACTTCCGATATTTCGTCACGTGCCTTGATGGAGCCAATAGCGAGACCCGTCATGGAGGCTCCTCGTTCATGACGAGAAAATCGTGTATTTACGAAATTACAAAACATTAAATGGAATAATCTTTAAACAGTAACGTGAACCTTTCGAAACTTTAAAGCAAATGTCCGAATATATTTAAAAGTTCATGATAGACGCTCTCAAAAGGCACCGTCTATGTGAGGATGTGTACAGGTGTTTTGTATTTAAGGAGATCCGGATCCTGTATATGAAAGAGCCGAGTCCTGAAAGAAGAAGAAGAAGAAGAAGAAGAAGAAGAAGAAGAAGAAGAAGAAGAAGAAGAAGAAGAAGAAGAAGAAGAAGAAGAAGAAGTCGTCGTCGTCGAGCTCCCGAAGAGCCAGCGTTCGCTTCGCGAGACGCAGCTCATGCAATTCAAACGTTATCACTGTACATGGTTTTTTACGTAATACCGTACAGTACGTCACAATTTAAATCGATAAATTCATTAAATATCTAATTTATTATCGATGTGAAAACGTTGAGATTTTACATGAAATTATTAATATATATAAACATCGTATATTGTGTATTTCGATTCAAGACACTGTTGAATCAATAAACTCGATGGTATTCAGAGAATAACCCTGCAACGGTGTTGAGAAGGACTTGATATGCGAGGCAACTGCTTTGGCAGGAAATTTGTAATTGCATGCATCAACACTTTCTGAGGTAAATGTGTACAAACTACAAATTATACTTTTGAAAAATCTGCTATACACTACATTCATAAGCCTTTACAAAGTGGCTTTTGTTCTCGTTCTCCAGTGTTCTCAAGGTTGATAAAAACGCCAGAATAGATCGCCAAAGTATAAATCGGGAGATCGTTAAAACGCCGAATTTTACTCTTCCTCCTCCTCCTCCTCCTCCTCCTCCTCCTCCTCTTCTTCTTCTTCTTCCTCCTCTTCCACCTCTTCCTCTTCCTCTTCCTCTTCCTCTTCCTCTTCCTCTTCCTCTTCCTCTTCCTCTTCGCTTTTTTTCGTCAATCGAGCACAATGAAGGCTGAGGTGATTCCATCGTCAGAATGATTCTGATTTCTCGCGCGATGAAGTGACATTGCCTCTGGGCTTTATTATAGGCTTTTCCATACATGGCAAGTTGAAGGCGACAAAACACGGGTTGGTAAGAATCGAAAGCGGATTTTTTGTGGTTTTTTTTTAACCATTTGTGCGCTGCAGTCGCTGGTTTGCGACGATATAAAAATAACTGAAACAAGTCTGAAGACGACGATGGTTCACGAGCGGTATTTGACGATGTAGATTGTTTCAGAAGTCAAGGATGAGACAATGTGATAATGTTTGACTAAGTTATAAAAATGATCAACATGATGTGGTACGAGTGACAGGTTATTAGCTGCAAAATGTCGAAAACCCGGTTTCGTTCAACAACTTTCAAAATTTGACCTTTGCATAACCTTAAAAGGTCACAAAACAATGTTGTGGACATTAAAATAAGGAAACAGGATATGTGCTATAGCTTATTGGAGTTAGTTCGTCGAAGAAGGTCGAAAACCTGGTTCGATTCCCACAAGTTTGAAAATTTGATCTTTGTGGCCTTTCAAGGTCAAAGGTCAAGGATTATGACGTTTTGTGCAAAACTTCCTCTGGAACATTCCAGGAACAATATAGCGTCATATAGGCTATATGGCATTTCGCACTCCTCGGATTATTATCCATACTTTGATGAAATCAGCGTAAAAACAAACTTGAAGGGGGCGCCACGGGCAAGGTGTTCGAGATAGAGCAAAATGGTTTCAAGACTTTAGGTGGGGAATGACCTCAAGATTATGCATAAAACATATTGTCATCCTTGCTCTCAAAGTTTGGGCGGTCGTATGATTTTTATGTCAAAATTCGCAATTTTCTAAGTTCGTGACCCTGTGACCTTGACCTTGGGATGAAAATGAAAAATCGAGCTCCGTGTTTTTTATGCATGTGCCATTGGGCTAACCAAATACCGAAACCCTGCCAGATTTGACAAACCCCATCGGAGAAGATGCAAATTGAAATCGGAAACCCCCTAAAAACACGTTTTTTCAGCGTGGCTCTGCCCATAATGGGTGCAGCATGCCCATTCTCAGGAAAACACAGCTAGATCATGATATAAACCTCCCACCCAAATTTTATCAGGATTGGATCAAAACCCACGGAGCTATGCTTGGGACAGACAGACAGACAGACAGACAGACACACACCCATAACGAATATTGTGTTCACTTACTGACTCGTGAACCAACAAGTTTTTTGTTTGTTTTAATTTTAGTTATTCGTCTAATCTGACGTCCAACTTGTGTTTCACAGCCCTATGAAAAAAAATAAATGAAGCAGCAGGGAGCCACGTGGCCGTAAACAATGCAGCACACAACGGGTTGAGGAAACGTGGTAAAAACTCGATTCAATATGTTGACTAACAGTAACAAAAAGGAGGTTCCAAGTGAAACAACATACATATATACATAATATTTCTCAAAGAAAGAATATATCTGTTATGTCACTCAACAGACACGAAACGATGCGATTGATTGCAGGGTACAAGTCCATTTATTCCGCAACACGTGACATTCACATCCACTACATGGCCAAAAGTATGTGGACACCCCCTCCTAATGAGTGGATTCGGCTATTTCAGCCACACCCATTACTGACAGGTGTAAAAATATCAAGCACACAGCCATGCAATCTCCATAGACAAACAGTGGCAGTAGAATGGGCCATACTGAAGAGCTCAATGACTTTCAACGTGACACCGTCAGAGGGTACCACCTTTCCAACAAGTCAGTTAATCAAATTCCTGCCCTGCTAGAGCTGCTCCAGTCAACTGGAAGCGCTGTTATTGTGAAGTGGAAACGTCTCGGAGCAACAACAGCTCAGCTGCGAAGTGGTAGGCCACACAAGCTCACAGAACGGGACTGCCGAGTGCTGAAGCGTGTAGTGCGGAAAAATCATCTGTCGGCGGTTGCAACACTCACTACCGAGTTCCAAACTGACAGGAAGCAACGTCAGCACAAACACTGTTCGTGGAGAGCTTCATGAAATGGGTTTCCATGGCTGAGCAGCTGCACACAAGCTTAAGATCGCCATGCGCAATGCCAAGCGTCGGATGGAGTGGTGTAAAGCTCACCGCCATTGGACTCTGGAGCAGTGGAAACGCGTTCTCTGGAATGATGAATCACGCTTCACAATCTGTCAGTCCGACGGACGAATCAGGATTTGGCGGATGCCAGGAGAAGGCTACCTGTCTGAATGCATAGTGCCAACTGTAAAGTTTGGTGGAGGAGGAATAATGGTCTAGGGCTGTTTTTCATGGTTCGGGCGAGGCCCCTTCGTTCCAGTGAAGGGAAATCTTAACATAACAGCATACAATGACATTCTAGATTATTCTGTGTTTCCAACTTTGTGGTAACAGTTTGGGAAGGCCCTTTCCTGTTTCAGCTTGACAATGCCCCCATGTACAAAGTGAGGTCATACAGAAATGGTTTGTCAAGATCGGTGTGGAAGAACTTGGCCAGTCTGCACAGAGCCCTGACCTCAACCCCATGGAACACCTTTGGGATGAATTGGAACGCCGACTGCGAGCCAGACTTAATCGCTCAACATCAGTGCCTGACCTCACGAATGCTCTTGTGGCTGAATAGAAGCAAATCCCCACAATAATGTTCTAACATCAAGTGGAAAGCCTTCCCAGAAGACTGGAGGCTGTTATAGCAGCAAAGGGGGGACCAACTCCATATTAATGCCCATGATTTTGGAATGAGATGTTGGACGAGCAGGTGTCCACATACTTTTGGCCTTGTAGTGTATCTTCGACTCCGGTAAGATGGCGTCTCCCTCACGTTCCACATGCCCCTCCCCCTTGCATCATCATCTCCCTCACAATCTCTCAACATCCTACAATACTACAACTACAACAACAACATATTTGGAAAGAATATAACACCTAAGAAAGAACGCAACAATTTCTCAAAGTTTTATCTACTTTTTTCGTTTCTTCTTGTCGCCTGTGACGCATGACGTCAGATTTACTACAAATAGCGTCCCCACGAAAAAGTGCAATGTTGCCTGGTTTACAGAGACCAAGTGATTATAAATGGTGATGAATACGATATGAACATCTTGATAAATCTTGACAATAAAACACTGAGAAATGTTTGTTCATTCACAAGCATAAAACTGCATTATTGTATCCCATTTCATTCATTTTTTGTTTCGGTTTGAATTTAAAACGGTAATTTGTGGACACCCTGTGTACAAATTGAAACAATCTGAATCGAGTCGTACCATTGAAAATACTTGAAAGTACCGATAAATATCACAGTAAGAAGTCGAAGAACGAATTGAAAAAGCAAATAGGCCTACAGATTGATCCAGAGTGTGGACAAATAGTAGACGAGACAAATTCACGATGTGTATAGATGAGGATTGAAGTAATTGGTCGGTTGAGTAAAGGTTATGATGTCACCCAGCCAACAGAGTCAGACTAGAGTGGTGCCTTGCATATCGGATAGAGATCGTTACAGATCTGTTGCTGTGTGTGTGTGTGTGTGTGTGTGTGTGTGTGTGTGTGTGTGTGTTTGTGTGTGTGTGTGTGTGTGTGTGTGTGTGTGTGTGTGTGTGTGTGTGTGTGTGTGTGTGTGTGTGTGTGTGTGTGTGTGTGTGTGTGTGTGTGTGTGTGAGAATCCATGCAAGTGAAATCGAAGCAAAACATTGCATTTTTGAAATTGTTCATACTTTTCATCCAATATGGGTTTTAACGATACTAAAACAGGTCCGTGGGTTTCAAGATAGAAAACGGGTCACTTGCCATGTACGCTTTGGTTAATTCACCATGTAAGTTCTGAGGAAGTGTGTGTCATCCAAGTAATATGTGCTATATCAAATGGTCATGTAACATGTGGTAACGTTTCAATTTTCTCTGTTGCATGGTTTTTAATGTATGCTCTTAACACTAGAACTGCCACTTTATAACTGATGGCAGTGATGACCGGGTACCAAGATGTCCCGCTTTGATGCAACCCCACTTTGATCAGACACCTGACCCATTAGGTCCTCGTTATTCAATTGCATTCAGAATAGGATTTATAAAAACTAAATTCAAATCAAATGGAAGATCAAATAAAATAGCTACTGCATTGTCATCATCAGAAGGAACCTGAACAAACAAAAAGCAAAGATGAAGTCATCAGGAGGAACCTGGATAGGACTCAAGTTTCAACTGCTACTCCATCCATCCATCCATCCATCCATTCGGACCATACTCTGTGCAGAGCGTTGGTGCTGCCTCAGCAGTCTCCTTGGCTGTTGGGCACAATTCTGGACAGGTCGCCACTCCGACACAGGATACCAGCAAGCTGACACTCATTTTGCCAACTTCAGAAGGATGACAGGCAGAGTCAACCCTACCTGGTATTAATTCAACAACCAAGTGGGATTTGACCTCAGGATCATCAGATCCCAAGCCCACCACCTGAACCATTAAGCCAACACCAGACTTATAACTGCTACTCCACTACCCTCAAACCCATCCAAGCACAGCCAAGTGAGCCTTATTAAAAAAAAACATCAAAAAGAACCCAGATTCAAAAAAATAAATAACTCTGACTGCTGACCATGCGTCCGATCAGGTTGAAATTGAAACCATATTGTTGCGGTTCTGTAAAACCACATGCCTCCAAGGCAATGGCACACAACATACAGCGATCCCAAGGCAGTTATTTCAATAGTGTGTGTATTAGTTAGTCCTTTCCATATGTCGAGTGGGTAAAGGTGAAAGATGCGTTGCGTAGAACTCCTTCAGTTACACTTCTTAGACCTCTTTAATCTTCAACCCTTGCAGTTCTTCCACTCTTTTGCTACACCCCTTTCTCTCACACGAAACATGCAAGCAAGCACGCATACAAATCAGTAAAGACTCATAGCAACCAAGCAAGCGTGCCATGAGCGCCTTATTTGCGTTTGCGCACCAATTTTCCATTCAAAACTCCGCACCAATTCTCAACCGCCATTTCACCTCAAACCTTCATTCCGCTCACCAACCTATACCAGGCTCACCACAGCCCTTTCATATGACTACTAAAAGTCCCTGAAACAATCCACGCTTGCATTTTCCATTACAAATGCGACCATTACTCACAATCTCGTTACAAGGAACTTCCACCTCTTCCCCACAATGCCACAATGTGCTCCTGCTACTCTACAACTGCCTCAACTGCCAAATACTCATGAAACACTTACCACAGCCTCAAAGGACATGAAGAGATGTAGGTCAGGTTATTTTGGGGCAGAACTCGAAGCGCGAACGTGCACTGGAGTTCATCTAAGGACCTACGGATCGCGCAGGGAGTTCCCTAAAATCCTACGTTTGAATGAAGGCCAGCACACGTTCGGATCCAGAGAGTGCCTCCAAAAAACACGGCCCCATGTAAAGGTCAGGAGCTGCTACGCGTGCCCCTATTGGCCGGCGACAGCCATTTTTCACCTTTGGGGCCTGGCAGGGCGTGGCTATGACCGCTATGGACCAATGGAGGAGCTCAATTTCGTTAGAGCTCCTTTTCTCCGACGATTGGCTCCGGGGCTCATAAAAGGGCCGAACGTGACTCATTTCGAGAGAGTATTGCCAGGAACAGAGTATTGCTGGGGACAGAGCTGGAGAGATCACCGAGAGCATCACAGGAGAGAATATCACCACACATCGGACGTCGCCAGGGAGACAGATGGCGCATTGTCAAGCGTCAAGTCAGTGTGACCAGGCGTGGGGTCACGCATTGCTGCTGCGAGCCGTGAATCCTTCCATGTCACTCATTTTGGCTGCATCCTACAGCGACACTTAAACATACAGACTCTTCCATGATATATGATCGGATCTTTTCTCTCACACATCTTTCTTCTACCATCTATCTCTTGTCTACTGTGGATGCAAAAGAGCAATCAATGCGGGCAAGCCCAACCAACTGTTCTTTTCAGAGCAAAACCCAAGAGCAAACTCAACAGTGAACCGAACTGACCTGCACCTCACATTCTTCCTTTTACACTACACCGCACCCCACATCGCATTACACTTACAGTTCTCAAACACATACCCTAGACACCTTCGGCATTTCTCCCTCCTCCCCTTTCCTGAGCGTTCTGGGCTGCACAGTTCTGCTGGCCATGACAGGTATTGAGAGGTCGGTAATCCTCAACTGTTTTTATCTCTCTGGGCTATCTCTAATTTTGCTCAGGTTTGTGTGTGTGTGTGTGTGTGTGTGTGTGTGTGTGTGTGTGTGTGTGTGTGTGTGTGTGTGTGTGTGTGTGTGTGTATGTGTGTGTGTGTGTGTGTGTGTGTGTGTGTGTGTGTGTGTGTGTGTGTGTATGTATGTTATGGCACCTGTCGTAACATAAGTTAAGACTGTATAAGAATATTTGGGATAATTCTGCACTGTCTACTTTTGTAAATATCGTTTGCCTTTTTCCACACCCCACAAATTCCTTGCTCTCCCTGCTGTTCATTTGCAATAAATCCCATTACCATGCCACATAACTTTCCTCCCTCCTGATTTAAATAAATGTGTTTGTTAGAAATGTTCCCAGCTCGTTTTTGTCTTTTCCTCCATTGGTCCAGCATGGCCCGCACCCTAGCTTAGCCGGGACCTTATTCCCCAATAATCTGTTCAATGGCCGGTACGTACTTGGCAGCTCCGCTCGGCTGCACCTGACCCGGTAGGTAATCTAAATAACCCAAGTACGTACGTTGGGCGCGATTCCCCGATAAGGAGATCACGTGTCCTTAGGTAAACGGTTGTTAGAAGGAGAACCCTAAGTCACATAGTGAAGTTATTGGCGTTCGCGGTCGATTAGTGACCTACCACGACACAAAGTTATTCATGTTCAATGGCCTGCGTTTCCCAGTGAGTCTGGAGAGGAACCTGAGATAGCCCCTCCCTTGTGATTCCCCCACGACGCCGGGTCCGCCACAATATATTCCCCATCACTACTAGAACATCATTTTGAGGACCCTCTGAGACCCCAATTTTTTGTTTGTGTGTTTGCCTCCTCATGATCAGATTCTGGCAACTGCTCACTACTGCCCTTTGTCACAACTGATTGGCCAGAGGTAATATGGAGTACTTTGTCTGGTGGATCATCAGTGGCAGCTACATCTTCTGTCAAAAGGGCAATCAACTCTTCCTTGTTATTTGAATTATGCAGAAAGCAGTCAAAATCCTTCAGCAATTTTGTCGATGAAGAAACTTTTCTTCGCACTCCTTTTTCTCACATGTGAACCCCTTCAGGCTGTCATTCTTGCACACATCCTATACTACATCAATTTGTTTACAGTTCTGAAGTTGATGAATGGTCCAGAGTTTGAAATTCTCCTTGCTGTACTGGCCAAATGTTGAAGCATCTCTTGGAAGTGAATGTACCACTGCTGGACCATCAAACGCTTTGGCATCAAAGCTGGATGGAGCTTCTGGCCTCTTGCAGTCTAAGATATTCAATAGTTGGGACTTGCAGCTTGGTAATCGAAGTTTACCGTGGTCACTCAGAGATGGAGGATATGGGTGGTTTTCGTGCATAAAGAACTCTTTCAAGTTTCCATCACCCACCTGCCAGGAGATAAACAACTGGCTAAAGAGGCTGTAGTCACTCTTAATGTCTTCTATTTGTTGCTTGGTCATTGATTTACTTATTGCAGTGGGTTGTTTAAATATAATGATGTTATTCCTTTTGATCGACTCATGAATATACTGATTATGTTTGACGAGAACATTCTTGATATACCCTTTGTACTTTTCTTTTCCAAACTTTTCCATGTTGCGGAAGGTGTTTATCACAGCTTGTTCTACACAGACATCACTCTCAAGGGACATTAGCTCCTTTGATTCCTCAATAACGGGATTACCCATTGACATGATTGTCGCACAGAGCTTGTTCACCTGTGACTTGAAGGTTTGCTGTGCCGAGAGGCCCTCCTCGTGGCTTTTGAAATCATCAGGATCATTTATAGAATACTTCTCCTCAAACTTCTTCAGTAAACGAGGTTGCATTACTCGACTTCCTTTAGTTTCAGAGTTATGATAAAAAAAGGTAATTTAAAAAAATGGTGGTGACAGCCATATTGGAATATGGTCAAATACTATTCTACTCTTCAACTTGCCAGTGGTATCACATAGTATGACCTTGAAATAGTGGGTACAGACACTGGTTGCACCTCCCTAAGTCCTTTAGTTTCAAAGTTACGGTGAAAAAGGTGAATTTTGATAATGGCAGCAGCGGCCATCTTGAAAAACTTCAATGCAGGTGTCACAGGCCGGGCACCTGCTCGGTTAATGTTTTTCATATAGCCTTACTGATAACTGTACCAAAGTTTGTGCTTTGGGCCGGCGTGTACCGATTTTTTTGTTAAGATACTGGACTAATATTCTTGTTGAGGCCAATCACTAAATTTTTATACAGTGTCTTTTGATTTATAATTTATCTCCCTATGAATACAACTTAAAACCCCATTAGCTTTTATACCTATAGCTGCCTGACACTGTGCTGTTTGCTTACACCCCCCCCTTTCCCCATCCCGATCTATTACCACCCCCAATTCCTTCTCCTGTGACACGCTCCAAGAATGCCCCTTGTATCATGCAGTCTCGACTGTACTTACAACCTCCCAGCCAGACATATCCTCTCATGAACATAGCCAGTCATTTCCTACCACTAAGCCAGCTGTTTCCAATCCAACTAATGTTGGCAGATAGGACACCGAGTTTAACATACATCCGAGGGACAGCACGCATTGATACCTCACTCTGCTTCCAAAACACCAGGATGACAGTTTATACCTGTATTGGGATTCAAACCCAGACTAGACAGATCAGAGACAAGTGTGCATATCTCTGGGTTATCCAGGCAGCCCGAAGTATATTGCATTCAGAGCTTTCGGGTACCTATGGTACAGTACTGAAATGCTCTGGTGTTCATTTATAACCAACATCTTTGGGACATTTATGACCAACATCTGTGAAAACATGTGGGAGGAAATCTGGACACTGTGATGTAATCTATTTGATGCTTCTGGCCCTGGAGTTGATGAGTAAATAAACATCTTGCTGGTCTTTCCAAAATAAAGCAGGCCACATTGTGGAACGTACGACACACAAGGTTACCCAAATCTGATGTGTGGATTGTGAACGAGACAAGCACAAAGTAATTGTCTGCCATAAGTTTGGTGCCAGTGGTGGAGGCGAAGATAAGGAATTCTGCCAGCAGGGGGTGTTATTGACACATACACACAGCAGCTATATTTTCCTACCTGAGAACCTTCAATTTATGGCTTTTGTAGTGATTTCAAAATGATTGTTTTAAACTATAAGCCTGCAGCTGATCTTGTTAAACATATTGCTGGAGAAGTAAAGACCAAAAAAATTAAGTACCGTATAATAAATGCCTCAGTGGCATTATTTCCATTCTTCCCTTATAGTGTCTGGTGTCCCTCAGGGCAGCAAGCATCCTTGGTTCTGGTTTATATTACTGGTCTCTCTGGCTCTTCGGAAAATCCGTGATATCACTTCGCAATTGATTCCAACCGATGTCAGAAGGTTCATTCCACCTGTGACAGGTAAGCTGCAGTTTGCTTCCTTGGATGCTGGTCTGGAGAAGATTTTAAAAAATAAAAAATAGTCAACCACTTGGAATATTTAATTCAATACAAAAATCATCATATTCTACTGCTGTCTCTACACAATGTTGGCATGGCTGTCTTCAATTCCTCATTGTGGCAAACCTCTGGTCTTGGTGCAGTCCTAAGAGCTCCCTGGCCTTAGAATCTGCCATGAGTTGTCATTGGCCAATCACATCTTCAAACGAGCCTCCAGGACTAGGTGTCACTTTGGAATTCTTCCAAGAAGTAAGTTCTTCCTTGGTATCTCTCGATTGGAGGCAGGAGCAGAGAGACTGCTTCTTTTCCACCATCGACAGGTTGGTCGCCTTGCAGTCCTGCACTGCCTCAAATATTGTCTTGACCCCTCTGACCTTTCACCCTTTGTATGTCTCCATTCCTAGCAGGTCAAGCAAGCTCATACAGCAGCCCTTCCCATGTTACCCTTTTCGTCTGCTCAGCCTCATGGTTGAAAAGGTGCTTTATAGTCCTTTACTAAAAGACTGAAAAGTCATTCTTAAATAATGTGGTGATAAAAACCTGTACTATACTCTTTACAGAGTGTTGGTACTGCCAAAGCAGTTTCTTGGCAAGGCTTATACTGGATGGTTTGCCATTGCCTTCCCAGTGTTGCATGTCCATGCTCTGTCCTTTTAAATGCTGACCGTCAAGCAAGGAAGCAGCACATGCCATCATTTTTAAAAGTCTTTGGTATGACTTGGCCGGGGTTTGAACCACCAACCTCTCAGACTCAGAGTGAACACTCTAACCATTGGTGATATAACATGGTTAATGCAGTATTTATATTACATATGACATGTGTATGAAATCATATGTGGTGGCATATAAAATTGACAGTGGGGATTGTCATAATCAGAGGCATTCCAGCTAGCGAAATGTGAAGGTATATTAGCAAAGCCTACAAGGTGGCAGACTGATGCCTTGTCACAACTGACTGATGACAAGAAGGTGGAGACACAGGGACTAGCTGAGATTTCTCTTTGGCATAGCATTTCAAAAGCTTGTACACACGGCTTACTATTGGTCAGTATGCAAGCTTTATGGTTGGGACTGGATGATGAATGGTCCAAAGTGCTTCGTAGCAATAGTGATTGAGAATGCTTCAATGTCACAGGGAAGCCAGGTGAGTCGGCGGCCCTGCAATTTGGTGATGAAACAGCCTGCAGGCAGTTTGGTCCCACTAAAAGAGACATAAAAGGTGGCCCCTGTTCCATTTTTCTTTGCAGGCCCATTGTTGAAAATCTACAATTGGTCTTCAGGACATGAAAGAACAATGGTTCGCTTCTAAGAGAGGGCTTTCTGGGTGGCATGGAATACTTCAATGAGGTCGGAGTTCTAAGTAATTTTCTCTTGCGATGGGCAGCCAACAACAGCATCGTCTAGTGGAGACAGCAAGCTTGAACAACCAGAGGTAACATGCGCTATGACTTTGTAGGTGCCAACAAAGGATCGAAGGCTGAAGACCTTTTCCAGAGTGGCGCATGAAGATAATGTAGAGAAGTGATGGGGGCTGGCTCCAATCGTGCCTGGATGCCAGACCCACCAGAGGATAGTGATGGAATATGGGCCAATTACAGTCTTGGATGCAGACAAATTTTAGCAGTTGGCTTGGAGTGCATCCAGTAGCCATTTCCAGTTGACCATCAGTTCCTCTAGGCTTGCTCCACCACAGTGGAGGTCATGCGCAAAAAAGTTTTTTTTTGTATACCATGTCGTGGCTCATGTAAGAGCGAACACACAGAACCTATAACAATGCAGGAGACAAGAGGGGAGCACAAATAGTGGGGAACAGAGACAATATGAGATCTGTGGAAGGGAGAGGGATGGGCAGGGCACATGCTGTAAACAAGATGGTACTACAGGGACTATCAGGAAGGAAAACTGGGAATTTGAAGGAGGTGGGTTTGGGGTGAATTAACAGGGGTAGAAATGATCAGGATTTTGGATGGGGCGAGATATGAGATGGTGGTGAACAGCTGTTTTGAAGACCTGAAGGGAGGAGTGGGATTGAAGAGAGTGTGGGAGTTTGTTCCAGAGGTGGGAAAAAGAGGAATGAAAGAGTGAAGGTGAGCAGTGATTCTTGATTTTGGCAGTTTCACCAGAAGGCGTTTTTTGGCGGACCTTGAACGCCCTGTGGATTTATAGAGGGGACAGAGTGGGGGGGGGGGGGAAGGCCGGAGAGGAGACATCAGAAGGCGAAAGACCACAGACCTGTCTGCATTGAGAGACCCAAAGTCAGCTTCATCGCAGGAGATACCAATGATCCAAAAAGCCTTGGTTTCCACAACGTGAAGCCGAGCTAGATGTGAGGCAGGATCATCATCCCAGAGGGGAGAGCAGTACTCAATCAGGCTGCGGATGAAAGCTTTGTAAGTGGTTAGAAGCTTAGGTGTGCCAAGGAAGGACTTTGCACAACGTCGGATGCCCAGTCGGATACTGGCTTTGAAGGCCAGCTTGGAGATGTGGTTTTCCTAGGAAAGATCGTGGTTTAGCTACTACACCCTCCTTCAGGTCTGTATGTCAAGCTCGTGTACATGCTGCAAGGGCTTGCCACCCATGAGGAACTCTGGACGATACTCACTTGGTAGTCGTCTACTGAGACATAACCTTGCATTTCTCGGTCGTAAACAGGACATTCCATGTCTGTACCCACTCACAGATCATCTGTTGGTCTTCTCTCAGATAAATGGTGGCATTCACTTCATCCAGCAGGCAGTTGATGGCACCATCATCAACATAGAGGAGTCCATCAGCATCATCAGCATAGACTCCTTGACAGAGGAATCTGAAGTGAAGGCCCGCAGGGCCGGTTACGTTGAGCGGCTGTGCCAGGCTGGCCCATCAGATGTTGAATTGCATGTTAGGGGTGTTACTATTCCTATTCCTGACCCTCCAATCAACTGTGATCCACTTTCGTTTGTGGAAACAGGCTGTGGTGAACCGGTTGAAATGGGATAAAGCTCCTGGGAGCTTTGGCATCCATGCTGAACTTCTCAAGTCTGATGGAAATGCTGGACTCGTGTCATTGCATGCAGTTCTGTGCTCTTTTGAAACACAGGCATTATCCCAACTGACTGGAAGAGGGGCCTTGTTGTCCCTCTCTGGAAAGGGAAGGGTGATCACCAGTGTAAGAGGGATAGCGCCAGGGGGCGAGAGAGAGAGAGTGTGTGTGACGAGGTCGGGGTGGTCTCCATCGAGCAGAGCGGTGTGAACCGGCGAATAAAGATTGCTTCGTGCATGTGAACCGAGCTACATGTCCACAACTCTTCTATTGAGAAAGATGAGGAATCTTACAACCAGGACTGCAACAATTACCGAGGGGTGATGCTGCTCTCAATGCTGGGAAGGTCTTTGCTCGGATAATTACCTCCGCCACCAAAGGTGAAGGAGGTTATGGTTTTCACCCCCTTTCTGTCTGTTTGTCTGTGTGCAGGTTATCTCAAAAAAGTTGTGGACAGATTCAGATGAAACTTGGTGGAATGTCATTCGACTTTGTGCTGTTTTGTCAAGTTGTCACTCTATGAGTGATTTTTCATTTGTTTGTGTTTGTCTGTTTGTTTGCTTGTTTGTTTGTCTGCACAGATCTTTCGTGTTTTTCTCTGCAACCGCTTGTTGGATTGAGACAAAATTTTCACCATAGGTGCGACTACTCATGTAGAATGTTGTAATCATAATTATGGTGTCATAGGTCACCTGGTGTGGCAGCCATGTTGGAAAAACAAAAAAATTGGACCTCTATATCTCTGAAACCACATCAAGGAAAAAATTGAAACTTGGCACATGACAAGGTACTCCTCATTGGGGAAAGTGTGATACTTTATGACGTCATTGGTGTCTTCGTGATGACGTCATAATTTCATATGTAGAACACTACGTCTGATCAGTATGAAAATTTTTGAGGGTCATCTCAGGAATTTGATGATGTCATCAGTCACGTAATTTGGCAGCCATAGTGATTTTTTTTAAGCCTTCAAAAATCTTCTTCTCTGAGGTGGCTGAACAGATCAAGGCAAAACTTTACACGTATAACTGCCTATCCATGAGCAACAAAACGTTCACAATATGATGTCATAGGTCACATTGTTTGGCAGCTATATTGGATTTACCCGACTATAAAAAATCTTCTTCTGCAGAACGGCTGGACAGATCGAGGGGAAACTTCACACAAATGTTCCCCAAGCCTTGAATGTGCAAGTTTGTTCAGGAATAATTGATAGGTTACATGGTTTGGCAGCCATGTTGGATTGAAGAAAAATATAAAATAATGTTTTTTTCTGGAACCGCTTAATCAATCAACATAAAACTTCACAATTTTAATCTCGTAGTGATGGGAATACATGTTTTCAATTTTAACTTGATCAGACACATTGTCTGGCAGGCAGAATTTTTTTTTTGATCTGGGTTCTTTTTAATTAATTCATTAATTTTTGAAAAAGGCTCACTTGGCTGTGCCTGGATGGGTTTGAGGGTAGAGGAATAGCAGTTGAAACCCGAGTCCTACCGGGTTCCTACTGATGACTTCATCTTTGCTTTTTGCTTGTTCGGGTTCCTTCTGATGACTCCAATGCAGGACTGTACCTATTTGGTCTTCCATTTCATCTGAATTGAATTTATTTAATCCCATTTTAAACACCACACAAAACAAGTTCTGGCGAGAGTTTGAAATCTCTGATTGCTCTTTCTAGTTAAGTCCTGCAATTGGTTTATCAGACTCAGTGGCATAATGGTTCAAGTATCCACTCTTGAGTCTGGGAGGTCGGTGGTTCAAACATAACCCCGTCCCAGTCATACCAATTACTTAAAAAAGAGCATGTGCTGCTTCCTTCCTTGATACTCAGCATTTAAAGGATAGAGCATGGACAAACAACCATAGGGTGACAACCATATTGCAGGATTGATGGGTCGAATATCCTCCTGCGCTGAAATGCCTTGCAAGGGAACTCATATATTACACCTACTTGATATACCCAGACTGCCAAGAGCTGAACACATTCCTCTCACCAACCTCTTTCCCTTTTTTATGTGCCTGTATCCTTGTGAAATCCCCTGAGGGATGGCTGTACAATTAACATTACATACATTATGTAGGAATGCTGTGATGTGGATACAACTCAGGAAATATGGACCAAAGTACCTTCACTTGTACCTTAATTACATTGCATAAAGGTCATTTTGGGACGTGGAATTTAAGGCCATTTGCAGAAAAAGCAATTTAGGCACAAGTTATGGTCAAACAGATAAAACATAAAAAGTTTTCCAGTTATTGAGTTCATATTGGAGAGGAATGTTGAAGAGAAACCTTTGATGCTCAGGAAGGACAGAGAGGGACAATTCCTTGCATTGTGAAACAGACCCTTCTCCTGGTGTGTATTGTATGCTATGAGAAGAAGATGTTGTTTGTGATCCTCAAACTGGGAGCCTTTGTTTCAGTTGGTTGTGTGGTCTGTACAACAGCCTGTCATCTCTGGAAGAAGCAAAGAGCCTCTTTGGAGAACGAAATATGTTGGCAGAGTATTTACAAGCTGAATGGCATTGAATTTACCAGAATGACGTTAATGTCAGATATATTGACTATTTTCCTCATCTCATTGGTACATCACAAAGAACATGTTTATCATGCTCGTTGGTTACACAGCACAGAGCTGCATTGATATAACTACATTTGTTTTCAGGCATGTGGAGGCACACTCATTATTCCCACAATCCCACACCGATTGCTTGCTTAAAGTACCAATTCTTCACTCCCATTGGAAAATATTGTACAACGCATCTAATCACTGAAAAATTAACAATTCCGTTTATAAATATAATCGGTCATAACAAGTCGTTCAAGCTTAAGATATGTTCTGCCCGGGAGAAAACGTTGCTATTTGTCAGTCGGAAAGACTCCAAGGAATGGATATAAAGCAAAACCCCAAAACAATATTCAACTGAGAATGTTACATTGTGGAAAGAGAGGATTCCATCATGTCAAACGCCTGGAAGATGTCCAGTAAATCCTCCACTCCCAACCCCTCCCTTTCAAATCCCTTGGTTATCCAGAACTTTGGGAAAAACAATTTCAATGTACGTCTAGCATGTATGTATATATATATATATATATATATATATATATATATATATATATATATATATATATATATATATATATATATGATTGTGTACTTATTAGGATTCTAGCATCCCATAGGTTAAGGTATCAAAATCTGCTGTATATCCTTCAGGGAGATGAAACAGTTGCCATCTTATCTAATCAGTTGCACTTTCAGTTAATAATTTTGAGGTAGATATCTCCTAACTGTGTGTACTTTAAAGTGAGTTGTCAGAGTTTTGGATCATGAGATTGCAAAAAATACCAAGTAATGAGTCATACCTGACAGCATATGGAGCCTCTTGAGGAACTCGCACCACCTTCGTCTGTCTTTGCCCCACTGACTGATCTCTGTCCAGGTGGTAACTTGCTCCCTTGGCTTCTTTTACACCGTATGCCACCAGGTCTCTGTTGGTCGTCCAACTCTCCTTTGACCTTCAGGTTTCTAATGTGTCGCTCTTTTTGCGATGTTGTTGTTTTCCATACTCACTACATGCCCAATTCATCTTCACCTCCTCAATTTAATTCCCTCCATGATCTTTTTCTTTCCAGTTCTTCCTTCTTGCTCACTCTATCTGGCCAGAATATTGGCAAATTGTTTTTTGACAGATGTGTGTGTGTGTGTGTGTGTGTGTGTGTGTGTGTGTGTGTGTGTGTGTGTGTGTGTGTGTGTGTGTGTGTGTGTGTGTGTGTGTGTGTGTGTGTGTGTGTGTGTGTATGTATATATATATATATATATATATATATATATATATATATATATATATATATATATATATATATATATATATATATACTGGGCGTCAAATATCAAAGAAGCATCAAATAGTGGCGTGCGCCTGTAATCCGGCTACTCGGAGGCTTGGGTTGGAGGATCGCTGGAGGACGGGCGCTCTGCGCTGGGCCGCGCTATGAGAGGGTGTAGGGCAGCCCGGAATCATGGCGAAACCCAATCCTTATCCCTGTGTCGTAAGAGGCGACCAGGGTTGTGTCAGGAAGGGCATCCGGCGTAAAACCTGTGCCAAATCAGTATGCGGATCATAACGGATAATCCACTGTGGCGACCCCTAACGGGAGCAGCCGAAAGATGAACAACATATATATATATATATACAAACAAATATAAAGAATTCTAGTTTCTGTGCAATGACTTTTGTGAAAAATGAGATATACATATTTGGAATAAGCTTCCCGACTGACATCACTTGTACTTCCTTATAAATGTCACTGATGTTGATCATGTATTTCCGTTTTAAAGGTCTCTCCACTTGAGAAATCAAAGCCACATTGCCTGGATTTATAATGACCTGGCAATCAATGCAAGAAGCTTGCCAGACTACTGCACTCCTTTGCCAACAAACTATTGCAAAATAAGATGCAGCTAATTTTTATTTTTTTAATGAGATATCCAAAACAGCTAAAACACACTTTAGTCAATGAAAGATCATGATTAATTCATAATTACAATCAACAAGGTCATAATTCTTTCACCTATGTTTCTCGATGATGTCCTTTGATCTTACTTTGGTGGCTTACATTTGAGAGATCCTTCAGAGGTTATTCATGCAGTTATACACAAAGAAGGGATTGGTTTGCCTTTTTTATATTCTCCTCTAAGCCTTAGCTTCAGGAAGCATTCTGAGGTTCAAATCTCAGTCGCTCAACCCTCCCCACCCCCCTCCACTGGTTTTATTTAGACTTGGAGAACTAAATCACTGAAGAGTCAAGGTAATATAATCATTAAACCTTATGCTTAACGTATGCAGAGAATATTGATTTTGGCTTGGATATCACCTGAAGGTTTTCTGTCCCGTTTGGAAAGAAACCATGGGATCTTTAACGTCCTCAATTGGATTTATAAAGTTCAATGAATGAGATGTTCACACCAGTCCAGAACATGCAATATATATATATACATATATATATATATATATATGTATATATATATATATATATTTTTTTTTTTACCCTACATGTTTTATTAATTATTATACATAGTGTTTAAGCTATCTCGCTTGCGTTCAAATCCTGACCAAGCTATAGATGGTCATCCTAATGTTTGGCAGGCAGGACGATTCATCGATGTGTGTGCCGTCCATCATGAGGATGTTGAGTCAGAGGATCCATCTGCCAGTGATGCTCGTTGGAGGATGTTAAAGATCCCATGGTGTCATTCGTGAAGAGGAGGTGAACTTCACCATTACCTTGGTTGAGTTCCTGCCAATTTCAGTGGAATATCTTGCGAAGGAAGGAGTGCCGATGCACCCATGATTGGTTCTAGCCTTCAAACGTTTCTGGACTTGGCATGAATGCCACAAAGCTTTGTCAAGGGTATGGGCCTCCATTATTAGTAATTATATATACTTTTATATGAATCAAAATGTTGGCATGTCTGTTCGTTGTTGTGACCATCTTGTTCATATAAATGTTTGAATGCTAAACCTCCAAAGATTAATCAAAGAGAGCAAGACAGCTTTAGAATTTAAGATGAAAAACTATGGTCATGCTCATGAAGACTATTATCGATCTGTGTCGGCTGACAGCTCGGGGTTAACAAACTAACAATTAAGCAATCCTGACACCCCATATGTTTATAAAAATAACTTTAACATTTCAAAGTAAAGAATGGTACAAATAACTCCACAATGTCAGAGCCCTTAATATATGGCACATGCAATTCTGGGTGAAGACCACTGGGTGATCGAAACGTCTGACCCAAGCCTTGTCTGTTGGACTTGGTGATACCTTCTGTTTGGAATTGGAATCGTTCCTACTACAACCAATTTCCTGCGAAGCTAATAATTGAAAATTTGTGATTTAAATTTATTTATTATTTGTCCTCAAGAATGGAAAATTGCACTATCAAACAAAGCTCGCAATCTTAGTTTAAAATATTGTCGAATTAATTTCCAGATGCAATTAAAATAATAAACGATTCCAAAAACAATAGCAATAGCACAACAAAAAATCTCTATCAAATGATCAAAATTGCACAAAGAGGACAATTCATCAGACAACTACGTATCCCCACCACCACCCACTGACCCCTTTAATATTAAACTTTCATTAAAAAGACGAACAGAAAATGGTATAAATTATTACAAAAATCTACTGGTCTGAACATCAAACCTCTTAAGCTCTTACCAAACCTCATCTGTTCATAAAATGTATGTAATAGGTCGATAATACTTTGAATAATGGATTTCGCCTTTGTTAAAATCCATTCACGAGAATTACACTTATGTCTGTCTTTGCAGCCTGTTTTGCTCCTCTTTGCAGTTTTATCAAATTGCCTTTTTTAACACCATTAAACCAGACGCAGCAGCTATACAAGATAACAATCTCAATTACTGATCTCAATCCCAAAAAAGCCTCATAATTATTTTTATAAACTCCAAATTATTTCACTTCCCTCAGAAGGTATCGGCGGCACTGTTGTCCTTTTTAAACCAGCAATTTACAGTGTTCCAACCATGATAGATTATATATCATTAATTATTATACCTAAATACTTATAGGGGCGAAGAGCCTCAATGTCAACGTTGTTGATCATGATGGGTGTTGCTGAGGTTTGGATTTCCTGAAATAAAAAAAATCATCGCTTTAGTCTTTTGAGTGTTCAACTTAAGAGAATTATCACTACACCATGCAACAAAATTTTGAATAGTGTTTCCATAATCCAGTTCACTATCTTTAAGAAACGTGACAATCACAGTGTCATCTGCATATTTTAAAATGCTGACATTGTTTAAGTGGGAAATGTCATCGTTTTTGATACGGAATATAAAAACAATGGTGAAGGAACACATCCTTATGGGGCCCTGGTGTTCATTGTTGAATAATAAAAGTTTGATACTGAGACAAATGCATAATGACATGCCAAACCATGTGACAACGTTTTGTATTCGTATGATCTTGACCTGATTTGATTTGGTTAAGTAAGAATGCCACAGTGGAGTCTCCTGTTTGTGGACTTTGTTTTGCAGTCGTGATAGTCTGAAAAAGTGGTTCACTTGCAGATGTTGTTCCTCTTTAGACATGCTTGCTTTCCTTCCTTTTATTACCTAAAACTGCCTGGAGAATTGAGACGATGCAAGAATAACTCTTCAAGTATAATTTCTCCACGGTTCTTTCTTTGTCCACCCTGTGAAGTCGATTCACAGACCTATTGAAAGAGCCCATGTGTTTCTTAACGCAATGTAGTTACAGTAAGTAATTAATTGCAATCAATCGGCGTGAATGTTTTCTCTCCACAAAAAGGTCTACAATTGACGTGTTGAAAAGGCTATCTTGTAAGTGTTTTAAGGGACTACTTTAACAAAACAGAGAAACAGCAGCAGTGAGTGAGGGAATATAACTAAAGTCAACAAAAACCTGGATTCAGTAACTCTAACTGCACATCTCTCTTTGTGCTTGTTCGCTCAACATAAGGAAAACCGTAGCACAGAGGCAACAACAGTGTCCAAAAAAGCCTTCAAACATAATACTTTGTGAAAATAACCCTTAATTCATTCATCTTCGCTCGGGGCAAGGTGGGGAAAGGGTTAAGGCAAACAAGCGTATCTTACAAACCACTTTCATTAATTATAACCTGTCAGCTATCCTGCTGTCCTGCTCTGACATCTGCCCTTTACCAAAACACTTCATTTCTAAAAAGCGTTATTTTTCGCCCGGTCATGTGATTAGAATAAATTTATAATGTGCTGAGAATGGACGTGTCCTCCGACATTTAACGCAATTCCGTTACATGAGCCAATTGTAACCATCGGTTTTGTCAACAAAGGTGTGCAAATAACCACTGTGGGGAGCAAAGTGATATTTGACGTTTCCGACATTAGCCCTTCTTCTGAAGCCAAAGAGCCAACGCCCAAAAACTTTCAAATCCATTGTAATCCCGATAGTAAGTGGTCCTGAGCCATGATGAGTGGTTGCAATGTCAGCTCCCCCACACACCTCGTCCCCCCACCACCACCCAAGCAATCCCGTGCCCCTCCTTGTTGGAAAGTTTGAGTCGAATCTCCAATACCGAATGATTTGCCATAGTCTTTGGCAGTCTCTCTGTCTGATATTTATTTAAAGGATACAAATATATCAAAGTGGTTCTATTAAAAAAAAAAAAAAGATCTCGATCAGTTGTCAAATTGCAAAATTTTCTTCCTCTTTAGGTCTTCATTATATCCAATAAGTTGCTGCTTATGAGGGCAATCAGGATTCGGTGAATAGAAACACTAACCAGCCAAACACCTTGCTTGCCCAATTATCTTACCTGGCTCATTGAATGAGCTTTGTGCTCATGCGGATGCAAGGTCCATTTTCACTCTGACAGGAGTCAAACATATACCTGGTGCTGGCTTAATGGTTAGGATGGTGGGCTTGGGATCCTTGGATCCTGAGTTCAAATCCCACTTTACTGTTGAATTAATACCAGGTGGGGTTGACTCTGCCTATCATCCTTCTGAGGTCGGCAAAATGAGTGCCAGTTTGCTGCTACCTATGTCGGAGTGGTGACCCGTCTAGGATTGTACCCAATAGCCAAGGAGACTGCTTCGGCAGCACCAACGCTCTGCACAGAGTATGGTGGCAATGGATGGAGGAGTCAAACATGAAGTAGTTCGTATATAGATCCACTATTGGGTACACTGGGTGGCCCAAAAGTCAGGAGCCATGGCATTAATATTGTATAAAAGAAAAAAGGATATATGTAAGGACTTTAAAAAAATGCTTTCTGATAGTAAAGATAATATTTGTAGAGTCAATTACAGTAAATGTTCAAATTCTTGGCCATTGACTTGCAGGTATTTTTCAATTCTAACTCGTTAAAAGAAGCTCCACTCCCTCATCTTTTGTTAATTTTTCTGCCATCACTTATCTGGAAAGAAAGAAAGGGTAATCATTTAAAAAAAATTAAACATACATATTTACATTAATATATAATGTAAAAAAATTAATATTGCAGTTCAACTGCCCAGATCCGATCTGGATCCAAATTTTTGGGCCACCCTATATATTGCACTGTGAAGCCATCTTGAATATTTACAATTGGCCTCACTTGACACGACAGAATTTCACAACACATTTACCAAATCACATGTGAAAAATAATGACATAAAAAGTGTGATTTCTTTTTATTTTTATGCCACAGCTCCGCGCTGGCTCATTACATTTCTTTGCCTTCGAGTCGAACAAGCCTGGCTTTGTTGGGGACAAGGATTGCATTTTGCTTCGCACAGGCCAGGGTGGGGCAGTAGCAATGCCTTGGAAGTTGGAAGGCGAGAGAGTGCCTCTTATGAAGAGGAGGAGGAGGAGGGGGAGGGGGTGGAGGAGGGAGGAATTAATGGACTAAATTTAACTCTTCCCTCGCCCATTGGCTCAGGAACGTGTTTGTGTTTTGCGCAGTAACACAATTGAGGGTCTATAAGTGAAATTCCAATCCTGATTTTTTTTTTTATGGTGGAATTTTAATTCAAAAGCATGAATATAATCACAGTGAAAGCATGCTTTTTGTTTCGCCAGCTCAAAACTGGCACCATAATGTTGCAACTGTGCCTAACATCCTTAATTGTCTCATTACTATGTCGAAATATAAGTTACCGTTATTATTTACACGGATCCACAGGTTCTCTTATACACTAAACACAGGTAGATAGGTGCAGATAAAATCCAGATTGACAGATTGAAAAACATGTCGCTTTGCATGATCAGTCGTCGGTATCTTCAGAAAAG
Organism: Eptatretus burgeri; assembly: GCF_056783735.1. Lineage (NCBI taxonomy): Eukaryota > Metazoa > Chordata > Myxini > Myxiniformes > Myxinidae > Eptatretus > Eptatretus burgeri. The sequence continues at coordinate 58,901,714 of NC_140970.1, read as the reverse complement.
CATGTTTCGGAAGTAAATTGAGATCCTTCAAACTTCACATCATGGATCCCCTTCTTTAATGGCCCCAGTTAATACCACCTTCCATTGGTGGGGGTGGGACCTTCGGGGATGGTTTTAGCAATCGAGTCTTTCATAAACTGGCTGAACTGGCTTGACTTCCGATTAAACTAAATGGTTTGGGTAGGAATTTGTCGTTTGTTCAGGTTGCCGGTAATAACTAGCCGATTCTGTGAAACGCACTGAGTGATCTTTAAAGTCAACCAACTAATGATAGTTGATGGAATAACCGACTTAACGTCCTTATGATTTATACGGTACACACATTGATGAATCACCTTGCATGCGAAACACAGACAGCTAGGGGTGACAGTTTAGGTATAGACGTAGGGGTGGGCTGGATGACATGATTTTCACCCGATCTCCACCAAATTTTGCATACATGTTGGTAGCACCAAGGGTCAGGTCAAAAGCATAAGAAAAAAATAATCTCCCCTCCCCTTCCTGTGAATTTCTATAGAATGTCCTAAAGTCCAATAGAACTACTATAGAACATTTTTGCAGGGTTGGTGGCCTCAAAACGGCCTTCAAGGCCAATGTGCGGTACCTTAAAACCTTGCCCAGATTCTGAAGTACCTTTATCCAAAATATGGGGCTACTAGGTGCTGTGGTTCAGCCATGAAAGAGTAACGTACAAACAAACGCACAAACACTTGAAATCATTCATAAGATTTCAACTTTTTCAAAGCACAACATGTGCCGGAACCCCAATGTAGATTTTTCCTCTGCAGCGCCAGGGACTCCACCCAAGCTGGATCATCCAATAGAGATCGGGTTATTTAAACTTGAGTAAACAATCAAGGCTGCCAAACTGCCTTTGAAACCATTTAATTAGTACTCTTTATCATTAGTGCAAAATAAATTAAATTTACTCTGGTTTCAAAAATCTGCAGCAATGTTGTATGTCTTGGCATTGTGTGTTTTTTAGTGTGTGAGGTATGACATGTGAGAGGCGAAAGGGCTTTTTCAGGGTAGTATCTTTCCCGGAGGGAAGCAAAACTAAAGACCCTCTAGTAGTCTAGTTGGACATCTCAGGGACAGTTTCACTGTGCAAGAACATCCTAACATCGGTACACGATCTGACTGCTTTCACTGTGCAAGAAACCTGCCCTGCTGCTCTTGTACATCTTCTTTCTGCTATATTCACCTGATAATTTACTCGAGGTCATCTTTCGTCTGTTTGAGATCAGCCAACATCACCACATAGTGCAAAAATCCTCTTAACTACAGACCTAAGTGTATTTACAATCATCAGCAAGGTCACCTAGAATCCATCATTGCAGTTGACATCAAACCTTTCCTTTTATACACTGGCCTGATATCAGACCATCAGTTCAGATTCCAACCAGATCACTCTACCTTGGACATGCTACTTCTGCTTTCCCAACAATGCATGGCGGCCTTCAACGTCAGTTATGAGATCAGGGCTGATATTCTGGACATCTCTTGAGCACTTGATACAGTCTGGCACCCCGTCGTGCTCTCCCAACTCTCTGCCTTTGGCATCCAAGGCCACATCATCTCATTCCTTCTCCGCTCTCAGAGCAAACGCGTGGCTCTCAATGGGATCCTCTCATCTCCTCTCTTCATTTTGGCTAGAGTGCCAAAAGGCAGAATCTTAAGCCCAGGTCTGTTCTTAATCCTTATGAACTATTTTTCTGATTGTCTGGAAAATTATCTTTTTATCTTTTGTTGGAAAACTCCATCCTCTGCCGTGACATCCCTCATCCTTCAGATGGGCAGGCAGCAGCCTCTTCCCTCTCTACAGACCTTGATAGAATCCAAACAAAAAAGCTACAGACCTTGATAGAATCTCGCCTTCCAACTTCCGAGAGCTGGTCCAACACTTGGAATAAGTCTTTAAATCCGAACAAATGTCACACTATCACTCTGTCTTCTGAAAAGACAGTCTGGTGAACCCTCCCATCGACTTCCTGAACAAACCTCTTGAAGAAGTTCAGTCACAAACATTTGTACCTCAACATCAATCTTGATCTTTCTTAGAGAATCTACATATCTAAGTTGGCTTCCAAAGTCAGTTGATAATTGGGGCATCCTCCATCATGCAATCTTTCTCCTTGGCACATCTGCAGTTTTATCTTCCTACAAGGTCTTCATCCACAGCCTGATGGAGTACTGTTCTCCCTTTGGGCTGTCTCCCCTGCCTCACATCTTGCTCAACTTTATGCCATGGAAACCAAGACCTTCAAATAATTTGGACCTCCCATGGTGAAGCTGAGTCTATGGGCCAATTACTTTCACACCACAGATGGGTCAGTTGTCTCTCTGTCTTCTACAGTCTCCTTTCTGATCTTGTACTCTCTGCCCTTTTGCTGCTCTATCCCACTAAGGCAGGACTCGGTAAGCTTTTTGTGCAGAAGAGCCAATTGTACAATTTAAACACACAATTAACATCACCTTCTTCATTGTGGAATTGTAATAATGAAATAGTAAAAATTTAAATTTGACATTGTCCTTCCATTGCAGTTTTCTGCTCAAGCAATGCTCAAACAATGTTTGACTTGTAGTGACTCATTAATTTTTCTTTACATTTTGCTAATATTTGTAATAAAGCAAACATGCAAACACTAGTAGCCAATCAGTGGATTCCGGAGGGAGCCAATAGATGTTGCAGACACTGAATTGTGCAACTCATCTCACGAGGAAGCTCATCATCACGATGCATTAGAAGCTCACGCGCTTTTTCTTACAAGCCTTTTCTTATTCACAAGTCACTCAACACGTAAATATTTAATAGTGACTTTTGTTCGACATCATCAAGACAATTGAGCGAAGTGGAATCCGTTTGTTTGGTTAAACGACCACGACGACAACGAAGGAGTCTCCTCTTCTGCTTGTCATCTTTAACGCCATTTTAAAGCCACGGCGGCTCGACACCAATAAACCTTTCTTCTTTACTAACTGCTGGAGAGACAACGGAGGATTAATTATCAACTGGACTTCATTTACAACACGTCATTGTGGTTTAAATGTGTCAGATTTATTTTGTTCCGAATTATACACCGTCATCGTAACCAGCACACTAAAAGGAATTATGACAACAGGACTCCTTATTAAAGACTTGGAATTCCAGAAAACTTTCAGTACAAACTGAGATGAAACAATTCAATTCCAATGTCAAATCAGTGTTACAATATGGTGTAGAGACATGGAAAAATGAGCAGGGAAATGGAATGCAAACTGGTCTTCTGTCATAGATGTTTAAAGGATTCCACAGATTTTCAAAGAATGAAGATGGTGATGAGGAGGACATATAATGAGAAAACAAGAGGGAAAATCTGACTCAAGAAGCTATGTTTTGGACACCAATAGGGAAAGGAAGAGGGGGAGGCCCAGAAACGCATGGCAGAGAAGTGTTGAAAATGAACTTTGGTCAGAAAGGGGAATTGCACAGGAGTGTGCAGAGAGGATTGCTCAAAACCGAGCATGATTGAGGAATGTCGTTGAGGTCCTGTGTTGTGCTGAAAAGCACAACAGGTCATAAGAAGGAGAAGATCAAGATTGCCAGGTTCTTATGGGACTTCTGATGCTGCATTGCTTTGCTGCTTTCTTTGAAGTCTGGTTCATCGCTGGTCAAGCTCAGCTTCATGCAGACATTCAGACTTTCCTCTGTTAATTTTGAGCGCAAGTTGTTTTTCATGTGATGCAAGTGGGAGAATGCTTGTGCGCACATGTAGGTAAATCCAAACATTGTTAACAGAGCAAAAGTGACATTCTGCATTGTGCTGTATGTAAGTGGAAGTTCATTACAAGTTTGCAGAATTTGGTTATTCTCCCACAGTAATTTCCTCAAATTAGTCCAGTTGTGGCAGCTTTGCTAATTCCGTTATTCCACAAATGGACTGATTGAAAGACATCTTGACCAATCAAAACTCAATGAAACTACAGACTCAGGAATACAAGCAACAATAACATCTGGCTCTGTGTCATGGGCCTGTTTGTGCAGGACAGGCCAGAGATGGCTGTGGGGACAGGCCTGAGGCAATAAAGAACAGCAACAATAAGATGAGCAGGTATTATGGTAGGTGGATGTAAATTAAATGAATATACACCACAAAAGTACAACCCATGGACATTTATAAACATGTTTTATAAAGAAATATCGTAATATTTTGAATTAAGTTTGAGGCAGCTGTTTATTCGATCTTGATAATATGTGCATTTGCACCAATAAACTTTGAGGCTCTGTGAGCCACGTTGGGATCATGGAAGAGCCAGATATATGGCTTGTGAGCTGCAGGTTGCTGACCCCTGCACTAAGGTATACAAATAAAGGGAGCATGCGGTCGACCAGGAACCTTCTTTTGGTGAAACTCCAAAAATCCAAATTCACTGCTCACCTTCATTAATTTGTTTCTCTTTTATCCCACCTGTGGAACCAACTTCCTCATTCTGTTCAATGTCATTCATCCCTCCATGTCTTCAAGACAGCTGTCCACCACCATCTCCAGCCATCCCCAATCCATACCCATGATCTTTTCTACGCTCGTTAACCCTACCCAAGCCCATCTGTTTCCAGGTTACCAGATTACCATGTCTGTGATTGAGAGTTTCTGCCTGTATCCAGTCTGTTCACCCTCTGTGTCCTCCTTCGATCCCCTCCCCTTGCTCTCATTCTTTCACAAGTTTTGTTCCGCTACCCTGCTGTTAATGTGTCCCCCCACAACCCCCCACCCCTCCCCAAACCCTACTCCTCCATTGTTTTTTTTTTCATTTTGGTATGAGCTGTAACTGGATAGCAAAAAACAGAGGGTTTAGATTTTGGAACTACAGTATTTGTAGTAAACTAAGGTTTTTGTAAAAGGGAAGAATACAAGATGACCCTCAAAAGTGGACCATACAGCAACCAGATCGATTATAATTTCCAAGTGAGGCAGAGGCCAAAGGCGGATTCGAGGGGGTGCAGGGGGTATGCACCCACGCCCCCGCGCCCTTTCAGACTTTGCACATGTTTTGGTTTCACTTTTACACAAACTGATATTTTCACCCTAATTTTTATCTCCAAATTATGGAAAAAAGAACATCTATTTCCATTTTGCCAGCATATGCAGTACCTCAATCAATGCACGACCCACCACTGTTGTCAGCGGTGATGCGTGTGTACACACTCTATGTCAGGTTGTAATGAATATTCTGCAAGTACGATCAGGCACTCCGCACTATCGGGTGGACGAGTTCAATAATGCGCTCGACGTGGGGTGTTGACAATGGCATGTGCATATCCTGGTACAGTTCAACTTTTCTGGTTGCTTGTTTGGTAGTTGGAGCTGTGTGTGTGTGTGTGTGTGTGTGTGTGTGTGTGTGTGTGTGTGTGTGTGTGTGTGTGTGTGTGTGTGTGTGTGTGTGTGTGTGTGTGTGTGTGTGTGTGTGTGTGTGTGTGTGTGTGTGTGTGTGTGTGTGTGTGTGTGTGTGTGTGTGTGTGTGTGTGTGTGTGTGTGTGTGTGTGTGTGTGGCCGGGCTGTAACTTTTCCATCATTTTAGCTTTTGTCATCAAACTTTCGACAAAGCTTTACTATGAGATTGTGGAGAATACAAATTGGTAAAATGTGCAATTTTTTAACTGTTGCTTTCATCTAATTTAGTTTGAGTATGAAGCGGACGGGCTTTATATTTTGAGATGCTTTCTAGTTGATTTTGTCTTTGTGTTCAGGATTCTGTGCCATCTATCTAATGTGCCTAATTAAATTACTAAATTTCTAAAGGCTGCGTGTGCATTGAGTTCCTGTCATTTTTGCCAATCTGACATTTGGGCTTGTATGAGATCACCTGGAGGATTAAATTCTAATATTGATAACCGACCTGGTTTAGACTATGTTTGGAATATGGGGACACCCGTTTAATTTGGTCATTGGCAGAGGGATCTCTGCGGTGTTCATTCCCTGCGCCAGCTGCTTTTTTGGTTGCGGTTGAGCAGTTGATAGGGGGCCATACAAGTGACAAGGGCAGTGGGACACGGAGGTCATGAAAAATGTTCCTAGCCAAAGTATCTTTGCTGAGAAAGCATTTGAACAAATCGCTTCAGGACACAGATTTAAAATGTATTAGACGACCCTTGAACCCGTTGGGTTCCCGTTGTGACAGCGGTTGATGAAAAAAATCATTTCAATAAAAAAAGATAGCTCCAACGAACTATACCATTGAGGTTGTTTGCATTGATCAAATTCTCCCGAAGAGTACTTCACTGAATCGGGAATTGATTTTTTAATATTTTTTTTTCGTTGCCTGATTTGAACGAAACTTGATACTGCACACCGCAGGTGAATGGTGAGTAAGGCGGCCCTAAAATTTTTGCTCTATCATGTACCGTTTTGGCTGTATTTTGGGAACATACATACATATATACATTATACATAATACATATATACAAGATGAGAGTTTGAGTAATATATAGATTTTAGGAACCTTTTTGAATCAGGTGCCTTGTATTCAGTTTAAAAGAAAGGTGCCATCGTTCTCTGGGATTGTGAGAAAAGCATCATAAAAATGATAGAGTAAAATTATGGTACGTGTATCAACAAATACTATTATTTGGTTTACAAAGACAATCCAATTAGCATCAGGTGCCATAAGTTATTTAGGATGTAATTCACTTATGAAATGGCTCTTCTTGGTGATTTGATCAATAAACTATGGGACTGGAACTTTATCAGGGTTTGCTTCCTGAAAGTGGAGTGGAGAAATCCATGATGAGAGAAATAATGCTTGTGTATACTGAGGAGTTTTGCTCGCGAGGAATGTTAGGGTGGCTAAATGTCAAAGGCAGCTACTACAAGGCTGGACTCCAGAATGCATAAAGTTGTAAACAGAAGGGAAATGTGCAGAGAAACTGTTGTAACAAACTGCCAGAGATTACTTGAACTGGTGTATTTCAAAACTAAACACTTTTCATCTCAAATGCCATTGTTTGTGGAGGAACTAAATGAGACAGTATGAAAGGTTTACATAACAACGAAATGAGGAACAAATGAACAGGAAGAAAAAAAAAAAGACTTTTATGTTTATCCTAAAGTTGAATTTTACTGATGGATGATTTCTCACAATTATAGTATCTTGATAATTGTTCGATACAATAATCATACGATGATGATGATGTATGTTATCTACTGTTGGTTTGTGTTTTATATAATATACCGTCGTGAATCTAGAGTATCACACGGAACCTGTAGTCCCGTTGACTTTCTCGGCAATCATGAATCACATGTTATGATCAGAGGTCCTAAAGATCTTTCGCTGGTGGAAACCAAAAGGAGTGAGCCAAGCAGTTTACCTGCCCTCCTCCATGGTCGAATCTTCAATTTTATTTTACACTATTCGATCTCTCGAATTATGGATATGTACACTTTACAATTGCAAGTTCATAAAGGAATTCCAGGACTGAAAAAATAAACCAATTTATTATAAATGGCACACAAGGTTTAAATGTCTGACACAAACAATGATGTTGAAGACACAAGAAGGGAACCATAATTCTCTCATTCTGATGATTTGTTCCTTACAAGAAGACACAAGAAGGGAACCATAATTCCTTACCATGGACTTTGCTGAAGTCAGTATGCATCATTCACTTTACAGAAGCAGGGGAGAATCTTAGTCTCAGGGATGGTGAGAAATGGCAGGACTGAATCAAGGGGTACATCCTCCCGTGTGTGCATGATTAAGGCATGTTTTGAGCCCTTCCGCTTGTTTTGAAGGAGGGCTCACGCCCGAAACGTCGCTTCGCCCTTCCCAAGGCGGTGAGCATACTTCTCCAAAATTAAATTGAGAAAAAATATTGTCCTTATCTTTCTGCAATGCAAACTGCAATGCAAATGCAAACCATCTCTGGTCTTTCATCAAAGATCACGATGAAACTCATGGTTGATACTTGCCTCAATGTGCAGCCAAATGTCATGAAGGAGAGCTGTTGCAATTATAATGGAGTGCATTGTTCTTCACCTCCTAATGTGTTATGATACAAGTTAATGATATAGTACATATGTCTGTGAATGGTATCGTACTAGACAAGATATAACATTCAGGTATAAAAATTCAATTAACAGTACCCAATGACTTTGTTGAAATAATTCAGAAGTTAAAAAAAGTAGTGAAGTGCGAGGACCTGAAAACTGGAATGAAGAGAAAAACCTAGAATCTGAAGAAAATGGACAGCACAGCATGCCGGTGATAGTTAGAAGCAAGAAAATCATTGAGGAAAAAATGGAAGAGATGCAAGAAAATGTCACAACAAACATGCTGCAGATGGAATCTGTCCAAGGTTCAGTGAGCATTCACAAAAGAGCCCGATAAGTAATGATGTGATACAGAACATCTGCAAGTGTTCCTAAGCTGAATTGAGTAAACGTCATATGTTGGTCCTAAAAACATGATCATAAAAAGAAAACAAGACAGAGAGAGCCTTGCTTTGGAGAGCCTCATTCTGACTTTTGATCCCCATTTAAGGAGATAACAATAAACCCAAGAGGAACTAGACAAACACTCAATAGAGCGCATACCAGACTGAACAGTTCACGTTTTGTATCCCACTGACAGGCCAGATCTGGATTCGGACCTGAACCAAAATCGAATCGGCTTGTTCTTGTCACCTACCCAAGTCATCCACCAAGTTTTGTCATAACTCGTCCACAACTTTATGAAATATCGTACCCCAATGTGCAGTTTTTACCCCCAAAAGTACCCAAGTACCCCCAAATATCGTACCCCAATATATCGTTTTTCACACCACTTCTCAATGTTGAAGAATCACTTGGAATTTAAAAAAGCCTCTCGTATCTGCATCCAGATCTTCATCAAAATTGAATGAATTCTTCCTTGTCACACACCTGAACTGTCCACCAAGTTTTGTCAAAACTCATCCACAACTTTTTGAGATATCCTGTTCACAGACAAACAGACACAGGTGAAAACATAACCTCCGTCCAACCCAGAATTAAAATGTGTATGTTGATGTATTTGTATATTATCCTACCAAAGACATAAAACTCACATCATTGTATTTAAAATACAAAACAATCCTTAATTTGCGGATGTTTAATCAGGATGTCGCTAGACTTCCTACGTAGGGATGGCACGGACACCCCATAGGTTTAATAGTACAACACAAATGTTCAAAAACATTCCCCAAGATACAAACATATAAACCTGTAAACTAGCGACCAGTCGTCTGTGGAGGATTTCACATCCAATAACATTCGTTAAACATTCGGACATCATCGCTTAGGCCTAGGTCACATTTGCTCTACGGCGAGGATACGGCGGCCGTACGCCCTCTGAATTGACAGAAACGTGCGGCGGCCGCAGAGAAACTGAGGTGGCCTCAGGGACACCCTACGCCGTTTGGCTATATTTTACAGGCCGTAGGGGCGCCGTGGAAGTATAGCACGGAGTTATAACTTTTTTTTCATTTCTACGTTCGCCGTAGCAGTTCGACAAGCCAAGCTGTGACGTAGATGTGTTCCACGTCGACCGTACGTAGGGCATATGGTGGGCTTGCGTTATTCGTGCGGCTGCCGTAAGCTCTTCTCAATTAAAAATGAATTTTCCAAATCCCCAAAAAATTACGGTGGCCGCACTATTTCCACGGTCGCCGTACGGTAGCCTTGCGGTCTGTGTGACTACCTGTGGGCAACGCAGGGTCGATGCATGGTTCCCCTACGCCCGCCATGCACCTACGTACGGCCTTCGTGGCAGTCTGCGTCGACCGTGCGTCCACCATGCGCTACCGCTAGAGATCGGAGTATAGGTGTTTGCCTATACACAGTGGTGCCCCCAGAATGCCAATTTAATTCGTTCCAGGAGGCTGTTCGGATTGCAAAAAGTTCGGTTTCAAAAAATATTTTACCAATAAGAAATAATGGAGTGAATTAATCCATTCGTAGACCCAAAGAAAACCCACTTTCAAGACACTTTAAACTGAAATTACCCATGTTTAAGATACAATAAGATGAGTAAATGACCATCGGGGGCGGTGTATTGTATGTAAACTGGTACAATCACCACATCCAAAGGTCCACACAGGCTCGAGCTCCGGCCCGGGTTCCGATCGCTCGCGCACTCTGCGAGAGCGCTGCCCCCAGGGCAGCTCATCAAACATGATGCCCCCAGAACCACAATCACTTTCATCAAACGCATCGGGCTGAAGTAATCATGGATATTCCAAATTACAACTGGTTTTGGTGTGAAATTCAATCCTTGCCCGACAGTCCGTCACACCACGTGATCGGATTGCTTTTTTTGTTATTAATTAAAACACAAGATGATTAAAAAAACAAACATCACAAATGAAGGTGAAAACACGAGGTAAGGCCTAAGTCACATTTGGCTCGGCGGCCGGACGGTCTACAAAATGTACGGGCACTAGCAATTATAAAGTGGCCGCAGTATTTTCACGGTCACACAATGTAGCAGTCACATATGTTTTTATTTTTCGGGGAGCCGCACGGGGTTTTTATAAATTGTGGAGACCGAAAACGTGGGGGTGCCGTACGGTCTTTGATTTGATGTTGCACGGTAACCTTAGGGCATTCCTGCGGCGGCCATAGAATTTTCAAGGCAGACGCAAGGTGCCCGCAAGGCGACCACAAGGCGACCGCAGGGGGCACGAAGCCGAACGTGCGGCCAGACGGACGGTAACGAATGGGTTAATGTTTTTATTTTTTTACCAGTTCTTTTGTTTCGACTTGTCGAATTTCTACGGCGAACGTAGAAATGAAAAAAGTTATAACTCCGCGTTATAATTCCACGGCGACCTTACGACCTGTAAAATATAGCCAATCGGCGTAGGGCCACCCTGAGGCCACCTCAGTTTCTCTGCAGCCACCGCACGTTTCTGTCAATTCAAAGGGCGTACAGCCGCCGTATCCTCGCCGTAGAGCAAATGTGACTGAGGCCTAAAGTATCGATCGACACACGAGAGATGCTTTCACGAGGACTTCCACCGACGAACTGAATGAACAAAGCGTGAAGATGCAGCTCGAACAGGTGGGGGAGACACGTGAACAAATATGAATGCCACGTTGTGTTCGGTTTTATAAAATGTATTAGGTTTTTAGGGCAAAATTTTCTCGAAAAAATTGTTCGGATTCCAATTTGTTCAAACAATGAGGCGACGGATTCTGGGGGCACCACGGTATATTATAGTTATAGTATATTCAGTTATATATACTGTTATATTTTTATTTCAGTAAAAAAAAGAACTGGTATATATACCCACTCGTTACCGTCCGTCTGGCCGCACGTTCGGCTTAGGGCCCCCCTGCGGTCCCCTTGCGGGCACCTTGCGTCTGCCTTGAAAATTCTATGGCCGCCGCAGGGACGCCCGAAGGTCACCGTGCGACATCAAATCAAAGACCGTACGGCACCCCCACGTTTTCGGTCTCCACGATCTCTAAATAGGCCGTGCGGTTCCCCGAAAAATAAAAACATATGTGACTGCTACATTGTGTGATCGTGGACATACTGCGGCCGCCGTATAATTGCTAGTGGCCGCAGATTTTGGAGACCCCACGGCCGCCGTGGCAAATGTGACCTCGGCCTTAACGACAAAACTGACCGACTCAAAATAGCCCGATTGCAATTCTTTTTATTCTTATTCTTCCTTTCACACAGCCTAACTCAAATTTGGTTTAAGTTGAGGACTTGGTTTAAACACTAATCTGCAGTATTTAATAGTGGGAAGGTCCATAACTACTCAAATTTTTCATAACTTGAAAGGATTCCACGAAAACTAGGTATAACTGCTGAACTTCACATTGGGGTAAGGAGGGAAACGAGAGGTGGGCGTGACTCCTCCTGTCAATCAGCCTGGTGAAGGCGGGGCCAAAGTGATACCATTGTCTGAGAGCCAATCACACCTAAAAGTTTTAGGCTAAAACTTTTTCGGCTAAAACTGTGCAAAATGACGTACAGTCCGGCAGTAGCGACAATAGAAAGCCCCTTTTAAAAGCAGGTGTACTTAATGGTAGAATATTATATACAGTAAGACTCATTGTTGCCAGACATACAATAATTATACTGTATATATACTGTATACAAAACCAAAAAGCACGGTGAAGCCTCGGTCGACCCATGTCGACTTGAGGTTATTTAAAATGGTCTGATTCAATGAGTTGATTTGATGATTTCATGATTACATTTCCCATTGCAGATTTTTGTGATGATCAACCGACCACTGGGGACATCCTGAAGAAGTAGAGGATGACATGAAACACTGATTCTGACCACTGATGGCTACAATGATTGAAATCCTCCTGATGAAGGTACTGTGTCTGTCTCTCTCTCTCTCTCTCTCTCTCTCTCTCTCTCTCTCTCTCTCTCTCTCTCTCTCTCTCTCTCTCTCTCTCTCTCTCTCTCTCTCTCTCTCTCTCTCTCTCTCTCTCTCTCTCTCTCTCTCTCTCTCTCTCTCTCTCTCTCTCTCTCTCTCTCTCTCTCTCTCTCTCTCTCTCTCTCTCTCTCTCTCTCTCTCTCTCTCTCTCTCTCTCTCTCTCTCTCTCTCTCTCTCTCTCTCTCTCTCTCTCTCTCTCTCTCTCTCTCTCTCTCTCTCTCTCTCTCTCTCTCTCTCTCTCTCTCTCTCTCTCTCTCTCTCTCTCTCTCTCTCTCTCTCTCTCTCTCTCTCTCTCTCTCTCTCTCTCTCTCTCTCTCTCTCTCTCTCTCTCTCTCTCTCTCTCTCTCTCTCTCTCTCTCTCTCTCTCTCTCTCTCTCTCTCTCTCTCTCTCTCTCTCTCTCTCTCTCTCTCTCTCTCTCTCTCTCTCTCTCTCTCTCTCTGGTCGTTCTGTTTGCTCCTTCCTTTGAGACATTATGTTCTGAAACTGATTAATGAGATTGTTCCTTACTTATTTATACCCTATCTTTCACGTACTCATGATTGTGCAAATTTCACTTACTTGTGGGTAATTTTCACAACAAGAAAGAGGTGTCCAATGACTTGGGACAGTCATGTACGTGTTACTTTCAAAAATAGTAAATACTGTATTCACTGTAATTATGCAAAGATGTACTGTACGAGTACAAAGATAGACGAGGAACTTCAATGCAGCAGGAGACCATTAGACCCATTAAGCCTGCACAATCATGCCAATACCTAAGTACCCCCCCCCCTCCACAACTTCTTGATACCTACAAGAAAAAAACAAAAAATTTTGCCAATACCTAAGTACCCCCCACAACTTCTTGATACCTGCAAGAAAAAACAAAAAATTTTAAAAGGTAAAAACAAAGAGGGATGAGATCTCAAAAAACGAACCAAACAAGGTAGGAATGACCCAACTTGTCCTTTATAGGAGTAATTTCCACACAGAAGATTGAATAAACATTTTCTCTTGTGAGAAGTAATTTTATAGTTCATTTAATAACAGTGTTTTCATTCAAATGAAACATTTGGTGACTTGTCACTGAAAATCAACAGTGAGAGAGGGAGAAAGTCGTATTCCGAGGATTCGAATGGAGTGGTTGCTTGAATGCTTGGGACACTTGGTGAGTGCTCCACAAGCTTATTGGTAATGGAACACACCCTGGGTCTCCTGTGTTGGGACAAATGTTGGAAAAAAAATCTGCTTGCATTAGCAGGTGAATGTTAAATATCCCGTGATGTAATCTGATGAAGAGGAGGTGAGTTATCTCTGGCAGCATGAACTAATTCCAAGTTCCGACCACCTTCACTCTCGAACGTCAGGCCCGGCAAGCTGGTTCATGAAATACACTTTCCCCAGCCAACCTCATAAGAAGGCACCCAATTATAATTGGAGCTGTTAAATATGTAGTAGTAGTAGTAATAGTAGTAGTAATAGTAGTAGTTGTGATTGCAGTCTTCCACATGTGGTTTTGCCCTCAGACATAATCAACAACACGTGTTGTGATTGTGATGTCTGTGAGAGTGTCTCGTCAAAACGTGAATGTTCTGTCTGAGTTTGTTCCTTCCTCACCCTCCAACCTCCTCTGTACTTCATCCCTCCCCCCAAATAAAAACACTGTAGTAATACGGTCCCAGTGTCTGCCCCACTACTCTTCCCACTCCCCAATCCCAGTGAAATTAAATAAATAATCTGATAGATTGCATTACTGTCATGTTGATAAAGCACAGGCATAATGGACCAAACACCTTTCTCCTGTGTGTAGGTTCCTTGTATTCAGCTTGTAGAACCGAAAATCAACATTAAATGCACACTTTACCTTCAAAACAAAAGTACCTAGAACGGCACTCGGAAGAGCGCGTACCTCCGCCAAGCTGAACAGTTTACGTTTTATATCCCACTGATAGCCCAGATCTACATCGGGATCTTCACCAAAATCTAATCTGCTTGTTCCTATCACCTAACCAACATGTCCACCAAGTTTTGTCCGAATCCGTCCACAACTTTTTGAGGTATCATGATGTATATCGATTTTGGCACTATCTCTCAATGGTGAGGAATCGCTTTTAAAATTCTAGTAGTCAGATTCGTATCCGGATCTTCACCAAAATCGAATCAATTCATCCGCTTCACACAACCAACCTGTCCACCAAGTTTCGTCCGAATCCATCCATAACCTTTTGAGATATCCTGCAGACAGACAGACAGACAGACAGACAAACAAGCCGGTACGCGACATGGGTGGTCACTATATAATTGCATACTAGTCATACAGTTTTTGACGGATCGGGCTGAAATTGTTTGACAAAGAGGTTGATTATAGTGTGCATAAAAGCGCGGAAGCCAATTTTTGATTTTCGAAAAAAATTATGAACAGTATTAATATAACAGTATGAGCATATTAGGTCGATGAACCCTTCACGTTGAAGGTAGAATTAAAATAGGAGAACCTTCAAGGAAATTGAACTACCAAACCAGGAAAAGATTTCCACAGGGCAATACCATGAACTGCTCATAAGGGACAGTGTGCAATGCTGCCACGGATTTCTCAACACGATCGAGGCTCATGAAAAAGCAAGATGACAGAGGGCATGGACTGACAGTCGGGCAGCAGGGCAAATCTTGGACGCAATAACGAAGGGAAAGAAGTAAGAGAAGAGAAAAAGGAAGGAAGGAAACAACACACCCTCAAAATAAGAGGGTTGGGTTATGAGGGGTAAATGTGGGTAACAAGGATTGTGGATGACATGGGATGATGTTGCACCGCTTGCTTGAAGCCCTGGAAGGAAGAGTGCGAAAGAATGGCCTCAGGAAGGTGGTTCCGCAGACGGGAGAGGCGAGGAATAAAGGAGTTGGGTGAGGTGTGCTGTCATTCTGGATTTTGGAAGTTCAACCAGGGGTTATTATTATTCTTTTTCTATACAATATCGAGGCTCGTGTGAACACACAGAATGTATAACAAGGGGAGCAGGAGACGAGGGGCAGGAGAGTGAAGCACAAAACAGTGGGGAACAGAGATATGAGATCTGTAGAAGGGAGAGAGATGGAGCGGGGAACACGAGGTATACAAGATGGACACCACAGGGACTTTCAGGTCCTTACACTACAGGGACTTTCAGGAGGGAAAGCAGGGAATTTGAAGGAGCTGGGTTTGGGGTGGATTAACAGGGGAAGAAAAGATCATGCTTTTGGATGGGAGAAGATAAGAAATGGCGATCAACAGCTGTTTTGAAGACCTGGAGGAAAGAGTGGGATTGAAGAGAGTGTGGGAGTTTGTTCCAGAGGTGGGAAAAAAAGATGAGCAGGGATTCTTGATTTTGATAGTTTCACCAGAAGGAGTTGCTGGTGGACCTTGAGCACTCTGTGGAAATATGGTGGGGGACAGATCACAGACAGAGCAAGGGGGAGTGAGGTTGGAGAGGAGATGGTAAAAGACAGAAAGACCACTGACCTGCCTCCAGTGAGAGAGTGAGAGACCCAAAGACTCAGCCTCAATGCGGGAGATTTCAATGATCTTGAAGGCCTTTGTTTCCACAGCATAAAGCTGAGCAATATGTGAGGCGGGAGCACCAGCTCAGATGGGGAGAGCAATGCTCCATCAGGCTGTGGATGAAAGCTTTGTATGCGGTCAGGAACTCAGGTGTATCAAAGAAGGACTTTGCACGACGGAAGATGCCCGGTCATCGACTGGTTTTGAAGGCCAGCTTGGGTTACTGAAAGAACAGGTGCATCCTGGAGTAGATAGGGAGGGTTGGAGGACAGAATGCAAAGGGAGCTACATCAGAAAATAGATGGTAGAAAACAGAGGCCACCAACCTGCCTGTGGTGTGAGAGCATTAGACCATGCGCTTATACCTCATCACAGGATATTCCAATATTGTTAACAACTTCAGACAACCCCGAATCTAAGTTTTGGAAAAGGTGATATCAATACTAGTCATGGACAATGCTACATGACACAAAGCATTTTTGTGGCAGCGGACATATCCAGAAACTGTATGGAGCATCAAAGGTGAATCATTACAATGTTGCAGGGACTTTTTTCCTTTCTTAAAAAATGAAAAACATTGGAGAGCAACAGAGGTATAAATTATGAAGACCACATCAATCTTGGGGAAGGGGGGAGGTTAAAAAAAAGAAAAAAAAAAGGTGGATGAAAAAAACCCAACTCAACAAGCTTTATCAATAAGTGTGCAGAATCCAGATGTAGGCCTGTGGCTTCTGCAGTTTTTTTGTAATGCCCATGCAGACCATAACCCAAGCCCCAGTGCTGACCCTGACTGCCCACTCTGAAAATGCAACTGATGACAATCTTGCTGAGCCAGCTTCGACTCAGCGCTGGAACACTGCTGACTCGGTAAACAGAGCAAACTGTTGTGATTCGACCGAGCTGTGTGCATCGCCTTGGCAGTGTTCTTAAATTCAGAAGGACTTGGGTCAACCTCATAGGCCTGCAGAGTGGGTTTCTTATTTGTTTTTAATTTCCCAAGTGTATCACCAAAAAGGTGCTATCTTGGATGGGACACGAAGGCTTAAGGGAAGGATTGCAAATAATTTGTTGGCTCAATGAACAGGTGGGGGCAAAGGTGATAGCTCATTTTTTAAAATTAATAAATTGACAAAGCTGATCGTCCCATTCATTTCATATTAAATGCCATAGTCTGTCTGTCTGTCTGTCTGTCTGTCTGTCTGTCTGTCTCTCTCTCTCTCTCTCTCTCTCTCTCTCTCTCTCTGTGTCTCTCTCTCTGTGTCTGTGTCTCTCTCTCTGTGTCTGTGTCTCTCTCTCTGTGTCTGTGTCTCTCTCTCTGTGTCTGTGTCTCTCTCTCTGTGTCTGTGTCTCTCTCTCTGTGTCTGTGTCTCTCTCTCTGTGTCTGTGTCTCTCTCTGTGTCTGTGTCTCTCTCTCTGTGTCTGTGTCTCTCTCTCTGTGTCTGTGTCTCTCTCTCTGTGTCTGTGTCTGTGTCTGTGTCTCTGTCTGTGTCTCTGTCTGTGTCTCTGTCTGTGTCTCTGTCTGTGTCTCTGTCTGTGTCTCTGTCTGTGTCTCTGTCTGTGTCTCTGTCTGTGTCTCTGTCTGTGTCTCTGTCTGTGTCTCTGTCTGTGTCTCTGTCTCTGTCTGTGTCTCTGTCTGTGTCTCTGTCTCTGTCTGTGTCTCTGTCTCTGTCTCTGTCTCTGTCTCTGTCTCTGTCTCTCTCTGTCTGTCTCTCTCTCTGTCTCTCTCTCTCTGTCTCTCTCTCTCTCTGTCTCTCTCTCTCTCTCTCTCTCTCTGTCTCTCTCTCTCTCTGTCTCTCTCTCTCTGTCTCTCTCTCTCTCTGTCTCTCTCTCTCTGTCTCTCTCTCTCTGTCTCTCTCTCTCTGTCTCTCTCTCTCTGTCTCTCTCTCTCTCTCTCTCTCTCTCTTCCTTATGTACGGCCACATAATTTAAGTTACAAATCTCCAAACTCGGGGTACAAATACAACTTTGTGTCGGGGGTATCCTGGAATGGCATACGTGTCCAGATTATTAATTTAAAATGCTCCAGTCACTTTAACCAGCACTTGCAGTGTTTCAAATCACCTCTTCTTTATTTTTTTAAAAACACAAATGCGTCGGTAAAAAACCGTGCCTTTTTGATACATGCACACGTCCCTCCAGAGTGGGGAAGAGTCGCTCTCACCCTTTGCGGCAGAGATGACGCGACACATGGGAAGAACATAAATATGCATGAGGTAAAACATGAATATACATGAACCAAAACATGCATGGAACATAATATACATTTTACATTCAAACTTGGTTACATCACAGGGGATAGCATATCGGCTATGTGGCCATGGCCTCATGCGGGGGTGTGAGGAGGAATTGAGGGGGGGGTGTAAATTCTCAAAGTAAATGTGTACTGTGTAGCGCCACGTGGTGATGGTGGGAGAGGGTATTACAATTTCCTTTTTTTACCTGGGCAATGCTGAGGTTAAAGTACTCTGCACGGGTAAATTTGTCCTCCTTCCCTTCTCCCCACCCTGGCCACAAATGGTGGGGCCTGTCAAAGCCTGCATCATGTGTGAGACATTTCTATCAGGAAGGGACATAAGGACAAACCAGGGGGGGGCAAAGGGGTGGGGGAGTGGGACATGAGAGTGGGGATGGGAAAGGGGGAGAGGGGTTAAAGCACTCTATGCACAGGTAAATTTGTCTTCCTTCTCCTTCTCACCCACATTTTTTGGCAAACAGGACGACTAATTCGTCCTTCAGCGAAGTGACTGGTAGGCTCTGCTAATTTGTAATATTTGTGGATTGTGTTGCAGGATACATGAGGCACTTATTGAAAATGAAGATACTGATCTGATTTGCTGGATGGTGTTAATACAACCGCTATATTGATTTTTGACGCTGCGATGCGTCGGTGGCAGCGGTGTGGTTAGTTGCAAGGTTGATCGAACATCTGGAATATCAATCGAGTGGTGACGCCAACGTCCTTGAGGATTAAAGGCTGATAAAATGTAGGGACGAACCTCAGTACCAGGGAAATGACGCACTGTAAGAGCCAAGGTTGTGGAATCTTTCGAGATCCTAAAATAACTATTAAAAAAAAATACACCCCTAATTAGACTTTCTCCTTCACCCTCACCCTACTTCTCAAAACGAAAATGTACAGTCCAAGCTTTAGCTCCTCAAGTCCCATTGGCCCTACAATCATCAGTCATGTCTTTCTCACTCAAAGCGGTGGTTGAGAAAGGAGAAAGTACAAAGGCAAAATGGTTATTGTCGGATGTAGCACTGTACAGCATCTAGAATCTTCAAATCAGGATGTTTTATTTTATCTCTTTCTTTTTCACTATGATGGTGGGTGGAGAATTGGTAAGGGGGCTGTGGCGGCAAGGCGAGGAGGGAGAAGGGAAAAAAAGAAGGAAAGCAGGGGAGGGGAGAGAGAGAGAGAGAGAGAGAGAGAGAGAGAGAGAGAGAGAGAGAGAGAGAGAGAGAGAGAGAGAGAGAGAGAGAGAGAGAGGGAGAGAGAGAAGTGCAAAAAGGGTTTAACCACAATGCAATGTCAGAAGGAAGACGAGGAGTGAAATCATTTTGTTTCTTCAGCTCCCAGACTCGGGCCAGAGTGCGTGGTTACATGAAAAACGACTGCATTCGAGTCGGATCAGGTGGTGCGGTGGGTGCAAACTGCCCGAGATTTGTCAGGTGGGTGAATTCCGGGGATGCTTTGGGCAGATGCACGGGATGTTTGGTGCCAAACCGAGTGGGACTGTTTGGTCTCAACGAGGACACGCAGAAAGAAACGAATTGCTGTGCCTTCGGGGGTGAAGGACTGAAAGAAAAATATGTTGGATAATCAAAAACAAAAGTGCGGGTAGATGGTAAAAGTAAAGATGTTGGAGATGGACAAGACAACAGATCCAGAGATTATTATCCTCATCAGACTTGAGGATTGACTGGTTGTGGAAATCGAGATTGACTCATCTAGTGTAAAGCAAGCATAGGTAGGATTATCACATACAAAAACAGAAACAGAAGAATGTTCTGGAGACCAGACTACTATAACTGAAGAAAAAGCTGCATACAAATAAGAAAACTATGTCGTTTTACAAGCTGATGGATCTTCTGCACAAAAAGAGAAATAACAGATTTTGGACTCTCACTACATTGCGATCTGATGAGTTTTCTTGTATTATAAATACAACTGCATGTTTCACTTTGCTAATGAGAAATCATTCCTTTTCATCAATTATATCTCAAAAAAAAGAGTCCTTAATTCCATGAGGAGCTTTTTTAAAACATCCAGATGACTCGGTATGAAAAACATCCCTACATGGAAGCAAAGAAAATAATGAACAACAGTACGCAATCCGAGTATTTTGCTGAAAGCTAAACGTTACGGAGGGCTTGTTTGACATTTAGAAAGAGGTAATTAAATGGAACTGACAATGAGAAACCACAATGTGAGCGTACTACCCATTCCTTTCCACAGTTTACCCCAACGGTGGTAGATAAATTGTGTGGTTGTGAGATTTGACGTGAGGATCTTTGTTGAGATGGGGTAGACGAAGGTGAACTGGGGTAGCCAGTTCGGAGAAGCCAAATGGCAGGAAGCCATTCAAACACCAGCGAAGACAAACAGACAGACAGAAGTGGTAGCAGTGATGGTATGCGAAGAGATATATTTACGATGGATAAGCTCAAACCAGCCCAGGCGAAGGGTAAAAGCATGGGGACGTAGAGTGATCCTTTAAGAGCAGAGGTCAGTGTCCACCAGCAGATGGAAACGATCACGGTCTCGGGCCAGGAGCACCCTCCCTCCACTCTCAACCGCCTAAATAAACGAGGATCATCCGTCAGGATATGGCTTCTAGGGAGGGATTGACTCAACTCCCAATTATCTTGCACAAGTCCTTCAGTCTACAAGACAAACAGGGATTTGACAAATCACGAAGTGGTTCTGGTAACGGCTCTGTATTTGCTTGATATCAACAACTCAGTCATGATCACGAACATACCAATTGGCTTTGCATTATATTCACTTCATCACAAGTACTTTTTCTTCTTCTTCTTTTTCTTCGAGAAATGTCATGAAAGACCCTTTCCAAGAAAGCACAATGAAAGAAACAATACACTGAGAAATAACAAGTTAATTAAATCCTGCTGAGGGTCGACTGCTTCATGAAGATTTCAGGCCCATCCGTTAAGCTGTGACTCGGCCATATTCTTGTATTTAAGTATGCTTCAGGGAGGTAGACCAAATGGACGAAGCATCAAAACATCAACAACTAGAAAAGCCACTCGGTAGTGCGCATACCTCTGCCAGGCTGATTAGTTTACGTTTTGCATCCCACTGATAGGCTGGATCTGGATTCGAACCTGAGCTAAAATTTAATCGGCTTGTTCTTGTCACCCAATAAACTCATCCACCAAGTTTCGTCTGACTCCGTCCATGACTTTTTGAGATATCCTCCTATATGTCGTTTTGACCCGATCTGTCGATGATGAAAAATCACTTTTAAAATTCTCGGATCTGGATCCGGATTCAGATCTTCAACAAAATCTAATAATTTTGTCCGTATCACATAACAAACCTGTCCACCAATTTTCGTCCGAATCCATCCGCAACTTTTTGATATATCGTAATATATATCGTTTTAGCTCCATCACTCAATGGTGAAGAATCACTTTTAAGAATTCTCGAATCCGGATCCTGATTCAAATCTTCACCAAAGCTGCATCAATTCTTCCTTGTTGCATACCCAACGTGTCCACCAAGTATTGTCCGAACCTGTCCACAACTTTTTGAGATATCCTGTTCATAAACAAGCAAACAGAGACAGACAGGGGTGAAAACATAACCTCCATCCACCTTCGGTGTCGAAGGTTATGAAAGATAACGAAACACCTCATCAGCTTATTTTATACAATTAACTACCCTTGAATCACGTAGTGCCATCGGCAATGAGGGAGTATCAACATTTTGTTGTGAAATATAATAATGGTCTTGAATGCACAAAAAGTGATAAAATGCTTTGTCTAACGTGCCTCTCCTGTATATTGCCAATGTGTACTGACTCTACCAGTAATGGGATTCAATTTTGAAGGGAGAATCTGATAGTCCCGGTTAAGTTATTGAATCACCATTTAATGCACTGATTTTGCTCGGAGTTGAACTTGATCTGAGTGTAATTCAACAAGCTAAGCCAGCTTGGAGCTTCTCTGAACTGTAGACTCCTGATAGTATTGCTGACAGAGCGAGTGTGATGCCAACATGGACTGTTTGCATGTTAACGCCATTTAATTCATGACGCAGAGCACTGCAGCTCGTTGCTTCTTTGATTTGCTGGCCAGTTGTACGGCAGCTGTATAATGTTTGCGAAACATTCAAATATGTTGTCGCCCAATAACCACACTGATGAGGGCGAAAAGGGCTCCTGAACAAACCAACGAGGCAACTACAATGGCACTCGGTGGAGAGCATACCTCCACCAGGCTGATTAGTTTACGTTTTGTATCCCACTGATAGGCTGGATCTGGATTCGGACCTGAAATAAAATTTAATTGGCATGTTCTTGTCACCGAACCAACTCGCCCACCAAGTTTTGTCGGAATCCGGCCATCACTTTTTGATATATCAAGCGAGATATCGTTTTAGACATATCACTCAATGGTGAAACATCACTTTAAAAATTCTTGGATCAGGATTCAGATCTTCACCAAAATCGAAACATTTCTTCCTTGTGACATAACCAACCTGTACACCCAGTTTCATCCAAATCCGTCAGACAACTTTTTGGGATATCCTGATATGTCATTTTTGGCCCTATCTCTCAAGGGTGACAAATCACTTAAAAATTTCTCAGATCCAGATCCGGATTCAGATCTTCAACAAAATCTAATCATTTCGTCCTTGTCACATACCCAAGCTGTCCACCAACTTTCGTCCAAAACCATCCTAACTTTTTGAGATATTTTGTTCACAAACAAACAAACAAACAGACGGGGTTAAAATATAAACTCCATCCACCTTTGGTGGCAGAGATAGCATGAAAATACAATAAGATTGGGAAATAAATACAGAGATAACTATAACGAGCAAGGAAAGATCACATACCCTCGCCCAGAATTGTTCCTTGTGGTTTTTATAAATGTACTCACATTCCAATTGTACATACTATCTCAACATATTAAAATTGTTATTGTACATACTTCATACATGCATATACTTCATAGATGTACTCACATTCCAATTGTACATACTTTATAGACATACACACATTCTAATTGTATGTACTTTATAGATGTACTCACATTCTAATTGTATGTACTTTATAGACTTACTCACATTCTAATTGTATGTACTTTATAGATGTACTCACATTCTAATGGTACATACTTTATAGACGTACTCACATTCCAATTGTACATACTTTATAGACATACTCACATTCTAATTGTATGTACTTTATAGATGTACTCACATTCTAATTGTACATTCTTTATAGACGTACTCACATTCTAATTGTATCTACTTTATAGATGTACTCACATTCTAATTGTACATACTTTATAGACGTACTCACATTCTAATTGTATGTACTTTATAGATGTACTCACATTCGAATTGTACATACTTTATAGAGGGACTCACATTTTAATTGTACATACTTTATGGACGTACTCACATTCTAATTGTACATACTTTATAGAGGTGCTCACATTTTAATTGTACATACTTTATGGACGTACACACATTCTAATTGTACATACTTTATAGACTGACTCACTTTCTAATTGTACATACTTTATAGACGTACTCGCATTCTAATTGTACATACTTTACAGAGGTACTCACATTATAATTGTACATACTTTATGGACGTACTCACATTCTAATTGTCCATACTTTATAGAATGACTCGCATTATAATTGTACATTCTTTATGGATGTACTCACATTCTAATTGGACATACATTATAGACGTACTCACATTCTAATTGTATATACTCAAAAGAGGGACTCACATTCTAATTGTATATACTCAAAAGAGGGACTCACATTCTAATTGTATATACTTTATGGAGGGACTCACATTATAATTGGACATACTTTATAGAGGGACTCACATTCTAATTGTACATACATTATAGAATGACTCGCATTATAATTGTACATTCTTTATGGACATACTCACATTCTAATTGTCTATACTTTATAGAATGACTCGCATTATAATTGTACATTCTTTATGGACGTACTCACATTCTAATTGTATATACTCAAAAGAGGGACTCACATTCTAATTGTATATACTCAAAAGAGGGACTCACATTCTAATTGTATATACTCAAAAGAGGGACTCACATTCTAATTGTATATACTTTATGGAGGGACTCACATTATAATTGGACATACTTTATAGAGGGACTCACATTCTAATTGTACATACATTATAGAATGACTCGCATTATAATTGTACATTCTTTATGGACATACTCACATTCTAATTGTCTATACTTTATAGAATGACTCGCATTATAATTGTACATTCTTTATGGACGTACTCACATTCTAATTGTATATACTCAAAAGAGGGACTCACATTCTAATTGTATATACTCAAAAGAGGGACTCACATTCTAATTGTATATACTCAAAAGAGGGACTCACATTCTAATTGTATATACTTTATGGAGGGACTCACATTATAATTGGACATACTTTATAGAGGGACTCACATTCTAATTGTACATACATTATAGAATGACTCGCATTATAATTGTACATTCTTTATGGACATACTCACATTCTAATTGTCTATACTTTATAGAATGACTCGCATTATAATTGTACATTCTTTATGGACGTACTCACATTCTAATTGTATATACTCAAAAGAGGGACTCACATTCTAATTGTATATACTCAAAAGAGGGACTCACATTCTAATTGTATATACTCAAAAGAGGGACTCACATTCTAATTGTATATACTCAAAAGAGGGACTCACATTCTAATTGTATATACTTTATGGAGGGACTCACATTATAATTGGACATACTTTATAGAGGGACTCACATTCTAATTGTACATACATTATAGAATGACTCGCATTATAATTGTACATTCTTTATGGACATACTCACATTCTAATTGTCTATACTTTATAGAATGACTCGCATTATAATTGTACATTCTTTATGGACGTACTCACATTCTAATTGTATATACTCAAAAGAGGGACTCACATTCTAATTGTATATACTCAAAAGAGGGACTCACATTCTAATTGTATATACTCAAAAGAGGGACTCACATTCTAATTGTATATACTCAAAAGAGGGACTCACATTCTAATTGTATATACTCAAAAGAGGGACTCACATTCTAATTGTATATACTTTATGGAGGGACTCACATTATAATTGGACATACATTATAGAATGACTCGCATTATAATTGTACATTCTTTATGGACGTACTCACATTCTAATTGTCTATACTTTATAGAATGACTCGCATTATAATTGTACATTCTTTATGGACGTACTCACATTCTAATTGGACATACATTATAGATGTACTCACATTCTAATTGTATATACTCAAAAGAGGGACTCACATTCTAATTGTATATACTCAAAAGAGGGACTCACATTCTAATTGTATATACTCAAAAGAGGGACTCACATTCTAATTGTATATACTCAAAAGAGGGACTCACATTCTAATTGTATATACTCAAAAGAGGGACTCACATTCTAAATGTATATACTTTATCGAGGGACTCACATTCTAATTGGACATACTTTATAGAGGGACTCGCATTCTAATTGTATATACATTATAGATGTACTCACATTCTAATTGTATATACATTATAGATGTACTCACATTCTAATTGTATATACTCAAAAGAGGGACTCACATTCTAAATGTATATACTTTATCGAGGGACTCACATTCTAATTGGACATACTTTATAGAATGACTCGCATTAGAATTGTACATTCTTTATGGACGTACTCACATTCTAATTGGACATACATTTTAGACGTACTCACATTCTAATTGTATATACTCAAAAGAGGGACTCACATTCTAATTGTATATACTCAAAAGAGGGACTCACATTCTAATTGTATATACTCAAAAGAGGGACTCACATTCTAATTGTATATACTCAAAAGAGGGACTCACATTCTAATTGTATATACTCAAAAGAGGGACTCACATTCTTATTGTACATACATTATAGACGTACTCACATTCTAATTGTATATACTTTATAGATGTACTCACATTCTAATTGTATATACATTATAGATGTACTCACATTCTAATTGTATATACTTAATAGAGGGACTCACATTCTTATTGTACATACATTATAGATGTACTCACATTCCAATTGTATATACATTATCGATGAACTCACATTCTAATGGTACATACATTATAGATGTACTCACATTTTAATTGTACATACTTTATAGATGTACTCACATTCTAATGGTGCATACATTATAGACTTACTCACATTCTAATTGTACATACATTATCGACGTACTCACATTCTAATTGTATATACTTTATAGATGTACTCACATTCTAATTGTATATACTTTATAGATGTACTCACATTCTAATTGTATATACTTTATAGATGTACTCACATTCTAATTGTATATACTTTATAGATGTACTCACATTCTAATTGAATATACTTTATAGATGTACTCACATTCTAATTGTATATACATTATAGATGTACTCACATTCTAATTGTATATACATTATCGATGTACTCACATTCTAATTGTATATACATTATCGATGTACTCACATTCTAATTGTACATACATTATCGACGTACTCACATTCTAATTGTATATACTTTATAGATGTACTCACATTCTAATTGTATATACTTTATAGATGTACTCACATTCTAATTGTATATACTTTATAGATGTACTCACATTCTAATTGTATATACATTATCGATGTACTCACATTCTAATTGTACATACATTATCGACGTACTCACATTCTAATTGTATATACTTTATAGATGTACTCACATTCTAATTGTATATACTTTATAGATGTACTCACATTCTAATTGTATATACATTATCGATGTACTCACATTCTAATGGTACATACATTATAGACGTACTCACATTCTAATTGTATATACTTTATGGATCTACTCACATTCTAATTGTACATACTTTATAGATGTACTCACATTCTAATTGAATTTACTTTTTGGATGTACTCACATTCTAATTGTACATACTTTATGAACGTACTCACATTCTAATTGTGCATACTTTATAGATGTACTCACATTCTAATTGTACATACTTTATAGATGTACTCACATTCTAATTGTACATCCTTTAGAGACTTACTCACATTCTTATTGTCCATCCTTTTTCGACTGACTCACATTCTAATTGTACATACTTTATAGACTTCCTCACATTCTAATTGAATATACTTTTTGGATGTACTCACATTCTAATTGTACATACTATATAGACTTGGGCCTAAGTCCCATTTGCTCTACGGCGAGGATACTGCAGCCGTACGCTCTCTGAATTGACAGAAACGTGCGGCGGCCGCAGAGTTTCTGCGGTGGCCTCAGGGTGGCCCTACGCTGTTTGGCTATATTTTACAGGCCGTAGGGGTCGCCGTGGAATTATAGCGCGGAGTTTTAACTTTTTTCATTTCTACGTTCGCCGTAGCAATTGCACAAGCCGAAACAAAAGAACTGGTTAAAAAAAAGAAAATAAAAAAGAACCCACTTGTTACCGTCCATCTGGCCGCACGTTCGCCTTAGGGTCCCCCTGCGGGCACCTTGCAGGCACCTTGAGGCTACCTTGAAAATTATATGGCCGCCGCAGGAACGCCCTAAGGTCACCGTGCGACATCAAATCAAAGACCGTATGGCACCCCCACGTTTTCGGTCTCCACAATTTATAAATATGCCGTGCGGCTCCCCGAAAAATAAAAACATATGTGACTGCTACATTGTGTGACCGTGGAAATACTGCGGCCGCCGTATAATTGCTAGTGGCCATAGATTTTGTAGACCCCACGACCGCCGTTGCAAATGTTACTTAGGCCTTACTCACATTCTACTTGAACATACTATATAGACGTACTTACATTCTAATTGTACATACTTTATGGACGTACTCACATTGTAATTGTACATACTTTATGGACGTACTCACATTTTAATTGTTTATACTTTATAGAGGTACTCACATTCTAATTGTACATACTTTACAAACGTACTCACACTCGAATTGTATATACTTTGTGGAGGTGCTGGTTGCAAAAAACAGAGAACATGTCCAATTGACAACCACTTGGTCTCATTCATGGCCTACGTTAGCACATTCTGTGCGGTCAAACCGACAGACAGACAGACAGACAAACAAACAGGTCCAAATACAATGCCCTCTCTTTTGGTGAGGGTAAAAAGAAAAATAGTTGGATTAAGGATATATAGCACTGTGAGGATAGTTGAGAGGTACACACACTCACCCCAGGGCTGTCTCGCCTGGGTTCGAATCTTATCCCAGCTATAAACTGTAATCCTGGTGATTAATAGTCTCATGGTGTCCTTTGCAAAGATCAAGTGAACAATCGACGTCACCCTGATCAAATCACAAATTCCTACTCTAACCTACAGGGGACACTGCATCAGTGGCACAGTTACACCCCTGGCAAATGAAATGAGGTTTCAGTACATGTTGGACATTGAAAAGCTATGGAGTTATTGGCCTCATGTTGGTTACCTTTTGCCTGTGGGCGGGCAGCAGCAACACCTAACGATAAATCCCAAGATACACTTTATAGCAGCTTTTGGTGTCCTCAAAATATCTAACATGCGGTACTGTAAAACCTTGCCCAGATTCTGAAGTTTTGAGGCCTCTAGGTGCTAGGGTTTGCGTGTGAAAGAGTAACGTACAACACACAAACAAAAACACTTGAAAACATATTTACAACATTACCAGCATGACCAGAAAAAATGGTACCGGGACAATTTAATAAACCTTTTTTGGCTCACCTGGAACGGAGCGTAGTTCTGGGGAGCTTATGTGATGGCGTGTCTTGTGTCATCAGTCCATCCACAAATACTTTCAACTTCTTCTCTGAAACTACACATACGATTTTTGGCTCACCTGGAACGTAGTTCCGGGGAGTATATGGAATGGCGCATCGTCCGTCCGTCCATCCGTCCGTCCGTCCATCCGTCCACATATACTTTCAACTTCTTCTCTGAAACTACACATGAAATTTTGATGAAACTTTACCACAACGTTCATCACTGTGTATGTACCAAAATTTGTTCATGGTATTAAAAAAAATCTGGCAATCAGGGGGTCTACAGGGGTTGCCCCCCAAAATAGGAATTTGCTTTCTTCTCAGAAACGACACACAATTCCAATGAAACTTGGCTCCAACCTTCATCACCTGTGATGCACCAATGTTGGTTCATGACATTAAAACACATTGGGCTCAAAGGTGGTGTGAGGGGGGTTGACCCCAAACTATGTATTTGTTTTCTTCTCCGAAACTACACAAACAATTTGGGTGAAACCTGACGACAACCTTCATCACCCGTGATGTACCGAAGTTTGTTCATGACATTAAAAAAATTGAGGTCTAAAGGGGTATATGGGGGTGTTGCCCCTCAAAATAGGAATTTATTTTCTTTCAGAAACTACAAACACAATTCCAATGAAACTTGATTCCAACCTTCATCATCCGTGATGTACCGAAGTTTGTTCACACCATCAAAACAATTTGGCCCTAAGGTAGTCGACTGGGGGTCCCCCCCCCACCCCTAAGAGGTATTTGCTGGAACATTGGTTCATTGGTACTTTTTGCTGATTCCATCCCATGTTTACTTCCTCCTCAGTATCATTATTCTACCAGATGAGCACCCAGGGGTATTGCCCCTATTTTTTTTTCTCTTCTTTTTTGTAATGGTAGATTAAGAGGTCAGGTCAGAATAATCGACCTGGGTCAGGTCAGAATCGATCTGTGATTTGCTACAGGTACCATGTAAACCTGTTCGAACCTGTTCCATGGTCAGGTTGTTGGCGACTGAACCGTCTCCCCCACCAAGTTTCTTGGCGAGGAGGGTGTATGATATGGACACCCAGCACGATGAAGAACAAAACATGTCAAAGGGTGGAGGAGATCCTTGTGAGTGAACGGCCATCCATATCGAGTGCCCAACTGTGTCTGCAGACGTCCTCCTGCAATTGAGTTACTTCTTATTAGGAGGTTGGTGGCAGGATTTGCACTTCGGCCACCGTAAAACCCTTCATTCCACAAAACCTACGAAAAGCAAAAAGAAATCTGAAAACCCACTCCGTGGGAATACCTCCTATGCAGCTTCCCTTCACAGGGCAGCTCACCAGATGACAGGATTGGGGCAAAGCCTTCGGGACCCCCAATGTTTGATGATAAGAGGGAAACCACCGGGTAAACTTCCAGAGTCAGATTGTGGTAGTGTGTGGCGGGGTAGTGCTGAGGTGTCATCCACCAGACGGCGGTCTCCTTGGGTTAACCTGAGGCGGTCCCTTCGGGTGGGTGCCTGGAATGTCCTATCCCTAAGAGAGGATGATCACCTGTCTCAGTTATCATCTGAGCTCAAGCATTTGGACATCGGTATTGCAGCTCTCTCTGAGGTTCGGAGATCGGATTGTGGCGAGATCATGGCAAGTGGTTACACCTACTATTGGTCTGGTCGCTCTGATGGTTACCATACCCAAGGAGTTGCTGTAGGTATGTCCAATAATCTGACTCCAATGATAATTGAGGTAACACCGGTCAACGAGCGTATTATGAGACCAAGGATCGTCACTCCTTGGGTGTCATTTCCTTGGTCTCTGTATATGTTCCGACTGAGGCGAGTGATCTCATCGTGAAGGACGCATTCTATGCCACATTCGATTCTGTGGTTGATCAGTGTCCCAGGCGAGATACACTTCTAGTCTTGGGGAATTTCATTGCATTGAAAGGAACTGATAGGGATGGTTATGATATATGTGTTGGTCCCCATGGGTCTGAAACTGTGAACCACAATAGCTCTAAGTTCCTTGACTTCGCAAGAAGTCATGTACTTAGGGTGGCTGGTTCATGGTTTTAGCACCCACAGGCTCATCGCTCGACTTGGTATTGCAATGCTGGCAGTGTGGCAAAGGAGACTGACTTTGTGCTCGTTGTAGTACTGCAGCATAGCAAACCAATTGTTCAAATTTGCATAAAGCACCAAAATTGGTACACATGTAGAATAATGTATTCCGAAGTAGAATAACCAATTTTGGTGCTTTTATGTAGAATAACCAATTTTGGTGCTTTTATGCAAATTTGAACAATTGATCTGAAATATCAGACGACGCTGCTGGACTATTGGTGGTTGCTGGAGGATGATCCAGAACTGCAGGGTCTACTGGAGTGCTCACTTCTGCAATACTGACAACAGGCTTGTCGCAACTTTGAAGTTGCAGCTTAAATGCAGGAGAATGTTGCCATCCCAGCCTAGGCTGGGTGTTGGCAAGCTCAAGGATGAGAGGGTAGCTGAGGCATTTGCGAACAGGTTGAGTGGATATTTGGGGTGTCTGGGTGCTTTTGAGAATCCTTCAAGAGTTGTGGAGTGCCTTCAAGACCACCGTCCTTGATGTTGCCGGGAGCTCTCTTGGAACTCACCATCGGGCGAAGAAGAATTTTGTCTCTCAAGGGACACTGAATACCATTGACCAGAGTTGTAGGGCCAGGCTGAATGGCAGAGCTGAGCTGTTCAGGGAGCTGAGGCATAAAACTGTATGTGCACTAAGGCTAGACAAGGAGGCCGATGTGCAAGGAATCTGTGCATGGGTAGAGCATCACCTGTAGTCAAGTAATTCTCATCCTGCTTACAGGGGAATTGGTGCATTGCGTTCCTTCAAGCCCATCCCTCGGTGTACTGCAGTTAGAGCAGAGAGTGGTAGGCTCTTCACAGAGGAGTCCGAAGTGAAGGCCCGCTGGGCCGGTAACTTTGAGTTTGTGTACCAAGCTGATCCACCAGCTGTCGAGTTGGATGTCAGGAGTGTTATTATCCCTATTGCTGACCCTCCAATCAACAGAGGTCCACCTTCATTTGTGGAAACACAGACTGCGGTGAACTGGTTGAAATGGGATAAAGCTCCGGGGATTTGTGGCATCCATGCTGAACTTCTCAAGGCTGGTGGAAATGCTGTACTTGTGTCGTTGAATGCAGTTCTGTGCTCTGTCTGGAACACATACATAATCCCAACTGACTGGAAGAGGGGCCTTGTTGTCCCCGTCTGGAAAGGGAAGGGTGATCGCCAAGACTGCAACAACTACCGAGAGGTGACGCTGCTCCCAGTGCTGGGCAAGGTCTTTGCTCGGATAATTCTTGATAGGGTTCGCCAACATCTGTTTGAGCACCAGCATCCAGAGCAGTCAGGCTTTACACTGAAGAGGTCAACAATTGACAGTATCCTTGCTCTTCGGGTCCTCACCGAACGCAGTCGAGAGTCTCAGCACGGGCTGCTTGCAGCCGATGTTTAACTCCGTTAAGCGCTTCATTCAGTGAATCGGCATGCCCTCTGGAAGATTCCTGGTCTTCGTGGGGTGCCACCAAAACTGATCAATCTGATGTCTGAACTTTTCTCTGGTACTGAGAGTGCTGTGAGATGTGAAGATACCATCTCTGACTTATTTGCAGTTGTTACTGGAGTTTGTCAGAGGTATAAACTTGCCCCCACATTTTCAGCACTTTTATGGACTGGATTGTGGAGAGGATGTTGGAGAGATCAAGCTGCGGTGCATTGTTTGGGAATGTCAAGATCTCTGACCTTTATTTTGCAGAAGACGCAGTCATCTTGATGGAGACTCTAGATATCCTTTTGGGGGCCCTTAAGGTGCTGAAAGAAGAGTTGGAGCCCCTGGGATTACAGGTTTCCTGGGTCAAAACAAAGATCCAGGCTTTCATTGACACCTTGGATGCTGCTGTCCTGTCTGTACCTGTTTGTGGTGAGGATGTTGAGTTTTGAAGAGATTTACTTACCTTGGCAGTGATATTCATGTCTCTTCTGACTATGAGCCAGAGGTCAGCAGATGTCAGGGTCAGGCCTGGGGAGTCATGGATTCACTGGATCATGAGGTTTAGCACCGCCGGTACCTGTGCAGGACGAAGGTCCGAGTCTTCAGGTCCTTGGTGTTTCCAGTCTTGCTCTATGCATGTGAGACTTGGACTCTGACCAAGGATCTG
Organism: Eptatretus burgeri; assembly: GCF_056783735.1. Taxonomy (NCBI): domain Eukaryota; kingdom Metazoa; phylum Chordata; class Myxini; order Myxiniformes; family Myxinidae; genus Eptatretus; species Eptatretus burgeri. The sequence goes on along the minus strand of NC_140970.1, from coordinate 58,868,520 downwards.
AGATGGAGACTTAATTCCTTTGGTACCAAGTCTCTTCGGAGAATCCTTGGCTCTCACTGGTCAGACTGTGTGTCCAACGAGCGGTTGCTGAGTGAGACACAAATGAGATTTGTTACCTGCATAGTCCGTGAGCATCAGTTGCGACTGTATGGACATGTGGCTCATTTTTCTGATGCTGATCCAGCTCACCAGATTCTCTCAGCGAGGGAGCCTCATGAGTGGAGGAGGTGAATGGGCCGACCACGTGCCTCGTGGTTACAGCAGATTGATCAACATAACATCTCAAGGAGATGGGAATGGCCATACAGAGGCTTTTAACGTACCGGCGGAAAGTGGACGCAGCGACGCGCTGTTCCGGCGCATGCTCCCATACCTGACCTGACCTGAAGTGGGTACCGATCCTTTCATATGGTCTAGAATTCACTGCTTATATGGTGTTTCAGTTTGGTTTCAATTGTTTAACGATTTCCATCCAAAGATCTACGATAGCCTCAGGTATTGGTGGTGGTGATTGGTATGGCAGCTTAGCTGCCGGGGTAGCTATCATTTCTTGAAGCGCGACTGTGTCGCTGATGCAGTGTCCCTCTACCAGTACACACACTGGAACTGGTGCTCTTTTCGCCGACCTCAGAAGGATGACAGGCTGAGTCAACCCCCTGGTGTATTAATTCAGCAGCCGACAGGCTTGAACTCAGGACCCTAGGATCCCAAGCTGCCACCCTAACCACTAAGCCAACACCAGGCGAGGTATTGGTAATTTAAGACATCTAACTGCATTTACTTTAACAGGACTTTTGTTTGAAAGTGCGGGTGTTCACATGTCGGGAGTTTGTAAGCATATACAGAATAATTTGTTTTTAACAAACAAGAATAAATTCCTGTGTGGGGCTATTGTGAAAAAAATTCTGACTCAACCCAGGACTCGAACCCAAGGACCTCATCTCTTACGTGGTGACAGCCTACTGAGCCCAAATTCACACACACACACACACACACACACACACACACACACACACACACACACACACACACACACACACACACACACACACACACACACACACACACACACACACACACACACACACACACACACACACACACACACACACACACACACACACACACGTTTTTTAAATTGCACTGCAGAACCGAAGCCCTCTGTAGCTATGTGAAAGGTAATATTCAATGAATCTCCGACCCCATTCCTTAGTGGGTGTGTGAAGTGTTTTGGATCCCCCAAAATAGAAAAAAAACAATTTTATTTCTTCAAAATGCCAATAGGATGAGAACAGCACCAGGCAATGCTGGGTACCCTCCCTGCTAGTCCTTCATGAACTCTTTCTTCCAAGAGTATACTTTGTATAAAACTACATCGACAAAACTCCCCAAATTCCCATATAAAAAATGTGGCCTGACCTAATAAGAATTCACAAGGACGGACGTGCATGCAATCCCACGCTTTTGGCCTTTCCCGGAGAAACAAACCATTCGTCGGCATCTGCCAAGGTTTCGAACAAAAATCTGAAGATAAGAACGAACTTCATTTCCTCACTAATATCAGCATCCTATTGTCTTTACTCTTGAATGCACTGTTCATCATTCTAAACTATCAGTTCATTCAAAAAAAGCTTTCAAAAGCATCAATCTTCACACACGTTTTTAATTGTTTATTTACGAAATTTTAATTGTTTACTTACGAAATCTAAAGCTGGTCCTGATTCGATTTTGGTCAAAATCGGTCAAAGGTCAAGGTCACAGTGAGGTCAAACATTCGATTTTTTGATGGTTTTGTACAGAATCATCGTAGAAACTCTGGTTTGCGTCGCTACCTTCTCTAGAGACAGCTTTTATTAGACAAGGTCAGATGTCAAGTTGACAATTTCGGAAGTACCAGTCTATGACTGCTTGGTTTTTGTTTCTCTCATCCAGTACAAAGAGTCCTGCATTGGTTCAGCTGAATTTGCAAAAGTAAAAGATTATAAATTGGGGCAATGAAGGCTTCACCTATATCATAAACCCGGTGGTGCATACACAGCCATTTACTAGATTAAGAGACTTTATGAAGAGATGCATAGAATAGCAGAGCGTAATTGAAACTAGTTGGAATGGATGGAGAAAACCAAACTCTCTGGCTCTGTCAACATTTCCCTCGCTCTTTCTCGAGTGTGGACTTTGTTTCCAATCTACAAATATCTTATTTTGGCACTACTTACAAAAAGGAAAGCAATGTAAGCTATTTGCAAGCAGAACGTTATACTTATGGAATCCTGAAAAAATAATTGTAATCCTTGTTTTTTTCAAAATGAAGTACTTGTAGGGACTGTCATTGCTACAGGAACACTGTACTGTGATGGAAGTTATCATTTTTGGGGTAACCAAAAAGTGAAATATAGGTTGGCAGTAAGCATTACATCTCTGTGATCTTTGAGGGTTTATCAGTAAGGATGTGGCCTAACATGTATGAAACGAGACATAATTTGATGTCACGATGTCAACCGATACGCCTCCGCCCATATCAAGTCTTCGCTTACTCGAACTTTGACATAAAACCTCAAAACCATTTGACCTCACTATCTAATCTGTACATATGTATCATGGTACATGGACTTAATTTAGTTCAAATCCCTACTTCAATAACAACATTTTACCTGAGATTACCTCTGACCTTTGACCTCTTGATGCCAAAATCGAATCAGTTCACCTTTGCATCATAATATATAGTTATACCAAGTTTGGTCAAAATCCCATGTCTGGTTCACAAGTTAGCACAGTGACAGAATTTTTACCTAACAGGACGTCTGACCTTTGAGCTCTTGACCACATAATCTTAATTGGTTCATCTTTACATCATTATACATACTTGTACCAAGTTTGTCTTCGATCTGTTAAGCCGTTCTTAAGTTATCGTGGTAAAGAAAACCTATCACGGAGGGACGGACGGGCAGCCGAACAGAATGATAACCCGAAAAACATAATGCCTCTGGTGACTGTCAGCGGAGGCATAAAAAAATGGGCAATACCCCTGGGCGTTCACCTGATAGAATAATGATCCTGAGGAGGAACTCAACGTGGGACAGAATCAGCAAAATGTACCAATGAGCCAATGTTATAGGAATACCTATTTTGGGGGCAACCCACCCCCTCCCACCCCATAAATCCCCATTGACCCGGATTTTTTTTTTTAATGCCATGAACAAACTTTCGTACATTATGGGTGATGAAGGTTGTGGTCAAGTTTCATTTAAATCGTATGTGTAGTTTCAGAGAAGAAGTTGCAAATATTTGTCGATGGACAACGCGCCATCCCATAAGCTCCCCGGAAACACATTCCAGGTGACCTAAAATAGGGGTAATACCACTGGGTGCTCACCTGGTAGGGGCTGGATAAGAAACCCAGGGAACCACTGGTAGGCGTGGCTAACCCACTAACTATTTAACGGAGAATGTAAATATCTGAATTTTTTATGTCGTGAACAAACTTTGATACATTGATACATCACGGGTGATGAAGGCTGTGGTCAAGTTTCATCAAAATTGTGTGTATGTGGTTTCAGAAAAGAAAGCGAATACATAATTTGAGGGAAACTCTCTCATACACCCCCTTAGACCCCAATTTTTTTGATGTCGTGAACAAGCTTCGGTACATCACAGGTGATGAAGGTTGTAATCAAGGTTCATTGGAATTGCATGTGTAGTTTCTGAGACGAAAGCAAACACATATTTTGGGGGGCAACCCGTGTAGACCCCCTCAGTGCCAGATTTTTTTGGTTAGTGTCCACTTTGAATCAGGGAGAAGGTGGCCCAACTTTTACATAATAATCCCATAAATTTGAAATCGTTTAATTGTCACAGCATTATGACAACACAAAACTGTTGCAAATGAGTATTTCAAACATTAATACTACTGCTAAAACTCAGGAATGATTATGTGCAGGTGACCATTCAAAATGGCTGCTTGACAAATGTGCATTGTGGTTGAAAGTGTATATCGTGAACATAATTCTCACTATTTGATCATCATTAGCTATTCAATGAGTTCAGGTACCTTTTAGCGGTACTGTTCATATGCAAATAGCTTAAAATACATGCAGGACAGCTATATATTCATTATGTACTACTTTTGAGGAATGCAGCTGAAAAATATGTTTGGTAAAGGGAGTGAAGGTAAGGTTTCATCCCTTTTTTGAATCACATGTCGAGGCTCGTGGAAAAAAGAGAAAACAGAAAGCAAACGGTCAACAGATAGAGTGGGGAGAAGTGGGAAAGAGCTGGGCAAGAAACACCTGTTTGGACCACAGCATGATGATAAGAGTTGCAGGAGAAAAGGGACAAGGGGCTAAGCAGTTATAAAGAAGCTCAGGGGTACAAATAGGAGAGACCATGAGTGGGCAGAAGACTTGGATGCTTATGGAGGGAAGATCATGAGACAATAGACTCAGGAAGACAGTTCCAAATGAAGGACAGCAAGAGAGAGATGCTGTTCCCCTTTGTTTATTCCTTCGATAACAATACAGTAGATATGTCCTAAGCAATCTAATGGAATGAAAAAAAGAACTCATCATGCACTGTAAATGACTCCAACATTTTATTGATGCTTTCAAGATGTTCGCAAAATGTGGCCTAGTAATCTGCCATAGGAAAATCCCAAAGGTTGTCAAAAGGTTATTTCACAGAGCAATGGGGCACCAGATCTATCAGACAGACAGGCTTGTTGAGCCTGGAAATGCCAGGGAAAGAGCTCAGCATCCATGACCCTCAGAATCCCAGGCTGTCACCTTGTGATCCCAACTTAAACAAATACAGTACTTACCGTCTTACTATTTATTTATTGCGAGTGTCACTGAGCACTCGGCGATATCTGCAAGGCTGTCCGCACAGCGGCACAACGTTTCATGCAAGGATAAGAGTGGAACATGAAAATGTTTGTAGTTTTTGAAAATGTCCACTTGTACCATACTGATTCCTCATAAGTACTGCAGATGTGTGCTGATGATAAAGAAACGTGTTTTCAATAAAATGCTATTCCAACGATTTGTTTTCCAGTGCATACCAATACTTTAACTGTGTGCACGATGAGGTGAGTTAAAGGCAATTCGGAACATCTCAATATGTTTGTTGTACCATGTTTTATCACTGCAAGTTACTGTTCTTACTTTCACTGTATATTACACTGAATCCACATCTTTCTCAAAGTATTATACTCAGCACAATTCCCATCCAAATATAAGGAGTGTTTATATAAAGTTAGATGAACAAAATCCTCACAACAGTCCAAGACATGCCAATAAAAGGTATAACAATGAGGAAATATAAATAATTAATCCATGTATATATTTTCATATATTTACTTACATGATGTATAGGGGCTGATAAGATAGCTGGAAAGTATGTACACTCTCCTTGGAGCTGTCTGTCTATCTCTCCGAGGTTCGAATCCTGACCCTGTTATAAACCCCGGTGTTCCATGTGCAGGACATGGCATCCATTGAATGGACATTCAACTGTGACACAATTATTGGCACCCTGGCCAAGTTCCAAATTCCTGCATGCCATCCCACCAAGTGTAATGACTTCATACTTAACCCTATCCATCAATAAATTTCACTTTTGGATCTTATGGCCTGATGGATATGGGACAAGATGGATGGATGGGTGGAGATTTTGAGGGGGTGGGGCAGGGATGTTGATATGTCTTAAACTCTTGTAAATATCTCATTGGGAGCTCCTTTTGAACATGCCTTTTCTATGAACGAGATCTTTGCCAATGAAGAAAACATTTCGATTTATCAACCCTAACTTCAATATGTAATGTTTTGGCCTTTCCTTATAGGACATTTTAACTGTTCCACCAAATAATTATGCAGATCATTCAATCGAAAGCTCAGAAGAAATTACCTATATTTTGACACCAAGCAGTGTACAATAATGTCTTTCTCCTTATATCTCTGTTCCCCACTGTTTTGTCCTTCCCACTCCTGCCCCTCTTCTCTTATGCCCCCCTTGCTGTGCGTTGTGTGTTAGCTCTCATACGAGCCTCGACAAGGTATACAAAAAAAACAAAACAAAACAAAAAAAGCAATGATGAACAAAAATCGCACTTGCTAAAATATGAAGATTTGGTGTTGATTCCTCAGAAAACAAGACATTCTTTGAAAGGGTACACCTTTTAATAATCATTTGAAACAAAATAACTACCTGTTAATAAAAAGGATCACTACAAGTAGTGTTACATTCAAAGTACACCGCCCCAATGCCAAATAAATAAATAACAATCCTCTAGCACGCGACATCACCAGGGTGTCCGGTGATGTCGCCTTGCAGCACGTGGAGATGGAATTGGGAGTGAGCAGTGTGCAATAATTGATCGATTAATTGCATAATTAAAATAAATTAAAAATAATCTTAAAGTAATTAATTTCTTAATCAATTGGCTAATAGCATACCTAAACCACCACTGTTTCATCTGAATCAACAACTCTTTGAAAATTAAGTAATTAATCGTAAAATGAAATAACTAATTGATTAATCAATAAATCAAAAATACCCGTTATAGCCAAATCACTTTTTCAATGTCATTTCCAAATGTCAGCTTCCTTGCTCAAAAGGTGTCTGAGATATTTCCAGGATGAGAAATAAAATAAATAAGTAATTAATAAATCGATAATAATTACCTAACTAATCAATTAATTGATTAATAAAAGAATTAAAAAATACTTTTTCACCAAGGCACATCTTCACTTTTGTCCCCAAATTTCAGCTTCCTAGCTCAAAGGATGGCTGAGATATCGCCCGGAAAGCAAGAAAGAAAATAATTAATTGATTAATTGATTGATCAATAAATCAAAAATACTCTTTCCAGCCAAATCACTTGTTCACTGTCATGTCCAAATATCAGCTTCCGAGCTCAAAAGGTGCCCGAGATATTGCTCTGATGAGAAATAAAATAAGTAAGTAATTAATAAATCAAAAACAATTAAGTAATTAATCAATTCATTGATTAATCAAAAAAAACCTTAAAATACTGTTTTTGCCAAAGCACATCTTCACTTTTGTCTCTAAATGTCAGCTTCCTAGCTCAAAGGATGGCTGAGATATCACCCAGACAAACAAACAAGAAAACAAGCCGGTAGGCGGACATGGGTAGTCGGCCGTTGCTAGGCAACGGAGGGGTCCATAGCAACGGTTCTCATTTGCACACAACTAGGTCATGGTATGAACCTACCAACCAAGTTTCATCGAAATCGCTATTGTATTAACGGAGCACTGGACCGAACAGAGGGACAGACAGACAGACAGACAGACAAACATATCGATGGAAAAAGTGATAATAAGGGTAGAACAAATTTCAATTTTTTTTTTTCGACAAGATCGACTACCCAACAGGAAAGAAAACGAACGGAGTAAAAACTCAGGACTTCCTTCAGTGCCCGGCGATGACGTCATGCATCGCCTTGATCTGGAATTGGAAAGAAGCAGTGTACGATACTTACAATTAATACAGTTAATTTATATAAACAGTGATGAACTTGCACATAAATTACATACAGGACATTAATGTACTTTTACATGATTTATAACAATACAACATTAGTAAGCAAGAGATAGCTGCATAAACCTGTGGCCAAAACCCGCAAATAAAAGTTATTGAGACTCGCTCTGCTGCAGAGAAGGTGACCCTGAATGTCGAGTCCGTGGACTGACACACACGCTTCACCAGCTCGTTAAAGAGTGTCAGGTGCATCCACTGGAAGTCAGTATAACTGAACTCATTAAATTACCCTAATTAAATACTCCATTGTATAGTCACGTGTTGACACGACACACTGTGATTGGATGCCATGCAAGTGATCAGAAAGTGCTACACCTGCAGAAGATCTAAAAAAGTATAGCTGGTGACGTCATTCTAATATGGTGATTGTGTGGTGCATGCTGTTGTTCCTGAAGGATATATTACATGACAATTGCACATATAAATCAAAGTCTCAACTACTGAAGTCGAACCCACTGGCAGATTTCGGACCAACTTCATGTTTCAACAGGTGCTGTATGTAAGACTAAAGAGGATATGTGAAACTGGTACTATTGAGAATAGATGTGGTCAAGGAAAAAATCTCAAACTCTTCAAAAGTGAGGTTAAGTGCATCAGGGTATGTTCTCCACCTCTACGTGATGGGCGACAATGCAGTGGAGACTTCTGAATGACCTTGCTGAAAGTACAGGTGTTGATGTTTCTTCAGGAAGATACATTTGTGCAAAGTGGTCTCAGTGTATGTGTAGCTGCTTGAAAACCTTTGTCGAGGAGAGGTCACCAAACAGAAAGGCTGAAGTGGAAAAGGGATTCAGAAATAATATTTTTTTCTCAAATAAAATGTCAGAGAAAGCGATTCAGACCTTTTGCTTCCCCTCCGCTTTCACTCCCAACCAAGATCCACCTCTCAATTGATGGATGAAATTAGAAGACAATGTACAAATTAACACACTATAATGTGAATTCCTAATTTTCAGCTCTAATTCATCACCATATACGAAGTAAATCTTAATCTGATAAAACAATACCCTCTTAAAACCAATAGCATAATCAATATACTTTGTTTGTAAAATTTTGAGGAGGGTGGGGAATTTCTCCCAAGGAAATGCTACTCCCTTTGGCAGGAATAGTCTGAAATGCCTTAATTCTCACACATAATGGCTAACTTATCCAAAACATGCACACGCTATCGATTTTCAACCTGAGCAAGAGAATGCAACAACGAGCTCTTTCTAACCACTGACTGACTGACGGATATTAAAGATCGGTACTTTCCGGGTGACGAAGAAAGCTGAAATTTTGCGTGCTGGTCGACATCGAAGCCAGTACGCTGGAAAAAAAAAATCACAGAATAAATGAAAATATAAATAAATGAAAAATCAAATCCAGGTGAGCGACCTGAGACAGTGGGTAAACACAGTTCATATGCTTACACAATGTGTACGCACACACCGCTAGTAACATATGTATATAAACACCATTCTCTCTCTCTCTCTCTCTCTCTCTCTCTCTCTCTCTCTCTCTCTCTCTCTCTCTCTCTCTCTCTCTCTCTTTCTCTCTCTCTCTCTCTCTCTCTCTCTCTCTCTCTCTCTCTCTCTCTCTCTCTCTCTCTCTCTCTCTCTCTCTCTCTCTCTCTCTGTGGAGAGGAGTTAAAGCATTCTATGCATGGGTGACTTTCTATGCATGGAGAGGAGTTAAAGCGTTCTATGCATGGGTGGCTTTGTATTCCTTGCCTTTTCCTTCTCACTCAAAATTTTTGGCAAACACAACTAAATAGCCCATCAGTGAAGCGATGAGTAGGCTCTGCTAGTATATATATATATATATATATATATATATATATATATATATATATATATATATATATATATATATATATATATATATATATATATATATATATATATATATATATATATATATATATGTATATATATATATATATATATATATATATATATATATATATATATATATATATATGTATATATATATATATATATATATATATATATATATATGTATATGTATATATATATATATATATATATATATATATATATATATATATATATATATTGTTGCGGATTCGCGCCCGCCGGCGTGCGAACGGCCACGTAACTCGAATCGCGGCACGTCGCCCACCGGACGGACAATCCAGTCGTGACCCTCTCGGACTAACGCCGGGAACCAGTCACGGGTGGACCTTTCGGTCTCACCGCGATCGAGCCAATCGGCCTCCGCGTGGGATAGGGTTGCTCGCCAAATTCGACCTACCTAAGTACCCACACGGAGGGTAGACCGGGCGATCGCACCTCGCCGCAGGTCGACTTCGGACACGGGCCACTTAAGCGACCCGTTCCGTACTATCGGGATAACCGAGCGGTGTTATTCGTCGGCCTCGACGGTTCGATTAATTATCGGGCGTCTTAGCCCACGACCAACCCTTTACGTGAAGCAAGATGGGGATTCAATGAAAGAAATGACGAAGCGAAGCGGGAAAACAGTTCAATAATAAGCACATTTATTTTGCGATGAACGGAAAGCACACATACAATTCCACCAAAAGCACATGGAAAAGAAGAAGACAAAAAGCAAATGCAACAATGCAGATCTATCCGACTACCGGGCACTCGGCAACACTTATACAATTTTACTTCACAGACGGCGCCGACAACACACATTTCCAAAGCAAAAGAAAAGAGAACCACCCTCCAGGATGAGGGGGTAGGCGGGCCTGGGGCCGAGACCGTGTCGGGCCTACCCGTCTGATGATGAGATGCGGAGCGGCGGTGGTGCCTCAACTCCGCGGGCCTCGCGGACAGTGTCTAGTAGGGGGTGGGAAGGGGGCCCCCTTTTGTCGCACTATCTCAGCGCGGGGGGGAAACAGGAGGGGGTTGCTGATGCTCGGGGAAAGGAGGATTTCACAAAATCGCGGGTCCCGCGTCGAGCGTCTCCACCACGACCTCGGTCGCGCCGCCGGCCTTTCTCTCCGCAGTTCCCCGAATCCGACGCGAGCACCCCCTCGTCCGCCTTCGCCGCCTCTCCACAGCTCCGTCCTCTTCACTCCGACTCCGCGAACTCCCAACTGCACTGAACTGCCACTTCAACTCAACTCTTCCTCCGCTTCCAACTCAACTGAACTCGTCTGACGAACGCAGTCGTTTTTATAAGCCCCGTGGCTTCGCTCTTTCATCTTTGACCCTCTGCCTCCGACCTTTCACCTCGCTCCCCATTGGCCCGAGGAAAAGTGGGCATGAATGCTTTTTGATCCATGAATTTGCATATAGCGACCGCCCTCCAACGCCCTGGAGGCGGGGCCAAACCGCCCCTCGCTCACCGATTGGACGGAACAAAAGTGGGCGTGAGTCGTTTTTGATCCGTTTTTCTGTGGAAAGTCCGCGATGCTTTTGAACACGCTGCTCGGTGCGCGCTCTACACGAGTCCAGCATCGGTGCCCACGAGTGGCGCGAGATGACGGTGATGCGATGGTGGCGAGTTGTGACGGTAAAGGTCGTGGCGGTTGTGGTGAAGCGGCGTTGTGGTTGGTGGTTGTTGTTGTGATGGCTGTTGAGACGTGGTTGGTGGTGGTAATAATGGCGGTTGGTCCAAAATAAAGATAGTAAAAGAAAAACGGCTATCCTGAAGAGTCGCAGCCCTCATGAATGACATTTATTCCCTCTAGACAACGGGTTTGGGCCTAACGACACATATACTTACCGAGATATCTCACCTAAGGGACCTGAATGGTGGTTTGCGAATTTGGTCAACCACAACACTACCCCCTCCCCTTTTTACAGACTCGTCCCGAGTCGTCAAATTTTTGTGTGCCATCATGTGTAGTTTTCCCCTCGTACATTTTACCTACGGATCCCTGAGTGCGACATTCATGGTATTCGTGTCCCCAAAATAAATAACCTAAGGGCTGAGTGACTACCTAAACAAACTCACTCACACGGACGACTTAAATAAAATTGCCGGCGCTAAGACAAACATGCCGGGGGCGCACTCATATGTACAGTACATCTTACCTTAACTTACAAATTTTACACTAAACCATGGCCCAGGATCAATGAACTCTGCAAAAGAAAAGCAGTTAGCAGGGAGCCAGGCTGCTCGCATGCAGTCTCTGGCTCAAAACAATGCAGGTGACAGGGAACGTGGCTGGCTGCTCACACGCAGTCCAAGGCCTTCCCTTTTGAACTGAACGCAGTGAACCACAACGGTGCATGGGCTGCACAAACGTAGTCTCCGTGCCAGCTCAAGTGGCACACGCAATGAACACAACGAATGGATGGATGAATGGATGGACGCAAACACGGTGCACGGGCCGCCACTGCAGGCCCGTGTTGTAGCTGCCAACAGGGCAGTTCTTGCAGCTTGCAAACTGTTGCCTTGATCCTGGCGCACATGGAAATGAACAGGGGGGGGGGGAAGCAAAATTGAACGGGGCTGGTGAACGTTGGCAGTGGGCATGGCATGGCAAAGGCAGCAGGCAAACACAGCCCGCAGAAGAAGGCCGCTGCAGGCAAACACAGCCGGCAGATGAACTGGCCGGCACAGGCCTTGAAGAAAAACAGCCAGCAGATGAACTGGCCGGCACAGGCCTTGCAGCACAGCAGCTGCAGATGATCCAGCCGGCACAGGCCTTGCAGCACAGCAGCTGCAGATGAAGTTGGCCAGCCTTTGCCGTTCCGTGGAGGTTGGTGGAGGGAGTGCGGTGGTGCTAGCCACTTGGAAGGCGGGCTCGGACCTACCTACCTGTCTCCCTCCCACCTATCGCCTTTGCCTGTCACTGTACATACCCAATCCCTGAATTTGTCAAACCCCAATTTAGCCCCAACTTAATTTTTTTTTTTTTTAATTCCCCACTATAAATCGTCCCCTAACCCCCTTTATTGTCCTTGTACGGCTAACCTATCCTGTCACCTAGCCTACTCCCAACCCCTACGTTCCCTTCCCGGAGGGGAACAAGGGAGAGCTAACGTCCTGTGCCGAGGCCCAACGAAGCCTCAGAATGGCCTCCCCAGAGTTCGGCGATCTATAACACAAAGTGGGTCCAGCGGCCCACAACGAGAGCGAGGGGATGGATGGTGCGGAGGGGTACACTTCCTAATCTACCCTATCCATTTAACTGTTAAACTACCCCGGGGCTTTCAACAAGCACCTCTCGCTTAAACTATTGGTTCTAACAACCCAGATTCCCGTCGCCTGTGTTGGTGTCCTCACAATTTCGGGCCTCGCCCCCCAATTTTCTCTCCGTGCCCTCACACGGTCTCATGGCTGGGACACGTGGCTCCCTTTGGCAGGCACGACCCTCTGCCGATTCTCCCGCTATGGCACCCCCGGGCACTACACTGCCTCCGAGCCTACCAGCTCCCTAACACCGGGGAGTGCCCCCCATGGCACCTCCCCTGAAACGCACACGTGGCAGGCTGGCTTCCCAGGCCCCTTTCCGAGGGTCACCCTTGCCCACAACACTGCCCACGCGGCTAATGGCGCCCCGGGCCCCCGCACCAAGCAGGCGCACCCGTGCCCACTACGCTATCCCGGCCCCCCATGGGCCCTTGGCCTACCACGGCCGACTCGCCTGGTGCCCGGGGTACCCACTCAGCGATACTCACTTTTCGCAGCCACGCTCCCAGGCCCGTCAACAGGGCTCCTGCACCCCTCCAAACGGGTTTCGAGCCTACACTCCCACCAACAACAAAACGACCTCCATTTTTCAATTTGACTAACCCAGCTAACTCACTTTACTCTGACCCCGGGGTCCCTTGGGCGGGAGTCACTCCTCCCCCCAATCACTCATCGCACCATGCATTCCCCATTCGCTCCACACACACAGACCCGCTGGCCTCACTCACTCACCAAGCACATGCTTCCACTTCACTCACCAACTCTTCAACACACACACCACTGAACTCTGCCATCCTTCTAGCTACATCCCCTAACTAACTCGTGCTCCCACGTCGTCCCTTACACTACAGCACGTTCCATTTAACGCTACGTAGCTAAACTACGTCCCCTCTACACATTCACTGTCTGTCACTGTTCTCAAATAATCCCATTTTCCAATCCTAAATCTGGCTACAATCCCTCGAACTAATCCATTCCACGGACTCCATGAGGACTTACCCCTGCCCCATGAAGTCGGTCAAGCTAAGCTAACCCTTCCCCCTAACTAGTTTCCATCCTGTGCCCAGTCAAGGGGGTCTTCCACCCCTTGCCCAGGAATCCTGTGCACCCAAAAGTGAGGCTTGTTTTTTTTTTTTTCTACATGCGCATCACCAGCGCGGCAACTCAGAGCTCGCGCACTTTGCACCTGCCCGTGACGTCATGCAGCTGCACGTGTTCCTCGTCCCTCCTTGGACGGTACCATCCGGCAGGGATACCCCTCCTGCCGGATTCCAACCCCACGTGCAGCCATGGCGTCACCGTGCGCATAAAAAAAACACAAGCCCCACGTCTCGAGGGGTTCCCCACGCGAACACATGTGCTTTGCCCGTTGGAGCTTAACACACACGATCGCGTGGAGAACCCGTCCGGTCCAAATCCATTTACCTGCCTAAACTTTGTCCGTCCGCGGGATCGGCAAATCCACCGCGTGCGTTTCCGGACCGGGACTTCACTCTCGCAAGCGAGCACGTGGTGGTCTCGTGCGTTGCACAGCACGGACCTCGTGCTCACTGCTGGGTGAACCCGGCACGGTCCCCGAAACAACTACAGCCGCTACTCGGCTTTCTTTCCTCACATGTCGCCGTCGTCGCCATTCGACCCACGCACACCTGCGTGTTACGACGCTCACACTCCATTCCATCACATTCACCCCGGGAGACGCGGCTGCGTGCTCCCGCATGCCCACCGACATCTCCCTTACATACCGCTCTCTCACACACACGGTCTCCCTTGCACTCAGCCGTTCACTCACGCATGCTACCTCCCTCGCACACGTGGCTCCACGCACTCGCGGCCTTTCACTCACCCGCGGTGCCTCACTCACACACACGGCCTCACTCACACACGCGGGGGCACTCACCCGCGGTTCCTCACTCACACACCGTGCCTCACTCACACACGCGAGGGCACTCACCCGCGGTGCCTCATCCACACACCGTCCCTCACTCACACACGCGGGGGCACTCACCCGCGGTGCCTCATCCACACTGGCCGTTTCATCCACACACACGGCCTCTTCCACACACGGTGCCTCATCCACACACCGTGCCTCACTCACACGCGGGGGCACTCACCCGCGGTGCCTCATCCACACACGGCGTGCTAGGAAGCACACACTCCGGCACACTCGCCACCACACCACTCACACACGGGGTCGCTTCCACACACGGGGAAGCACTCACACCTTGCACCACACACACAGGGAGAACCACACTGGGGATTCGTGTCCCCACAAGGGTCTCCGGGGCCTCTATACCCCCCAAGCTTTCCGTGCACCCGTTCACAGCACTCCTCCCCTCGACCTCGCAAAGCACGACCGAACTCACCTGGTCGTGACTCACCTCAAGGGGGCAGACTCCCTCCCCTCGTTCCTGGAGGAGGCCATCCAGCTCCTGGCACCGGCCCTCCACCCAGTCCGCCAGCTCACCCCCATTGTCCTCCACTACCTCTGTGTGTGTCTGTGCGTCACTTACCCCGTCCTCATCGTGCAGTCTCTCCTCTATTTTTTTTGTCTCCCGTGTCTCTATACATTTATAAGTTTCTGTTGTCGTCACCTCGTGTCTCGTCTCACACGTTTTGGTCTCCCCATTTAATTTTTCCCTTTCGGTCATCGTCGATTCTTCTGTCACGACCCTCGCCCAACACGCCCCCCGAATTATTTTTTTACCCGCCTCCACCGCGGGCCCGACAGCCGTTGCACCCCCTTCCAGCTCGTTTGCTCCCACACGTGGAGTCGCCATTCTTATCTCCCTGGTCACGGCCTTCATGCCCGCCTGCAGGCATCGGCCCATGTTCTGCGTCTCACCCCGGAGCTTTTTAGTTTCTTCCCTCATGTTTGCTTCCATTCCGTTTATTTGCTTGTTCATTTCGTTTTTCATTTCATTTGTATTTGTATCCATCCTTTCGTTCATGCCTTTCATTTCGTCTTTCATATCCGCATTTATTTGTTGTGTATTCGCATCCATCCTCGTTTTCACTTCGTCCATTTGCTTGTTCATGTTCGCATTCATCTTCGCTGTCATTTCCGCATTCATTTGTGCCAGCATGGTGAAGAGCTGGGCCATGTCGGGTGCGCTTGGGTGAGCCGTTTCGGCAGGGGTCGGGGAAGGGTTTTGGTGGAGAGGGGGAGGGAGGTGTCATACACCGCGGCCGCTGCCGCACCCATTTCGGGCTCTGGGTTCAGTTGGGCGAGTCCGTGTTCCTGCACATTCAACATTTCCTGCACGGGGATTCCATCCTGGACCATGGACTCCACACAATCTACATCCATTTCTAATACCCCCGGCTCCCGCTCGCCTTGAGACGCCATCTTGCTTCTCGTGAAGGGTTAATTTAGCTCGCTCGTAATTTGGAGGGAATCGGGGGTCGCTCCTCTCACCCCTGGACCGATTCCCGTGAATTTAGCTGGAGACAGCAGAGCCCGTTTTCCCGATCTCCGATACCAGTGCCGTGAGGAGGGCGATGGGTTTGTATCGCACGACCTGACACCAGTGTCGCTGATTCGCGCCCGCCGGCGTGCGAACGGCCACATAACTCGAATCGCGGCACGTCGCCCACCGGACGGACAATCCAGTCGTGACCCTCTCGGACTAACGCCGGGAACCAGTCACGGGTGGACCTTTCGGTCTCACCGCGATCGAGCCAATCGGCCCCCGCGTGGGATAGGGTTGCTCGCCAAATTCGACCTACCTAAGTACCCACACGGAGGGTAGACCGGGCGATCGCACCTCGCCGCAGGTCGACTTCGGACACAGGCCACTTAAGCGACCCGTTCCGTACTATCGGGATAACCGAGCGGTGTTATTCGTCGGCCTCGACGGTTCGATTAATTATCGGGCGTCTTAGCCCACGACCAACCCTTTACATGAAGCAAGATGGGATTCAATGAAAGAAATGACGAAGCGAAGCGGGAAAACAGTTCAATAATAAGCACATTTATTTCGCGATGAACGGAAAGCACACATATACAATTCCACCAAAAGCACATGGAAAAGAAGAAGACAAAAAGCAAATGCAACAATGCAGATCTATCCGACTACCGGGCACTCGGCAACACTTATACAATTTTACTTCACAGACGGCGCCGACAACACACATTCCCAAAGCAAAAGAAAAGAGAACCACCCTCCAGGATTCCGCAAAACGCAAAAACGCAAAAAAATCTGAAAACCCACTCCGTGGGAGTACCTCCTGTGCAGCTTCCCTTCGCAGGGCAGCTCACCGGATGATGGGATTGGGGCAAAGCCTTCGGGACCCCCAATCTTTGATAGGAGGGAAACCACGGGGTAACATCCCTGGGTCAGATTGCGGGAGAGTGTGTCGGAGTGGTGCTGAGGTGTCGTCCACCAGACGGCGGTCTCCTTGGGTTAACCTGAGGCGGTCCCTTCGGGTGGGTGCCTGGAATGTCCTATCCCTAAGAGAGGATGATCACCTGTCTCTGTTATCATCTGAGCTCAAGCGTTTGGACATCGGGATTGCAGCTCTCTCTGAGGTTCGGAGACCGGATTGCGGCGAGATAATGGTGGGTGGTTACACCTACTATTGGTCTGGTCGCTCTGATGGTTACCATACCCAAGGAGTTGCTGTAGCTGTGTCCAATAAGCTGACCCCAATGATAATTGAGGTAACACCGGTCAACGAGCGTATTATGAGATTAAGGATTCGTCACTCCTTAGGTGTCATTTCCCTGGTCTCTATTTATGCTCCGACTGAGGCGAGTGATCTTACCGTGAAGGACACATTCTACGCCACACTCGAGTCTGTGGTTGATCAGTGCCCCAGACGAGATACACTTCTAGTCTTGGGGGATTTCAATGCATCGACTGGAACTGATAGGGATGGTTATGAGGTGTGTGTTGGTCCCCATGGGTCAGGAACTATGAACCAGAATAGCACTAAGTTCCTTGACTTTGCAAGAAGTCATGGACTTAGGGTGGCTGGTTCATGGTTTCAGCGCCCGCAAGCTCATCGCTGGACTTGGTATTCCAACGCTGGCGGTGTGGCAAAGGAGATTGACCATGTCCTCATTGACGGTCGTTGGAGGATGATCCAGAACTGCAGGGTCTACCGGAGTGCTCAGTTCCTCAATACTGACCACAGGCTTGTTGTAGCAACTCTAAAGCTGCACCTTAAATCCTGGAGAATGGTACCATCCCAGCCTAGGCTGGATGTTGCCAAGCTCAGGGATGAGAGAGTAGCTGAGGAGTTTGCGAACAGGCTGAGTGGACACTTGGGGGTCTGGGTGCTTTGGGGGTCCTGAAGAGTTGTGGAGCACCTTCAAGACCACCGTCCTTGATGTTGCCGGTGGATGCCTTGGAGTTCACCGCAGGGCAAAGAAGAATTTCGTCTCTCAAGGGACACTGGATACCATTGACCAGAGTCGCAGGGCCAGGCTGAATGGCAGAGCTGAGCTGTTCAGGGAGCTGAGGCGTAAAACTGTACGTGCACTGAGGGTGGACAAGGAGGCCTATGTGCGAGGAATCTGTGAGGGGTAGAGCATCACCTGTGGACAGGTGATTCTCGTCCCGCTTACAGGGGAATTCGCGCATTACGTTCATCCAAGCCCATCCCTCGGAGCACTGCAGTTCGAGCAGAGAGTGGTAGGCTCTTGACAGAGGAGTCTGAAGTGAAGGCCCGCTGGGCCGGTTACTTTGAGCGGTTGTACCAGGCTGATCCCCCAGCTGTCGAGTTGGACGTCAAGGGTGTTACAATCCCTGTTGCTGACCCTCGAATCAACTGTGGTCCACCATCGCTTGTGGAAACACGGGCTGCGGTGAACCAGTTGAAACGGGGCAAAGCTCCAGGGATCTGTGGCATCCATGCCGAACTTCTCAAGGCTGGTGGAAATGCTGCACTCGCGTCGTTGCATGCAGTTTTGTGCTCTGCCTGGAACACAGGCATCATCCCAACTGACTGGAAGAGGGGCCTTGTTGTCCCTCTCTGGAAAGGGAAGGGTGATCGCCAAGACTGCAACAACTACCGAGGGGTGACGCTGCTCTCAGTGCCGGGCAAGGTCTTTGCTCGGATAATTCTTGATAGGGTTCGCCACCATCTGCTTGAGCACCAGCGTCCAGAGCAGTCAGGCTTTACACCAAAGAGGTCAACGATTAACCGTATCCTTGCACTTCGTGTCCTCACCGAACGCAGACGAGAGTTTCGGCAGGGGCTGCTTGCAGCCTATGTTGATCTCTGTAAAGCGTTCGATTCAGTGAATCGGGATGTCCTCTGGAGGATTCTTGGTCTTCGTGGGGTGCCACCGAAACTGATTGATCTGATGTCTGAACTCTACTCTGGTACTGAGAGTGCTGTGAAGTGTGGTGGTACCATCTCTGACTTATTTCCAGTTGTTACTGGAGTTCGTCAGGGGTGTGTACTTGCCCCC
>NC_140970.1:58779432-58841932 GCF_056783735.1 Eptatretus burgeri | reverse complement strand
GTAGGTGCAACCACCCACCATTATCTTGCTGCAATCCGGTCTCTGAATCTCAGAGAGTGCTGCAATACCGATGTCCAAACGCTTGAGCTCAGATGATAACAGAGACAGGGGATCATCCTCTCTTAGGGATAGGACATTCCAGGCACCCACCCGAAGGGACCGCCTCAGGTTAACCCAAGGAGACCGCTGTCTGGTGGACGACACCTCACCACCACTCCGACATACTCTCCCGCAATCTGACCAAGGAATGTTACCCCGTGGTTTCCCTCCTATCATCAAAGATTGGGGGCCCCGAAGGCTTTGCCCCAATCCCGTCATCCGGTGAGCTGCCCTGCGAAGGGAAGCTGCACAGGAGGTACTCCCACCGAGTGGGTTTTCAGATTATTTTTTGTATTTTTGTGGTTTGCGGAATGAAGGATTTTACGGTGGCCGGAGTGCAAATCCTGCCACCAACCTCCTAATAAAAAGTAAGCCAACTGCAGGAGGACGTCTGCAGACACAGTTGGGCACTAGATATGGATGGCTGTTGGCTCACAAGGAGCTCCTCCGCCCTTTGACAGGTTTTGTTTTTAATCCTGCTGGGTGTCCATATCCAAACACCCTCCTCACCAAAAAACCTGGTGGGGGAGACGGTTTAGTCACCGACAACCCGACCATGGAACAGGTTAGTACAGGTTTACATGGTACCTGTAACAGGTCACAGATCTAACCTGACCTGACATCGTGCTTCCTGGTTATATATATATATATATATATATATATATATATATATATATATATATATATATATATATATATATATATATATATATATAGATATAGATATATATTTTTTTATATATTTATATATATATATATATATACATATTTATATATATATTTATATATTTATATATTTATATATATATATATATATATATATATATATATATATATATATATATATATATATATATATATATATATACATACACATATATACAGTGGGGAGAACAAGTATTTGATACACTGCCGATTTTGCAGGTTTTCCCACTTACAAAGCACGTAGAGGTCTGTAATTTTTATCATAGGTACACTTCAACTGTGAAAGACGGAATCTAAAACAAAAATCCTGAAAATCAAAATGTATGATTTTTAAATAATTAATTTGCATTTTATTGCATGAAATAAGTATTTGTTCACCTTCCAACCAGTAATAATTCCGGCTCTCACAGACCTGTTAGTTTTGTCTTTAAGAAGCCCTCCCATTCTCCACTCATTACCTGTATTAACTGCACCTGTTTGAAATCGTTATCTGCATAAAAGACAGCTGTCCACACTCAATCAATCAGACTCCAACCTCTCCACAATGGGCAAGACCAGAGAGCTGTCTCAGGACATCAGGGACAAAATTGTAGACTTGCACAAGGCTGGGATGGGCCACAGGACAATAGGCAAGCAGCTTGGTGAGAAGGCAACAACTGTTGGCGCAATTATTAGAAAATGGAAGAAGTTCAAGATAACAGTCAATCTCCCTCAGTCTGGGGCTTCGTGCAAGATCTCACCTCGTGGAGCCTCAATGATCATGAGAAAGGTGAGGGATCAGCCCAGAACTACACGGCAGGACCTGGTCAATGACCTGAGGAAAGCTGGGACCACAGTATCAAAGAAAACCATAAGTAACACACTACGCCGTCATGGATTAAAATCCTGCAGCGCACGCAAGGTCCCTCTACTCAAGCTAGCGCATGTCCAGGCCCGTCTGAAGTTTGCCAATGACCATCTGGACGATCCAGGTCCTGTGGTCTGATGAGACCAAATTAGAGCTTTTTGATTTAAACTCCACTCGCCGTGTTTGGAGGAAGAAGAAGGATGAGTACAACCCCAAGAACACCATCCCAACCGTGAAGCATGGAGGTGGAAACATCATTCTTTGGGGATGCTTTTCTGCAAAGGGGACAGGACAACTGCACCGTGTTGACGGGAGGATAGATGGGGCCATGTATCGCGAGATCTTGGCCAACAACCTCCTTCCCTCAACAAGAGCATTGAAGATGGGGCGTGGCTGGGTTTTCCAGCATGACAACGACCCGAAACACACAGCCAGGGCAACTAAGGAGTGGCTCCGTAAGAAGCATCTCAAGGTCGTAGAGTGGCCGAGCCAGTCTCCAGACCTGAACCCAAGAGAAAATCTTTGGAGGGAGCTGAAAGTCTGTGTTGCCCAGCGACAGCCCTGAAACCTGAAGGATCTGGAGAAGATCTGTATGGAGGAGTGGGCCAAAATCCCTGCTCCAGTCTGTGCAAACCTGGTTAAGAACTTCAGGAAACGTCTGATCTCTGTAATTGCAAACAAAGGTTTCTGTACCAAACATTAAGTTCTGCTTTTCTGATGTATCAAATACTTATTTCATGCAATAAAATGCAAATTAATTATTTAAAAATCATACATTTTTATTTTCAGGATTTTTGTTTTAGATTCCGTCTTTCACAGTTGAACTGAACCTCTGATAAAAATTACAGACCTCTGCGTGCTTTGTAATTGGGAAAACCTGCAAAATCGGCAGTGTATCAAATACTTGTTCTCCCCACTGTACATATATATTGGAAAATATATATAATGCGTGTGCGCGCACACACACACACACACACACACACACACACACACACACACACACACACACACACACACACTCACACACACACACACACACACACACACACACACACACACACACACACATACACACACACACACATACACACACACACACACACACACACACACACACACACACCAAGCATTTATAGCTCAAGTTATTTTGATGAAAATTTCAATGCACAAGGTGAGGATCTTAAACTCACAATCAAAAGATTAACTATGTATGATTGCTCAAGCTTTGGAACTCGTGTACATTTCATCTGCTTTGTTGGTTGAAGGATTGAATTTTTAAAAAAAACGAGTTATTTCACCCTAAGATTAGATCTATGTCCATCATTTATTTTTGTACACAATGTCGTGGCCATGCAATGGAGGAGCTTGAACATAGAACAGATCATGATGTAACAGAACAAAAGGAACAGCACAAAGAGAGGAGGGAAAACACACCAACAGCTCTAGGTTGAGGGAGAAAATAAATGGAGACTTGGAGAAATAAGTGATGCGAGGGAACATGAGGGCTAAAATAGGATAGGGTTGGTGAACAAGATACAGAAGCAAACTGTAAAGAAGGAGAAACTGGAAACTTGGAAAGAGGTGGGTTTGGGGAAGGTTAACGGGAGTAGAAAAGATCATGGTTACGGATTGGGGATGATCTGAGGTGGTGGTGAACAGCTGTCTTGAAGTCCTGGAGGGTAAAATGAGATTGAAGGGAATGTGGAAGTTGATTCCACAAGTGGGACAAAAGAAGAACAAATGAATGGATCAAGATGTGAGTGGTGATTGTGGATTTTGGGAGTTTCACCAGAATGGGGTTGCTGGCAGACATCTGTGGGGGGTTGTGGGGTGGGGGTGGGGAAGGCGAGAGACAGAGCATGAAGAGAGCAGAGGGTGCAAGACCAGAAAGGAGATGGTAGAACACAGAAGACAAGTACCAAGTTGATATTTCATTGATGTTTCAAGGTACAATTACTTTGGGCTCATGTTGGGTCACTCGTGAAACTTTATTGAAAATACAGCTCTTAAACCCAAAACATATCCACAATGATGTCAGGTATGGAGTTATTGCGAACAAATTGATATCAATTATCCTTTCCTGTCATCTTATTAATAAAGTCTGCAAAAAATCAAAGAATAAAAATGGAAGAGTGCATTAATGGAAGGAAGAACGATAATCATAAATAAACGTCTGCAATCTATGAGTAGCACAACAGCACGGCCATGAACAGTGAGAGTAACCAGAAGTCTTTGATAGCAACAGTGTGGTCTTTGTCCATTAATCTATTTCCAACAAAGGCTTTGAGCCAAAAGTGGCACAAGCCTCCCTTGACTATCAGGCAGTTGAAAAAGGATGCAAGACATTTAAATTCAACAAAAGATGACTTCTGGATGTGGGAACATTGATTATCTGAGATGAAGGCTCAACTTTTTGTCGTCTTCAAAACTCGCCATCACACTGTAAGTTTTTGCACACGTGCTTATTTGTTTGGACATGTCAGGTTGTCTAATGCTGCCTTGTCCCATAATATGAAATCATCTGGAGCTGACCAAAGACTTTTCCGTAAGGTAACAGGAATGTAAACTTTCTTGGGATGCAGATTAATTTCTAGGTTTGTAATTCAAAGGCAGCAGGGTATCTTTGTTGGTCATATGATTGACGTTGAACAGTCTCTCGTGGCATAGAGTCAAACTTCACTAAAAACTGCTGTTCTAGTGCAATGCTAGCAAGGGGTACTGCATTGGGGGTACATCCCATTCATTGGATGGGAATGTAAAGGCAGCTATATTCCATATTCTGCCAAAGATTCCACGGTCTATTTTTTTTTTCTTCAAAAGACGAGGCCGTTGTGTGAATCTGTGCTAGCCAAATGTTCTGCTTGGAGTTAGCTGCATTATTAGCGCTGCATGTCATGGGTTGGATTACTGGGGGCTGAATATTTCATCAGTGTGATGAGCCGAATGACCTTTAATACTGTTACACTATGTATGTTATGAAGTTTGAAGGGATGTCTTTTTCATCTTCTTTCTTTAATGGCCACAATTATTCCAACGTTCTTGTGGGGTTGGCCGGGGGAAGTTTTTGGCCCAAGTCTTTCACGAACCAGCTGGCCAAGCCTGACATTGGACTAAGTAGTCATACGGGACGACCCGTTTGACGTCCATCTGTGGGACGTTGCACACATTGAGGAATCTCGCTGTATGCGAAACACCGGGATGACAGTTTATAGCTGGGTTAGGATTCAGAACCAGGCGAGACACCTGTGAGGCATATGTACCTCTCGTCTTGGCTATCCTACCGACCCGAAGTTTGAAGAGAGTAAAAATGAAAATGAAAAAATTGAAAATGAATGCAGAGGAAAACAGAAAATACATTGAAAATACAGAATAGAAGTTGAATTGAACAAACCTTGTTTAAAGTTATATCATTAAAAGAGGTTTACATTAGGAAGCACGTTCGTCCTTTCGTTTTGTTTTCATCCTGATTGCCATTGACATTCACTTAGAACAAATTAGTTGGTAAGATTACCAATCTGCGTCCCAAACGAGGATGTAACCCGACATTTGACATGGCGTAAGCACATAAGGTTTTGTTTTTACAAGGTGACAGTCACTGAAAATTGAACAACGAAGAAGAAATAAATGACAAAACCATGTCATTTACGCATGCGTGTAAATGCAACCTTTGAGCTCACCTAAGTATGTTTAAATCGCTTACGAAGTTCAGGGCAAAACAACACACCACAGAGTACTATATAACAACTGAAAGAAAAGAAAAACAAAACCTCAATCAAAAGTCAGACTAAGTCAACAATTATCAGGAGGTGAACAGGTCAGAGGCAAAGAAAATTCTTAGATAAAGTGTATGAAGTGAGAGCATGGAGAAGGAAACTCAGGAAGCCAGAATAAATATATTGTCCAACTTCTTTGCATTGAGATATTCTGCTCGCTAGGCATGGAGTGATCTGGCCAGGAAACCAGAGGCTTCGATTAAGTGCCAATGCTGAGTAATACATGACTTTGTGAAGTAATACGATTGCCGAAGGCTGGGGTGAAAGTCATCACCTAAGGAACTATGAATGATACCAAAGGCCATGCCACCATGTTTTCGGGGGTAAGTAATTACTGAGCCACGCACTAAGAGCCTGTTGAAGACGGATTTGGGGAAATTTTGTTCAATGCTGGCGTGTTTCTGCCTTAACTTCAGCTGATAATGTCCTCTGTGAAGAAGGTCCATCCACAAAAGAACCAAATGTGCAGTTTTACGCTGTTGACATGAGAGAAGATTTGAGTCCTGTATTTTCTCTGTATTAGGCTGTGTCCGCACTCATTTATCCACTTATCATATCTATTTTTCTTCATGGACTTCTACACAGACAAGAAACTTCTTCTCCGCATGTTGTTATTGAAAAGGTTTCAGTTTTTGTCCTTTTCAAAATGCTTCCAGATCAAAATGCAAGACATCGATTTCCACGGCATAGGGAAAACCACCCATTGCTGGGGAAGAGTGTGTGACATTGGCTGAAAACTACATGCAACCAAAGTGGTGTCAAAGCCACCCAATGCTCGCCTGTTTATGCATTTATCGTTTTTAAAAGACTAGTCTAATAATATTTTTTATAAAGCATTGCAGTGAAGTCTGATCCAAATAATTTTAAAGCAATATATGTATTTGTATATTGTAATCAGTAAAAAATAGTGTGGGAGATAAAAACATTAGAAAGGAAATGACTTGCACCAAAAAATTTCACATTTTCACGCTCACGCTGACGCTGACGCTGACGCTCACGCCGGGGGTATCGCTATCGCTCTCTGTTCTTTGAACAGGCGAGCTAAAAAGGGTTGACATCTGTATTCAGCTTCGCTGTTGGAGGACCATTCTTTTATTTTTGGACTCTCTCTTGTATGTTACCTCTACTTTGAGAAAAAACCCCTGCAATTAATAAAAACAAATTCATTCATTCATTTAATTCATAAAAGTAAACGAGGTAGTAAAATTCATTTTCATCATTACGAGTGATTATGAAAACGAATTTCCCTACCTTTTTTAGTATGCACACAAATTTTACGATGCACGCAAAGCAAAAGGCGGGGTTAAGCAATATGGCACTTTCAGAATGATGTAACCTGCCCCAAAATGCTCGGTGTGCATGCGCAGGAACCCCAGGAAGCTGAGGAGCTTGGGGCGAAATAAAATGTATTATGTGTCCGATATAAGGATTATTACTTGGAATGGCTCACCAAACTTTTGGCAGAAGCTGGAAATACTTGGAAAAGTAGCTGAGAGAAAGGGCTGTGCCTCTGCACAACAAAAGACTTGGAGAACTTTCTCAAATCGCAATTTTCTAAGTTCGTGACCTTGTGACCTTGACCTTGGGATGAAAATGAAAAGTCGAGCTCCATGGGGCTATGCAGGTGCCATTGGGCTAACCAAATACCGAAACCCCTGTCAGATTCGACAAAACCCCAAGGAGAAGATGCAAATTGAAATCGGCTACCCCTAAAAACACGTTTTTTGGGCGTGGCTCCGCCCATTAAGGGCGGAGCCACGCCCATTTTTCAGGAAAACACAACAAGATCATGATATAAACCTCCCACCAAAATTTCATCAGGATTGGATCAAAACCCACGGAGCTATGCTCGGGACAGACAGACAGACAGACAGACAGACAGACAGACAGACAGACACACAACAATAACGAATATAGTGGTCACTTATATTTTTCATGAAAATATTTTTTCGTGAACCAATAACGAATATAGTGGTCACTTATATTTTTCGTGAAAATATTTTTTCGTGAACCAATTATATTTTTCGTGAACCAATATTTATTATTAATCATTGGGGGTGGATCTGGAGCTGTATCGGTTGTGAGGGCTGTTATAAAAAATATTGTTTGTTTGGTTCCGAGCCGCAAGATTTTTGCATCTGTTGGTAAAAGTTGAAGTGTATGTGTATGTGTTTGTTATATCTACTGCCTAATGTACTAGCTCACTGGAATGTACTCACACTAACAGTACTAAGAGCCTGTTGGGGAAGGAACCCGACTCCTCTCATCTTCAAATATTTCTCGTATTCCTATATTAATTCCGTGAGTCCGATTTGCATTCAGGGACACAACAATTATGGTTAACCATCTTGAAATATTTCTTCTAAATGCTGAAAATGATGTTTAAAAGACAATTTGAATCACGGATTTTGTGCTCGTAATGGCAGGTTAAAAGTGCCCGTCGAGTTGAATGAAAAAAATGTAAAGACACAGCGCATGCACAAAAGGCCTCATTGAGCATCCATATGTAATTTCAAAAGTTGCATTTTCGTTTACTTCTGTCTATCTGTCTGTCGACAAATGTCAACTTATGATCGAAGAACAACTTAATTGCAAATGAATGTTATATTTTGAACTCGAAGCAGAACATGAATTGGAAAATGAACCTGTAGTTTAGCAGTACTTTGGCTCTGAATTTGTCCCAATCGCAAATGCATAGAGAGGAACGAGATAAAAATGTTTTACTCTATCTGTCTGTCTGGCAGCCAAACAAAATTGAAAATCATTCCAAACAGGAAACTTACTGTTTTTTTAAGGAGGTCATAAAGGACACAAACAACAGGTACAAATAACTAATGTAACGTGTTAAATAAGGTGGTGTATGGCAGTAAACTTCTGAAATTTTTTTTATACAACCTTTAAAACCACCATTTTATTTCAATTGAATTATATACATGAACACTGTGGAACAATGAAGGTGGGTGGAGGTTATGATTTGACCCCTATCTGTTTGTGAAAAGGATATCTCAAAATGTTGTCAACGGATTCAGACAAAACTTGATGGACAGGTTGGGTGTTGACAAGGACAGACGGATCAATTTGATTTTGGAGAAGAGCTGAGTCCAGACACGAGAATTAAAAAAATCTTTTAAGTGATTCTTCACCATTGAGAGATAGGGCCAAAAACTGTATATAGCACGATATCTCAAAACGTTGTGGCCGGATTCAGACGAAACTTGGTGGATGAGTTGGGTATGTGACAAGAACAAACCAATTAGATTTTGGAGGTGTGGATCCAGATCCAGCCTATCGATGCGATACAAAACGTAAACTGTTCAGCCTGGCTCAGGTATGCACTCAACTGAGTGCCGTTCTAGTTCAACATTGAACCACTCATCCCATATATATATCTCTCTCTCTCTCTCTCTCTCTCTCTCTCTCTCTCTCTCTCTCTCTCTCTCTCTCTCTCTCTCTCTCTCTCTCTCTCTCTCTCTCTCTCTCTCTCTCTCTCTCTCTCTCTCTCTCTCTCTCTCTCTCTCTCTCTCTCTCTCTCTCTCTCTCTCTCTCTCTCTCTCTCTCTCTCTCTCTCTCTCTCTCTCTCTCTCTCTCTCTCTCTCTCTCTCTCTCTCTCTCTCTCTCTCTCTCTCTCTCTCTCTCTCTCTCTCTCTCTCTCTCTCTCTCTCTCTCTCTCTCTCTCTCTCTCTCTCTCTCTCTCTCTCTCTCTCTCTCTCTCTCTCTCTCTCTCTCTCTCTCTCTCTCTCTCTCTCTCTCTCTCTCTCTCTCTCTCTCTCTCTCTCTCTCTCTCTCTCTCTCTCTCTCTCTCTCTCTCTCTCTCTCTCTCTCTCTCTCTCTCTCTCTCTCTCTTCCTCATATGTGAGTTCAATTGTCACCATGCAAATTGGATTAGTGTTGGTGCCTCTCTCACCAGCCATGGCATTTCAGCAAAGGACTTCTGTGACTCCATGATACTGAATTAATCTGTGAACTTTACTACCTGGATTTCTCCCAATGGAAAATCCTCCCTTCTGGAATTGGTGACTTCCCCGCAAATGTCTCCTGCTCTTCCTTTGCCCTAATTGATTCATCTGATCAGATGCTTGTGAGAGTCAACATCTCTCTGGCTATTCTCAAAGAGCTGACTCGGTGCCGGCAAGTCTGGCAGTTCACTCAGGCAGATGGGCAGGGCCTGCACGCAGCCATCTCTCTTCCAGACTGGTCTCCCATATCTACTGCTCCTGATATCAAGCCAGCCTGGGAATTCTTTCACACAAACCTGCTCTCTCTCTCTCTCTCTTATGCATAGATTAATCCCATCCCATCTCATCTTCAGTTGTCCTACCCTTCTTCCAGCCCATGGTACACTGAATTCTGTGGTGAGGCAGTTGCTCTTAAACAACTTGTCATCTCTTCCTGGAAAGCAAACACAATCAAAGGCAATCTCAGATCATTCCACAAAGCCCACAACAAGTGTGGGTCCACTCTTGAAAGAGCCAGAAAACAACATGTCAAATCTCAATGTTGAACTTTCAAACTTTTCTCTCTCCTCGAACACTTGGTGGAATCTTGTTGAGTCTATCTCTGGAGTATGCTCCCCCTCCATCCCTTTTCTCCCTTCAAATGACACCACAGCCGACTTCACTCCTCAGAAGGGCGAATGCCAAAATCCTGTGTTTGCTTCCAAATCCTGTATCCCGAACCCCTTGCTCTCTGGACACACACTACCCATTCACACCCAACTGCTCCTGGACTCTATATTTTGTACCTGTGAAGGTGGATAAGTTTCTGGCAACCCTTGAATCTGATTCTGCAACTGGACCGGATGGCATCAACTCACATATCCTAACAACCTTCTTTATTTTTGCTTTTTTGCTGCTGCTTTTGTTTTTGCACATCTTATTTCTGCTCTTTTCACTCTATCATTTGCACTAAGTCATCTTCCATCTGCATGAAAACCAGCCAACATCACTGCGTTACATTTTAAGCAAGAGCTCAAGTGAGTACAATATACGCCCGGCCAAGAAGGTATATACAGAATTGTGCTACTACATGGAAAACAGCATCCTCGTTGCCATGACAATCACTTTCGATGACGAACATATGTCGCGACACACCGTCTCCACAGTCTGTACCTATGTACCAAATATGAAACGTGAAAGTTGAAAACTTTGGGAGTTAGAGTGCGGACAGGAACGGACGGACGGACGGACGGACAGACAGACAGACAGACAGACAGACAGACAGACAGACGGACGACCGGTATCACATAATACGCCCATATATATATATATATATATATATATATATATATATATATATATATATATATATATATTTATTTATATATATATATATATTTATATATATCGGGCGTATAAAAAGGTGCAAAAACCGATCCCCTCAATTGTCAATATTTGCTTACTTCCAATCATCATCAAGTTCATGGCACTTTCAGAATGATGTAATCTGCCCCAAAATGCTCGGTGTGCATGCGCAGGAACCCCAGGAAGCTGAGGAGCTTGGGGCAAAATAAAATGTATTATGTGTCCGATATAAGGATTGTTACTTGGAATAGCTCACCAAACTTTTGGCAGAAGCTGGAAATACTTGGAAAAGTTGATATGAAACCATCATGGCAGTTGATATGAAATCCCTCCTTTTCTCCAACGGCCTCATCTCAGATCACCAATTCTGATTCAGACCAGGTCACTCTACCTTGGACATGCCACTTTTACTCTCTCAAAAATGGATGAAGGCTCTCAATGTCAGACATGATCAGGTGATCTCTCGAGACATCTCAAGCTTTCAATTGTCTGGCACCCTGCTTTGCTCTCCAAACTTTCTGCCTGTGACATCCAAGGCCAGCTCCACACATGACTTACTGACTTCCTCTAATCTTGTAGTCAACATGTGGCTCTCAACGGATTCCTTTCATCTCCTCTTTCTGTTAAGCACTAAAGCAGTGTTCTTGGGCCCATCATATTTCTAATCTTCATCAACGATCTCTCTGACTTTGGAAAAAAACCCTTTATCTATTCACTGATAACTCCACCCTCTGCCATGATGTTCTTCATCCTTCAGGTGCAAAAACCTAAAAGATGAAGGATGATTCCATGTATATCTTTCAATCTTTACCTTTTCACACCAGAGCTTGAGAAGCCAATGTTATTTAGGGGGACAATCAGCACTCGCATTCTACACCAATTTGCTCGTACAATATATGAGTCTTCAAAAATGTTTATGGAAGAACAATATTTCAATAAAGGTCAAAAGGAATGTTGATTCCTTTTATAATGTTGTGAGCCGGAAGTGCAGCGTGGTCCCAATGGTGGAATTGCCATCTCGGTAAAGGTAAACATGGACTTACAATTGTGGTAGGTCATTGTGGCTTCAAAACTTGACAAAATCAGAAGCTGGTCAAACACTTGGACCATGTTTTTCAATTCTGACAAACCTCACACTCTCACTGTGTCTCTTTGAAAGGACCATCTAGATAACCATCCCACATACTTTCTCAACAACCCTCTTGAGAAAGTCCTGTCATTCAAGCTTTTGGGTCTCACTATCTGCCGTGATTTTTCCTGGGAAATCGGCATTTCCAAGATGGCCTCCAAAGCCAGTCGGCGACTGGATATCCTCCATCATGCAGGGTCCTTCCTTGGCACACCTGAACTCCTAACCTCATACAAAACTTTCATCTACAGCCTGATGGAGTACTGCTCTCCCCTTTGAGATGGTGCTCCTGCCTCACACATCGCTCAGCTTCACGCTGTGGAAACCAAAGCCTTCAAGATCATTGGAATATCACGCAATGAAGCTGAGTCTATGGACCAACCACTTTCCTCTAGTAGACAGGTTGGTGGTCTCTCTGTCTTGTCCGGCTTCCTTTCTGGTCTTGCTCCCTCTACTCTTTGTGAGCTTGGTCCCCCCAGGTTTCTGCAGGGCACACAAAGTCCACCATTAACCCCCTTCTGGCGAAACTCCCAAATTCCAGGATCACTGCTCAACTCAACTCATTTGTTCCTCTTTTTCCCTGTCTGTGGAATCAACTTCCACATTTTGTTCAATCTCATCCTTCCATCCAGGTCTTCAAGACAGCTGTTCACCACCATCTCAGATCATCCCTAATCCAAAACCATGATCTTTTCAACCTCCATTATTCCTCTCCAAGCCCTCCTCTTAACAAATTTCCAGTTTGTCCTTCCTGAGATTTTGCTTCTGTGTCCATCTTGTCCATCCCATGCATCTTTCCCATCCCCTCTTTCTTCCCACAACCATTATTTAGTTATTTTTCCAAGTCTCCCTCTATTTTATCCAGCAACACTGCCATTGGTGTTACTCCTTTCTACTCTTCCTTTTGTTCTGTTGCATCCTGATCCATTCAGTGTTCTTACTCTCCCACGAGCCTTGACTTTTTTATACCAAAAAAAAAGAAAAAGTAAGATTCCTTTGGCTAAATTTCTGAATTCCTGCTTACTTGGTCATCTTTAGTCGTCACAGTGAATTTGGCAATTGAAACTTTGTGAGTGACGCAAGACAGAAGTTCTTCGGCAGTAAGTGCAGCTGTTGAGTGTATTCACACCAGAGCTTGAGAAGCCAATGTTAAAAGAAAATCGATTCCTTTTATAGTGCTGCGAGCTGGGGGTGCAGCATGGTCCCAACGGTAGAATTGCAATCTCGGTAAAGGCAAGTCATCACCCCAATTGTGCTAATGACTCACTCACAGCAATCCAATCACAAAAGTGGCCAAGCAGATTAGCCCTTGCAATCGCCATCGCTGCATTTACTTTGGGTTTGCATGTAGCAGGGACCAGAGCCAGTCCGGTTACAAAAAAACGACGTTATTAAATGGCATACATGCTGCAATCCCAGTAATATATGGTACACCCAGTTCAATAGCTAATCACATACCTGTTCTTTAACCGATGGAACTTGCGCTTCAATTGTTTGAGGATCACACTGATCGTCTGTTTACCAATCAATTCACATTTTGTAATTTGTCAATGTGAATATAATTTTATAAATCTAAGAAATAACTCTGGGCAGAAATGACAGAACACAAAAGACATGGAGACAACACAAAATGGCGATTGAATTTCAGAGCTCAGTTCCTTTCCTAGCTTTTGGCAAAGCATTTCGCAGATGCAGACTGACTGCTGGAACAGACAGAGAATAACAGATGAACTTTAGCTTAAGGTTAATCGAGTGAAATGTATCACAACACTGGGTGGCAAGTGACGACACCAGCCAAAACACGGGAGCATGGGTTGCTGTGGCGTGGCACACACTAGTTTCACGGCTGTAAGGCCACTCATGATATCCAGTCTCACTCAAAGTTTAGGCTGGAATCATCCCTGGGCCCGAACTGACAAATAGGTAGGCCACTAGTGTGCTGCACCCTTTAGTGGGAAGCCAAGTGCTGCCATGTCATCCCTCCTCTTCATCAAGGCCTCTCTCCTTCTTTGGAGCCTCAGTTTATCACCTCCGACCTCTTTTCCGAGTTGTGACCAATTTTTAAAGCTGGTTTCTTATAAATAAACCCACACACGAAGCCTGCTCGCTCCATGGGGTAAAGATCGGATCCCATCCTCCCTCCCCATTGTTATGGCTGGTGTGTTGCTTTGTTTCCCTATTCTGGGTCGTCATAGAATTTGGCGCCATCTACGTCTGTCATTTTGCACTTCGATTGGATTTTTAAGAATTCAAATGGTGTCCATGTATTCTTGCTTGCAGCAATGGTTTTACAGTTGAAGCGATCAATGCATGGTTATACATCCAGCCAAATGGAACGTCACATCACTAAATGAGCACTGTTCTTTACGTGAACCAACAAAGGCACATGACCCCGAACTCAATGAATAACTCCCTGTAACAGCTTAAATGATTGCTGCAGTTTACTGCAGTGATGACTAATTCCTTCCCCCATGGAATTTGGATGAACCACCAGTGAAGTTGAAAATATGTAAACAATTCCAAATTATTTACATTTATATGAATGCACATTCTAGAAACAAGATCATAAAAGAATATCACTCCATATGCGACACTCCCTGAGTTCGAAACAACAGAATATCATTTAAAAATATGTTTGTCTCTGGTGATGTGCTTTCCAGAGTGCATTTTTTGCACCAGTTTGACTGATATCGCAAAACATGAAGTCTATGTTGAAAAAAAAAATTTCAACAAAAAGCATCAATTGATTGGACATACATATAAAGCAAATGCACATTTTACCGAGATTCAATTACAAATTTGATCTGTTAATCAGCTAATATGTGGCATGGGTGAGGATGCAGTGTCCCCCAAAGATTCAGGCTATAATTGTAAATTCGCTCAAGGTACCACCACATAATATCCTGCTCTTTCTTAAAGAGAGCAAAGTGAATATGCATCATTATTATACCTGTGGATTATCTTCTTGTAAGTTATCTTATCGCCTTCTGTTTTTCTCTTCAATTTTCTCATCTTGGTCTGATGACATGTGATATATATATATATATATATATATATATATATATATATATATATATATATATATATATATATATATATATATATATATATATATATACACATCTTCTTCTTTCGGCTGCTCCCGCTAGGGGTCGCCACAGCGGATCATCCGTATGAACTGCATTGTGATTTGGCACATGTTTTACGCCGGATGCCCTTCCTGACGCAACCCTGGTCGCCTCTTACGACACAGGGATATGGTACACCTATATTAACCGGGGTATACACCGGCCTAGTATACTGGTACTCATTTCGCAGACCACGGAAGGATGACAGGCTGAGTCAAACCCCTGGTGTATTAATTCAGTGGCCCAACGGGGCTTGAACTCAGGACCTTTTGGATCCCAAGCTGCCCTACACCCTCTCATAGTGCGGCCCAGCGCAGAGCGCCCATCCTCAAGCGATCCTCCAACCCAAGCCTCTGAGTAGCCGGATTACAGGCGCAAGCCACTATGCCCGGATATATATATATATATATATATATATATATATATATATATATATATATATATATATATACATATATATATATATATATATACATATATATACATATACATATATATATATATATATATACATATATATACATATACATATATATACATATACATATACATATACATATATATATATATATACATATATATATATATACATATATACATATATATACATATATATATATACATATATATACATATATATACATATATATACATATATATATATATATATATATATATATATATATATATTGTTGCGGATTCGCGCCCGCCGGCGTGCTGACGGCCACGTAACTCGAATCGCGGCACGTCGCCCACCGGACGGACAATCCAGTCGTGACCCTCTCGGACTAACGCCGGGAACCAGTCACGGGTTGACCTTTCGGTCTCACCGCGATCGAGCCAATCAGCCCCCGCGTGGCATAGGGTTGCTCGCCAAATTCGACCTACCTAAGTACCCACACGGAGGGTAGACCGGGCGATCGCACCTCGCCGCAGGTCGACTTCGGACACGGGCCACTTAAGCGACCCGTTCCGTACTATCGGGATAACCGAGCGGTGTTATTCGTCGACCTCGACGGTTCGATTAATTATCGGGCGTATTCAGCCCACTACCAACCCTTTACGTGAAGCAAGATGAGGATTCAATGAAAGAAATGACGAAGCGAAGCGGGAAACAGTTCAACACAAAGCACATTTATTCGCGCTGAACGGAAAGCACACATATTCAATTCCACCAAAAGCACATAGAAAAGAAAAACACAATGCAATTTACACAAAAAGCAAATGCGACAATGCAGATCTAATACCGATTACGCAAGCACACGGCAACACTTATACAATTTTACTTCACAGACGACGCCGACAACACATACCCAAAACCAAGGAAAAGAATACCCTCAAGGATGAGGCGGGCCTGAGGCCGAGACCGGGTCGGGCCTACCCGTCTGGTGATGAGACGCGGAGCGGCGATGGTGCCTCAACTCCGCGGGCCTCGCGGGCAGTGTCTGGTAGGGGGTGGGAAAGGGGCCCCCTTGGTCGCACTATCTCAGCGCGGGGGGAAACAGGAGGGGGTTGCTGATGCTCGGGGTATAGAGGATTCCTACTCTGCCTCGAGTCCCGCGACGAGCGTCTCCACCTCGGCCAGGTCGCGCTGTCGGCCTCCCTGGGGTGCAGCTCCCTGCACGACGCGAGCACCCCCTCGTCTGCCCTCGCCGCCTCTCCACAGCTCCGTCCCCTCCGCTCCGACTCCAACGCACACAACGACGACCAGCTCCTTCTTCCCAACTCCACCGCCCGCGAAGTCTTAACTCTCTGTTCTCTTGACTGACGAACGCGGTCGCTTTTATAAGCCCCGTGGCTTCGCTCTCTCATCTTTGACCCCCTCCCTTCAACCTTTCACCTCGCTCCCCATTGGCCCGAGAAAAAGTGGGCGTGAATGCTTTTTGATCCATAAATTTGCATATATCGATCGCCCTCCAACGCCCTGGGGGCGGGGCCAAATCGCCCCTCGCTCACCGATTGGACGGAACAAAAGTGGGCGTGTGTCGTTTTTGATCCGTTTTTGAAGTGGAAAATCCGTGGTTTTGTACATGCTGTTCGGCGCGCGCCCTGCACGAGTCCAACACCGGTACCCACAAGCGGCGCAAGAACGGTGGCGATGCGACGGTTGCGAGGTGTGACGTGGAGCGGCGCCGAGGTGGGTGGTTGATGTGGTGGTTGTAACAATGGCGGTTGGTCCAAATTAAAGATAGTAAAAGAAAAACGGCTATCCTGAAGAGTCGCAGCACGCATAAATGACATGTATTCCCACTAGACAACGGGTTTGGGCCTAACTACACATGTACTTACCGAGATATCTCACCTAAGGGACCTGAATGGTGGTTTGCGAATTTGGTAACCACAACAATATACTGTATATATTGTTACGGATCTGGAAACCATATGCACTCAAACGTACAGGTCCCAAAGTTAGTTATGCCATTAAGTACATGTGAGATAGGTCCCTTCCTTTTGTCTCGTGGGAGAATCAAAGGTGTGCATTGCGCTGTTCTTTTTGCTCGGTTATTACATCTAACAAACCATCTAACGACCATCAAACAAACCAACAACCATCCCATCCCCCATCACGATCCACCACCGACCCGCTGGCTACTCGCACCCTGACTTGCCGAGACGGGATCTCGCAGTTCCAGTTTCTCAGCTTCCACAAACGTTTCACATGCAATTGTGGTTTCACCACCATTCACCTTCCTCACACGCATGGAGGGGGCGGGCTCCGGCATGGCCGAAACCCTGACCAGAAAGGGCGGGCCCATGGGAATCCTGTCCAATCAGGGCGGACAGTGACGTGGGTCTCGCCAAGGCCCCTCCCCGCTGAGGGACATCGATAAATTGCGACGCGATCCTCAGGGAGGTGTTTGTGGCTGGTTCGGTGAGGTCGAAAAAGAGACGACGCCATTCTAGTGGGGCAACTTAGCATAAGAATTGTGCATTTTGTGAGGAAAGCACCAAATTTGGCACACTAGTAGCCTAACATATTATGAACAGATTTGGATATTGGGCCATCTCAAATTCAGCCGTTGATGGCTGTGGCAGCCATTTTCCACTGCCATCAAACGTTTGAGATGGCCCAATATCCAAATCTGT
The DNA here is from genome assembly GCF_056783735.1 of Eptatretus burgeri. Taxonomy (NCBI): domain Eukaryota; kingdom Metazoa; phylum Chordata; class Myxini; order Myxiniformes; family Myxinidae; genus Eptatretus; species Eptatretus burgeri. Next base: position 58,823,864 of record NC_140970.1, on the reverse strand, counting down.
TCATAATATGATAGGCTACTGGTGTGCCAAATTTGGTGCTTTCCTCACAAAATGCACAATTCTTATGCTATATTTAGCTAAGTTTCCCCACTATTCCTCAGTGAGGGGTTCGTTCGTTGGTTCTGATTTGCTGGCGTTCGTGGAGTCTTCCTGGATCCCGTCCGCGATCCTGATCTTTGCCCAGGGACTCCGACTGCTCCACTCAGGTTCCTCCATGGGCACGAACCCCGCTCGTGTGACTGTGGGCCGAGCCGCACGACCATTAACAGGTGCCGCACCACGGAGCACCCTTACCTCCAACGTGCAGGTACCCATGCGAACTGCGACATCCAGCTCGTCTCTCCCTCTCTGGCTGCGGGGGTCTTTCAATAAATCATCTGAGTGTGTATGTGAGTGTGTGGGTCTGTCTTGTAAGTCGAAACTGTTTAAGTGTTTATTCCATCATTGTAAATTCTTGCTTGCATATCCGCGATAAGTCTTGCCCTGTGTCTTTTTCATTTGTGAATAAAACAATTGTAGAAATGTTCCCAGTTCGTTTCCGTCCTTTCTCTCATTGGTCCAGCATGGTTCGGATCTGAGTTTAGCCGGGTTTTTATCCCCGAAAATCCATTCATCCTCGCCAGCACGGCTTTGGCAGTTCCGCTCGACTGCACCCGAACCGGAGTTGAAAGTCGGTAGTTGGACCTCTACCGCAGTCGGTAAAGTGACCCGGTTCGAGCAAAACGTGCCGAGGGCGTGGTTCCCCAGTCGTCAAATCGCGTAGTTAATTAGGTAAATTGGTTCGAGACAAAAAGACCCTACGCTACGCGGTTGAGATATTGGCGTCCACGGTCGGTTCTGCGACCCGCTGGCTCGCGGAATTATCTGGAGCGACGGCCTACAATTCCAGAGAGTCTTGTGGGAATCGACGTAACCTCCCCCACATCGTGGTCATTCTTGCCCCCGGACCTCCGGCACGCATCAATATATATATATATATATATATATATATATATATATATATATATATATATATATATATATATATATATATATATGTATATATATATATATATGTATATGCATATGTATATGTATATATAATATATATGTATATATATATATATATATAATATATATATATATATATGTGTGTATATATATATATATATATATATATATATATATATATATATATATATATATATATATATATATATATATATATATATATATATATATATATATATATATATATATATATATATATATATATATAATTACTTCTTCTTCCATAGGTCTTCCATAATTACTTCTTCTTCTATATAATTACTATATATATATATATATATATATATATATATATATATATATATATATATATATATATATATATATATATATATATATATATATATATATATATATATATATATATATATATGAGCCGGTAGGCGACATGGGTGGTCGCTACATAATTGCATACTAGTCATGCAGTTTTTGACGGATCGGGCTGAAATTTTTTGACAAAGAGGTTGATTATAGTACGCATAAAAGCCTTGAAGCCGATTTTTGATTTTCGAAAAAATAATTTTTTTAGGATTCTTCAAAAATTTCAAAGTCCCGTTGCAAGGCAACAGTGGCGTCCATTGCAACGGTGCTCAAAAGCATACAAGTAGATCCTGGTATGAACCTACCTGTCAAGTTTCATCAAAACCAGTTGACTCCTCTGGCCTCCAGAGCTGTCCATTACATACAGACAGATGGAAAAAGTGAAAATATGAGTACTCTAGCGACCACCCAACAAACATACAGACAGACGGAAAACCTGAGAATAATGGTCGTCTCGCGACCACCCAGTGTGTGTGTGTGTGTGTGTGTGTGTGTGTGTGTGTGTGTGTGTGTGTGTGTGTGTGTGTGTGTGTGTGTGTGTGTGTGTGTGTGTGTGTGGAGGTGTCGAGTGAGAGTAGCTTCAGAATTGTGGGCCAATTTCACCCTTTCTTTCTATATTTCTTTGTGTTTATAAGCACTATTGCTTTGTTATCATGAGACTTGGCTGGAATCCAACTGTAAGGTCAAGGTTTTACAAAATACTCCATTATTATCTTGTGGTATATATTTGGGAGTGTGATATGTTTTATTGATTTTGAACGTAGAATGTAGATTATATCGATTAAGGTCGACTGAACTTGTTTCATGTGCTTATTCGATGAGATATATTCTCCGCCATAAAGAAAAATCTGAATACGTGATTGTTCTTGATGCGATTTATTAATAGGACACAAATGAGGTGCAAAGCTGTGACAGAGATAAATGCTCAATTATTACATATCCATTTTAATTGTGACCTAATCATGTAATGCTGCATTGTGGGGAATGTTTTCACATCGCGATCCAATGTGGAAGTAACAATTTCAATGCCGAGTATGTCTACCTCCGGACACAATCACTGCATTGCATCGTCATCGCATTGACTGTATGCGCACTTAAATCTAAGCCTGGGGAATGAAATTTCATGTCCACATGAGCTCCTGTTCCAGCTCATCAAGGGTCTGCAGCTGTCTTGGCAAGGTTTGAACATGACGATCAATGATATCCCCAAGATGTTCAATTGGATTTAAATCTGGTGAGATGGCAGGCCACGGTGTCTTGACATTAATGTTGGCATTGTCAAGATTGTTCCTTGTTCGAATAGATCTGTGAGCACAAGAATTATTGTGCATAAAGATGATTCCTGGACCAAGTTGTTGAAGGATTGGCTGCACAAGTGCACATGTTTCTGTAAGATTCCATTAATGTATTGATCTGCCTTCAGATTGTCATGACTCTGGATCAAGTTAGTGTGAAAGGTTTCAGCAATACCAACACACATCATGACACTTCCACGGCCAAAATGTGCGGCTTCCTGGGCAAAGACTGGGGAATATCTCTAATTGCGTCTTCTGTAGATGCATGCATGGCCATCTGGATTCCTTACTGAACATAACACTTGCCCATTGCCTCCATGCCCATTCGATGTGCTGATTTGACCTTGTAAGCATGCTTGGATGTGTCATGGTGAACATATTATACATGCTGAACAGGACGCCGGCCATGGATTCTTGCATCACAGAGATGCGTCAAGACGATATTGATACTTGTCTAGCAAGGCCCAGGCAGTATGTTTGCAGTACCCTGAGCAGTCTGAAACCGAATGCATAGATTGGTTGTGCAAATGTTTCGGTCTTGAGCGGGAGTCGTTGTATACTGAGACGTCCACACCTTGGCTTACCACTTGTTCATCCAGTGGCTTGATAATATCTTCTTCGATCCTAAACAATTCCTCTTCTCATCTTAAAGAACCTTGCAACATGGCTATTGGAAGACCCTGTTTGAAAGTGTGCAATGATTTGATTCCTCTCATTTTCTGACAAACGTGGCATTGAAATGGATTGTTAAATAATGTAATCAATATGTTTTTTGGATGATCCACACAATGGTGTCTTGGAAAGACTGTTTCAAATTTGTTTAGAATGCCTCCATTCACCTCTAAAAACCTATGGGTGCACGAGTTTCATGTGCTAAACGATTTTTGCATGAGGCAATTGCGTTACATGGAAACTTGCAATCAGGTGTTCTGCACATCCCTCGTGCCAAATCTGTAATTGGAATGAATGCTAGAACAGTCTTTCAAGAAATACATTATCAATTCTACATGTTCGATTTTTTATTATTATTATTGTGGAGTTTGTCTGTATCTTACGCTGCATTTAATGGAAGTGACTCAAGATTTAAATTGTGGAACTACCATTCAGTGGTTCAGGCAGCAATATAATCATTGCTATGAAGGAAAAAAATTGGCTACAATCTCATGTAAACTTCTTGAATGCATTACACTCTGTCATCTATGCTAACGACTGGACATTAAATGATGTCACAGTTGCAATACTTGAGAGAATCACAATCTCGTCAAACACCTGGAATATGTCTTTATATCTTGACACTCTCACTCTGTCTCTCTCTGAAAGGACCGTCTGGCAAACCATTCCATCGACTTTTTAAACAATCTATTGAGGAACTTCAGTCACTCAAACTCCTGGGTTTCACTATCAGCCATGATCTCTCTTGGGAAAACCATATTTCTTATATCTTGGGAAAAGCTCATATGAACTCTTATCCATCTACAAGGCCTTCATTTGCAACTTGATGAAGCACTGCTCTCCCCTCTAGGCTGCCCCCCCCCCTATCTCATACCTTGCTCAGCATGACACTGTGGAAACCAAGCCTTCAATATCATTGGAATCTCCTGCAATGGAGCTGAGTCTGGGGATATCACTTTCACATCACAGACAGGTTGGTGGCCTCTCTGTCTTCTACCACCTCATTTTTGGTCTTGCACCTTCTGCTCTTTCCGTGTTTTGTCCCCGCAAGTTTCTGCAGGGCGCACACGGTCTGCTAGCAACCTCCTTCTGGTGAAACTTTCAAAAAGCAGAATCACTGCTCACTTCCACTCATTCATTCCTCTTCTTTTCTGCTTGTGGAACAAACTTCCACATTCTCATAAACCTCATTCTTCCATCTCGGTCTTCAAGACAACTGTTCACCACCATCTCAGATCAGCCCCCATCCAAAACCATGATTTTTTTCTACCACCATTAACCCTCTCCAAGCCCATCTCTTTCTAAGTTTCCAGTTTTTCCTTCCTGAGAGTTTGCTTCTGTATCCATCTTGTCAACCCTGTGTGTCTTCCCCTACCCTTTATTCTTCCCCTCATCCCTTATAGTGCAGCAGATTACTGAAATAATCTTTCACTTGGTGGTACAAGCACCAAATTTGGTATACATGTGCTCCAGGACCTATTCTCTCAGAAAAGTACATTACCCACGTTGAAAAACAAAATGGCCGCAATTTTTCAAGATGGCCGCCATTTGAAGTGGTTTGAATCTGTGTTTGAGCTAAATTTTGATGGAATAATGCTATTTTAATGTTCTATGCATCGAAATATATGTTTTTGAGTTCGAAAAATCCATTTCTGCACTTACAAAATCGTAATTATTGAAAACTAAGATGATATGGCCGGAATTAAATGACAACAGGCTCTTTTAGCGCTACATTTTGCAAAAAGAAAAAAAATGAAGAATAATATAGCATATACAGCAGGAAATTATTATCTTTTGATTCACGTGGTGGATTAGTCAATCATTTAGCCCTCACATTTGCATGCACACAACTGTGTACACTTGAGACTGAAGCGATAGCATTTTAATCGCCCTCGGCATTCCGTCTTGCAGCCACATGTTGTTAACTGCTGACAACTCTGGGCAATGGGTGGAAGGGTCATCCAAAAGACTTGCCAGACCTCACCATCTTTCTGCCACCCCCAGTTATCAGGGCTTTCAGTTTGCATTTTGCACACTGTTGCCTGGCCCCATATGCAGCCTGCTTGGTAGGCAGACCGTTTGACATGCTGTATGAGAGCTGCGCTTGTTGGTGGAATGGCATCATAAGACCTTTGCTTCCGAGCGAACAAGTCCAGTCTTGCCTCATCAACTTTGTCCATAGTGCTGTTCTTGTCATACATAGTGCAAGTCGAAACGAAACAGGCCCATCACTGCTGTTTCTTGTCTCAATGACATATGTAAGAAGTTCAGAGAACACCAAAGGGAAGACTTCCTTTTCTTGGGATGACTGGACTTTTTCTTTGTTCTTGGCTGCAATGTGTGCCCTCTCTCTATGATACAGAGCTGTTAAGCAAGAGCAGTGGTATTTCAGTTCCAGGGCAATCACATCTCCACTGCTCAAGACAGCCAAAAGCTTGCCATCATTAAGATTGCAAGCACATTCATTAAGCCTCTCATTTAGCTGCATGGTCATGGCTTGTCGCAACTTTGACTTTGGTTGTATCTTTTCACATAGGAAACACCGTTGCACTTCCATGCTAGTTCTTCACATTTTTGAGTGCCCTTCTCCTGGATCATTTTGAATTTCAGCTGCTCTTTTAGTGGCACGCTCAAGTTTATAGCTGTCAAACATTTTGTGACAATTTTGGTGGTACTTCGCACTATTTCGCTTCAGTGTATCCTCAATACCACCTCCTTCATCCAATCTGGATGGGTCTAACCTGATCGGTAACTGGTGGATTGCCTGAAATTGTGGTAGGTTTTTTGCTATCATGGAATAACCATCAGAACTACACTCATAACGGGTTGGGGGAGACTTCAACTCTTCTTTTGTATCAGTCTGACAGAGGCAACACTTCCTCCAGTCAGTTTTAGGAGTACAACTCAACGGATTATTAGTGGACATATTGAACAGGTTAAGGCTGAAGGTTTATCCTTTTACCACCTCACCATACAAAATACATAAGCACATTGAGATATGGGATACAACTAGGTTCATACATACAAATGCCCTACACCTAGCCCGATCGTTCATCCAGTGCCAAGTCCCGTGCGATCTGTACACATTCCAGGTAACTGAAGCCCCGTTACCCTTGGCTCGGCTCTCCCGCGCTGGCACATCCTGTCAATTCAGGCATGGCTATCTAATAGTGTAATACTACAACAAGCTATCCTTCTAGCTGAAATATATACAGGGGCTTATTAGATAGCATTTGGGACACTCAAGTATACTACAAACTACAGTTTAGGTTAGTAAACTCCAGCTACAAGAAGTACACTATAAGCCGACACTGAACCCCATGCTGAGTCTCACACTAGTGATGTCACCAGTGTGCCCTGGTTGTGCTTTAACATCACTCTTATTCACATAATGTAATAGAGCTTGACTGCATCACCTCAATACATGATCACAGATGTTGCCCAGCAATATCTGTGATAATTTTGTAAGACAGCTACAAAAGTACTCATTTTAAGTCATGCAATGGCCGCCATCTTGAAAACTGGTAACCATTTTCGAATATTAGTGCCAAAATATATTTCTCCAGTCAAAATACAATCTATTTAACATTTGGATCAATAGCATGTTCCTATTTATAGACGTTTAGCACTGAAAACCCTTTTTTTCCTATTTTATGAGATGGCCATCTTGAAAAATGGCGGCCATTTTGTTTTTCAACGTGGGTAACGTACTTTTCTGAGAGAATGGGTCCTGGAGCACATGTATACCAAATTTGGAGCTTGTACCATCAACTGAAAGATTCTTGTGGGATACTGAATTAATCTGCCCCTCTATTATTTATCCGTCTCCCTCTATTTTGTTACATTCTGTAACATGTTCTTCTGTTACATCCTGATCCATCAAATGTTCCAACTGCTCCACAAGCCTCAACTTTGTATCGAAGGAAAAGTAAAATTATGGTATGTGGAAAATTATAGAATGGTGTGGAAGGTGCTGGGGAAGGAGAACAAAAGAACCACATTGTTAAAGGCCCAGTCACACCTTGACGTTTTAGCCAGCAATGGCAACGTATTAAAATGTATGTAAAACGCTGGCTTACGTTGAACTTTTGATGTTTTTTTAAAAGATTCGGACGTATTCATAACGACTTGGTCCTATGTATAACGTATTAGAAACGGACACAGAACGTTTCGTTGTGTTATAGATAACTTATACCAACGAATGCTGAACCTGTTGTCGGCCTTCACAACCTATGCCCAACGATAGTCTAACTTAGGCATAGTGCGTTGCACGCATCGCCGACGATGACGTGGCGTAGGTTATGGAAAGCCTGCCGCACAACGATTCAAATCATAACCGCCGCAGAAATGGAAGTGTCAACATCGCAGTCACACCTTGGCGATCTTGCCAGCGTATGCCGACCTCTGAAAAATGCGTCTAAAACGGTGGTGCACGTCGAATACGGTATGGGTAAGTTTGGTATGCGTGAATGGAACGCTAAAGTACGCTATCATACGTCGTATTAAATGGAGTACGTCTTGTAATTTTAAACATGTTGAAAATTTTACGACGTACTTGCCGTATGACACACGCTCCGCATGCGATGGGAATAAGTTGTACGCACGATATGCGATCGTTGAGATACATCGATACACGTTACTTGAAAGGAACTCATAAGTCGAAACACGTCAAGGTAATGGTTAGCGTCAGAGTTCCAGACTCCCGGTTTTTTTTTTCTTCGGTATGACGCTGTTCATTGTACAGTGCGGTTATCATTTAAATCGTTGAGCAGCAGCCTATTAATTATATTATATTATAACCGCACTAGAAATGGAAGTGTCAAAATCACCATCATACTGAAGGAAGGAAGAAAAATAAAAATAACTAGAACGGGCACTCATAGAGCGCATACCTTCACCGCCACTACTTTTTTTGTTCTTGGTATGAGTGTGGGGAACTGGTTTCATATGAATGGTCTTATGACACAAACCACATATCTATAATGTCATGACCCCCCCCCCGACTTTCGGGGGCTACGGACTAAACAACAATCAACTCACGTCGTTTTGGCGAGTCTTCACTCGCAAGCTCGGTGAATACAACGTTTCAACAAGAGAAGGTAATCTCGTTTGATGCTGGTTTCATGCAAATCGAATAAGAATTGACTGAGTTATGCCGAAAACCGCATATTTTTCAAGGGCGTGACCCCCCCCCCGACATTTTACCCCAACCGGTGACATGTGTTATGACGTCATTGTGTCACAAGATTGGGCATTAAATTCTGAACATTTTGGTGCTGGGTTCATGTAAAGCGGACAAGAATTGACCGCGTTATGACAAAAGCCGCATATTTTTCAAGGTCGTGACCCCCCTGACCTTTGACCCCTAACCGGTATCAAGAGTATGGGCGTCATTGTGTCATATTGCATATCACAAGATGAGGCGTTGAATTTTGAACATTTTGTCGTTAGTTGCATGCAAATTGAATAAAAATTGACCGTGTTATCGTAAAAAGACGATTTTGACCTTTTCGTGACCTTGACCTTGACCTTTGACCCGAACGATCCCAAAATCTAATCGAATGCTTCCTGGCAAATAACCAATCATCCCACCAGATTTCATGCAATTCGGTTTAGTACTTTTTGAGTTATACGAATCACAAGATTACAAAAAAATAAATAAATAAATACACGCCGACCAAAACATAACCTTTCGCAGAATGCGAAGGTAAAAATAATAAAACCAGGAAGTCTGGAACACTGACGCTAACCATTACCTTGATGTGTTTCGACTTATGAGAACCTTACATGTAACGTGTGTCGATGTTTGTCACCGATCGCGTAACGTGAGTACAACACGTTACTCATAGGTTAGAAATAAGTTTCGGGTACGCTAAACATTACCTCGACGTGTTTCGACTTATGAGTAACTTTCAAGTAACGTGTGTCGACGTGTGTCAACGATCGCGTAACGTGCCTACAACTTATGGCCAGCGTTATGCGGAACGTGTGAGTCATACGCTGGCATAAGTCTTAAAATTTCAAGCATGGAAAATTTAAAGGAGAACCGAAAAGTACAACGTTTAAAGCCAGCGTACAACGACGTATGGCAGTGTTTTTCAGCGTGCTCTCAATGTTATCAAAACTTACCCATAACGTATTCGACGTGTACCAGCGTTTTAGACAAATTTTCCAAAAATCGGCATAAGCTGGCTAAAACGTCAAGGTGTGACTGGGCCTTATATTAAGGTCAGGTTGGACCTTCTCATTTGCTGGCACTGGCAGGGTGACTTGAGTGAATGGATTTGCTCTTTCACAACATGCAGTGGTAGAGAGAGAGAGAGAGAGAGAGAGAGAGAGAGAGAGAGAGAGAGAGAGAGAGAGAGAGAGAGAGAGAGAGAGAGAGAGAGAGAGAGAGAGAGAGAGAGAGAGAGAGAGAGAGAGAGAGAGAGAGAGAGAGAGAGAGAGAGAGAGAGAGAGAGAGAGAGAGAGAGAGAGAGAGAGAGAGAGAGAGAGAGAGAGAGAGAGAGAGAGAGATGAGAGGAATGATGGGGAAGAGAGGTAAGAGAGGAAAAAGAGGTTGGAGTACATTGGGGCCAAGGCCAGAGCAGGAGTGTGTTGGAGGTGAAGATTTCTGGCTGGAGACATCGGTGTTCACCCATCCAAAGTTAGAGGTGTGAGTGGATGTTCCTGGAATAATAGTCTGGGTGATGTTACTCTCTTTAGTCACCTTCTTTCATGCAGCCTCACTCCTCCACCCCTACTCCCTCCCACCCCTCCCCATTATCTCTGCCTGCTCGGGCTAATGCAGAAGCTCCTAAACTGTCCATTTGTCATCAAAGTTAATTACAGAAGAGGAGCTCCCAGCATCGGCCTCCTATTGTATGTGTCCTTTAGTCTTTTAATGTACATATTTCTCTGTGCAGCGAAGAAGAATAAGAATGCCAGGTTGTCGTTTTGATTGTTACATTGGGGTGAAGGGTTTACAACCCATGCATATGCTTATATGCAATGACAGAACTTCATGTTAGTTTGTAGTCGTTTAGGATAAGATAAAGGCAACCCATTGTTCATTGTGGTGTCTGAAACATGGACAAACTTTAACATTTAGAAAAAGGTAACCCATTGTATATGATGAAAAGTCATTCCTGTAATTTACATAAATGGGCTTGAAAGGTATGAAGAGTTTGGGTTACCATCATAATTTCATCTCACAGGCAGACTTCCCACAATGGTGAGAATATATAAGGAGTGTGCTTTTTGTTCGCCATCAATGAAATTGAAAGAGAGAAAGACATATCTGTCCTTTTCATCCCATTGAACAGCAGATCACTGTGGTTATTAATTTGAAGTTCTCAATTCTTTGAATTGATAACAACGATAATTCCAAAGAGGAAGCTTGCAAGCCAGCATTTTGGCATGTGTCTTCGACATGTGTTTTTGCCTTAAGGTTACATTAACAAGACAAAATCAATGCAGCTTTTTGGCTGGGTCTGTAAAATGTGACACCACATGACATATGGGGAAATTTGAGCAAATATGTCAGAGAGAGAGAGAGAGGGACAGAGAGAGGGACAGAGAGAGAGAGATATTTCATCATCATAAAAGAAAAATCAACCATCATTAAAAAAGAGGTGAAGGAAGTGGGGACGGAAAAGGAGGGGAATAAAGAATATAGGTGTGGGAAACAACAGGAAGAGAGAGACAGTACAGGCAGTCTTTGCATTCACAACAGGCAATGAATGTTCCGCTTGTACAACTGGCGCCTTGGGAACTCTTCAGGGACTTTCTCATATTGTATATGTTTTAGCTCCATGCTTGATCCAGGCTAAAGGTTCTCAACATTGAGGGGTCTATCTTGCCTCCAATGAATGCAGAGCGCACATCCCACAAGCATTCCACTACATATTAGCGAACTGAGCATGGAAATTAAGAAGACTTTTGCAGCTGCACTGTATCAGTGCTTGGAAATCCTCCAAATCTGAGGATTCTTAGCTGGGTGACAGATGGAGCAACGGCTGCCATTTGGACAATTGGAATATGTGTTAGCCAAAATGAAAGGGTACGAAGGCACTAACGGTTATAATTTTTGTTGTTGTTGTTTAGCCCAGTCTGAAAATTGTGGAAACTCATAACGGCCTTTGTTGATATTTTCCGAACAGGAATGAACAATTGCAAAGTTTCAAATCTGGAAAATAACCATCTCTGAAAATGAATGGAGATGTAGAAGATTTCTTTCAACAATAATCTAAACCTCACAGAGGAGCTTGTACACATATTACAAGCAGGACATGGGCATTAGGATACGTCGATGGACTTTTGCTTGAACAACAAGGATATTAAGAAACAATGAACAAATCAACACAGCATGCAGGATTTGAACCTGGAATCTCAGCATCTTCAGTGAAGTACCAATATGTGAACACCAAAAGTCTTACGGGAAGTTTTTGTATCAAATCAGAAGAAATGGAAGTACATTTGAAAGAAGGCATGTCGAACCTGCTGAGATAAATACAATAAAATGAGTTTTGCTGTCGGAACGGAATGAATGCTCAGCACTTAACATTGACAACACGCTCCACATTACCGGCTATTATTGCACGACATTAATAAAACTAGAACGGTACTCTGTGGAGCGCATACCTCTGCGAGGCTGAACAGTTTACGTTTAGTATCCGACTGATAGGCCAGATCTGGATCCGGACTTGAACCAAAATCGAATCGGCTTCTTCTTGTCACCCAACCAACTTATCCACCAAGTTTTATCATAACTTGTCCATCACTTTTTGAGATATTGTGCTATATTTCATTTTTGGCCCTCTATCTCTCAATGGTGAGGAATCTCTTTAAAAAAAAAATCTGGATCTTCTCCAAAATTGAATCAATTCATCCTTCTCACACACCCAACCTGTCCACAAAGTTTTGTCCGAATCCGTCCATAACTTTTTTAAGATATCCTGCTCAAAGACAGACAAGCAGGAGTGAATACATAACATCCATCCACCTTCGGTAGCAGAAGTAACAGGTTCAGTTTCAATCAACATGATCTTGGATAAATTGACACTCAAGGTCACCTCAAGCCTTTCACTTTGAAACATAATTTGATCGCTGCAAGGGGATTACTAATATCAACACTCTTTGGTGCAAATAGCAGAGGGCACTGTCACCAAGTGGCAGGCACATTCTCTGGATGGCGCACCTTATATTTAGCACGTTCATGCATTGCTGCGTTTCTGTGCTTATCTATGTGCCCCCACGATGGGCAGCACCATTTGTAGGAATGATCTGCCAAGGAGAGTCTCGGCAAATGTGCTGTAACACATGCTGCAGGTGTCTGGGCCACAGGAACGGAGCAATCTAGCGCCGCATACAAACGTGCCAAAAATGAATGCACAATCTCACGGGAATCCTGCCAGACATGCTGCGGATTTTTGGCACCTGTTCATTGCTTCTGTCCAAACTTGTTGTAACTTAAGTGCTCATCGTTTTTCATCAATTTGGACATTTTGGTTTCGCTGTGTCTGAATATGTTGGTTTTTTTCCCCCATATTAACTTAGCTTCATTGTTTCTGCATCAAGTCCAACAATACAGAAATATTGATTTTTCATAAAATAAAATTTAAAATCTTTAAAATTCAGTCATGAAAAGTAACATAAAAGAGGAAATGAAAACGGTTTGATGAAATAGGCAAAGGCTTTGCAGTTTGCTTTGGATTTAGCATGTGGCTTTTTCTGTATCTCTGAGGAAGCTGGTCATGATGGTTTCATGCTGCTTGTTGACGTCATGTTTTGTTATTTCAACTTTACTCTCAAGACATGCACTATTTCCTTCCACACGTAAGGGCCAGCATAGACTGACAATTCCATTTTGGACTTAAAGGTTCATGATGAACAAATTTGAAATTTTATGGTCCCCGAACATTAGTTGTTAATCACACCATGTGAGTGTGGCGATGATCCCATCCGTGAGTTTGTCTGTTTGTCGACAGAATAACTGGATAACGAGAGCGGCTATAATCGCCAAATTTGGCACAGATGTTCATATTGGGAATGTCTCAGATGAGTTCAACTTTGAGCTCACCAGGAGAAAATACAAAATTAAATTTAGTACTTTATACAGGAATATATTTACTCATGCCGGTGTGTTCGTATATGGACACTTGCATCTGTGTGTACAATATGAATCTTGTCGCACTCACCGATGAGCGATCTAGCTTGGGTTTGAATCCTGATCCAGCGATAAACTGTCACCTTGGAGTTGCAGTCATGATTATTAATCAATGTGTGCACCATCTCTATCGGATGGATGCAAACTGGGCATCCCCTCAGCCAGCATGAATGGTGGTCGTTAAAGATCCGCTGGTGTACTTCGCGAAGAGTAGGTGAGCTATCGCCGACAACCATGCCAAATTCCAAATTCCTGTCCCAATTTAAGAAGCTCTTTGCTAAACATGGCAATTTTAGCTGCTCATATTGTCGAGTTATTCTCTATACAAAGAGACAAACACACAGACGTGTTGATCACAATACAATACTCACAAGCCGAGCGGAGACAGGAAGCACACTGAAAGTGTAAGAAGGCACAGAGAGCTCAAGAAGGTTGCCTTTTGTGTTATAATATGTAAATATGCTTGAGCTCGGGTTGATCGGGAGTTTTCCGGTATCGGGTCCAACCATAACAGACTGACCCGCTCGTCTTTCCTTCCACACTAAAAGTCCAGTGGAGAGGGAGAGGTGACTTTCACAGGTCATGTGATTTATATTCAGATCAACAGCAGTCAGAAACAGCTGACACTATAACCTGGGATAGAAAGTCAACATCAGAAGCCAGAGTAAGTGAAATGACTGTCAAGCAATGAGGGGTAGTTTTTAGCTCGCCTGTTCGAAGAACAGAGAGCTATAGCGATACCCCCGGCATGAGCGTGAGTGAACGTCAGCGTCAAAATGTTAAAGTTTTTGGTGCAAGTTATTTCCTTTCTAATGTTTTTATCTACCACACTATTTTTTTACTGATTACAATATACAAATACATATATTGCTTTAAAATTATTTGGATCAGACTTCACTGCAATGCTTTATAAAAAAATATTATTAGACTAGTCTTTTAAAAACGATAAATGTATAAACAGGCGAGCATTGGGTGGCTTTGACACCAACTCTCTGGTTAAAAAAAGGTATCAACAAAGTTCACAAATATTAATATATACCCGAACGTAGGAGTCTCCTGCCATTCCAATCAGGAAGTATGCTTGTTTTATTTTGCTCTTGTTGCTTTTTGTCTGCATCTCACCATGCATTATTCTTATCACGTTGGGGGGCCAAATCTATTTTGCACACATGACATGTCCATGATGGGTACCCCAAGCAGGTACTGTATATAAAATTTGAGGGAAATTGGCTAAGCAGTTTTTACAGCGCGTGCGCTGTATACAATTGCACCGAGTTTGAAATGTCCCCGGTGTCTACCATGTCTCTGGTGTCCCCTGTCCCCCCTCCCCCCCCCACATGCCTCAATACAGCCAATGAGGGCCGTCCGGTAGATGGCAGTGCGTAACTTAGACGGAAATAGCGAGAATTGGCGGAAATACCCGAGTATTTCAATGGAAATTTGTGAAACTAATGTGTTATATATGTGAAAACCATTTAATTTATTGCTTGATTTGGAAAAAAAAACAAGAAACGCGCCCCTCTCATGTACGAACGACCGAAAGACGTCATTTCCGCCCACCATCGCATTTCGTGCCGATCGCCGAATGCTGAAAGCTAAGTTCTTCTTATGCTATCATTATTTTGTGGCCTCCTGCCACGCTGTATCGAACGATTTCATTCCTTCTGTTATATATAAAGGTGCTTATCACAATAATAACAAGATTTTTACATTTCAAATATTAAGTACGCTTTTTAATTGTTTTTCAACTGAAAGAGCATAAATTGCATCTTTTAACATTAGTGTACTCATTTGCTTCACCACACGCGCTGTATTGAAGGATTTCACTTGTTGATTGTGAAGTCAGGAGCCATTCTTGGTAAAATTGAATATGAATGCCCAAAACAACAAATTCTAAGACTGAATTAGAAACTAAATCTACAAATTGTAACAAGAGAATCTTCTTCTTTCATATGCAGCACAAGGCTGTGGGGTAGCATCATTGGCTCAGGGTACAGCTGTGCCACGAATGCAATGTCCTCTGTAGGTGAGCGCAGGAATCTGGAATTTGTTCAGGATGCTGGCGATAGCTCGCCTACTCTTCACGAAGGACGCAGTGGGGTCTTTAACGTCCACCAACTAATGTCAGCAGACGGGACACCCGCTTAACGTCCGTCCAAGGGACAGCACACACATTGATGAATCACCCTGCCTGTGAAACACCAGGATGGCAAATTTTATAGTTGGGTCGAGATTGTAACCCAGACTACATAGACAGCTGAGAGGTGAGTGTGTGTACCTTGAGGGATGAACAGAATGTACCTAGGTCTATATCAAAATGTACCTGTACCAAGGCCATCCTGCCAGCCCAACAAGAGAATGAACAGAATGGAAGGAATTTGCTATCTCTACATAGAGTTATTTCACTTCTGAAATATTTGTTATAGTAAAAATCAAATCACAAAACAACCATGACTTATTAGAAGAGAAACATAACGGCATGAGTCAGCATGTCCCTTGAGTGTTTTCTTGTTCATTATTGAAATCATGTTAGAAAGTGAAATATTCAGAGAGCTTCGAAGTCATCTCCTCTTACACACACACACACACACACACACACACACACACACACACACACACACACACACACACACACACACACACACACACACACACACACACACACACACACACACTTATGATTGTCACATTTGTTTTGCTTGCAGTGAATGCAAGGAAACCACAATGGTATCATGAGGACCCAGAAGAGATACCTGCCAACCTGATGAAGAGACCTGAGCCTGCTCACCTGTTGTTCCAGAATTAATAATCATCAGTTTTATTTTTCAGAAAGAAAAGTAGATTCTTTAACCTCTTTGGCTTTCTTCCTTACCGTCAACTAGACGAGGCTGTTACAGTGATACCCGTCACTAAACCGACCCACTGTGACTAATCACACGCTCATTGACAGGCAGCAGCTTATTGTCAGCCCTATCTACGAATCCAGAAACTTGTATTTACCCGTTTCGTTGTTGGATTTCATTAAATACTGCCACTCAAAGCACCATGGAATACAGCACATGCTGTGTTTCGGTGGCCCATAAAATGTGAGAGGAAGGGTGCAGTTAAGGTGACATATTTCATGTGACAGATATCCTTTGCCTCGTTGCCAGCACATACCATAAAGTTTTCACTCCATACGAACATGCAACATGCTTTATGAAATATGGCCGGTAATAGCATCTGATGTAGTGTTTCATTATTCCAAATTCAAACAGTTGCATTCCCCACCCCAAAACATGTTACCCATACAAAGGGTGTACACCTTGAGATTGTGATTCATGGAACATTGTTTGGGAATTACTTTAATTAAATTAATTCGCCTTTAGGGAATCATTTTAGGTTCATACCCGACTTCTATCACTCTGCTGAGCCCTAAAATGGCCATTATCTATGGCTGAGACTCCGAATCAAATATCCACAGTTCATCAAGTTTCACATCACACAGCTGCTTCGTGTAGCACACAAACTCAAGCTATCTACCACTCTGAGAATCCCCAGAGTAATCAGCAGGGCGATAGTCCAAGTTCTGCTTTAATCCAGTATGACCGCATTAGCTTTCCTTATGGCCTACCTGTAGGATTACAGATTTCCATGAAAACCAAAGTGTTGCCATGCTTTGATGCCGCTTCTACTCCAGTCACATCAAGAAACCTTTCTACAACTGGTGAACATGAAGCCATCACAGTGGGTCAAATGTGTTTGGCTCAGGAACAACAAATAACAATGAGGTGAGATTCATTGCCATTTACTTTGATATTTCTTGATTATATGATTGATTTGAACTTGTAAATTGCATTTTCTAAGTTCACCAAAATAAAGCAAACATAGAAAAGTGAAGTAAACAGAAGTGTATAGAATGTGTTCTGCCTTTCAATTCATCTCAATAATGCAAAACAGTAAATATTAAATTTATTACCTTCACCACCGAAGGTGGACCTAGGTTATGTTTTCACCCCTGATGGTTGTCTGTCTTTCTGTCTGTTACTTGCGAAATCAAATTTCACAAATTTCTTATTCTGTTTGTCTGTTTGTATGTCAATCGCCCCCAGGTGACATTTTACTCAGAGCTTCATGAAACGTAACTACCTGGTAGAGGTTGGGACAAACTGGAAGCCTTTTTGTTTTTGAGATAAATAGGTCAAAAGTTCAATGTCACATAAATCACCAATTATCATCCAATTGACTTGATATATATATATATATATATATATATATATATATATATATATATATATATATATATATATATATATATATTAATACTGTATATAAAACTGAAAAACAGTGAATCCTCAGTGAGGTGAATGAAGCCTTTGTCGAGCCCTGTGAGTATATCTATTAGCCCTAGTAGCCCTGTGAGTATATCTATTAGCCATAGTAGCCCTGTGAGTATATCTATTAGCCCTAGTAGCCTTGTGAGTATATCTATTAGCCCTAGTAGCCCTGTGAGTATATCTATTAGCCCTAGTAGCCCTGTGAGTATATCTATTAGCCCTAGTAGCCCTGTGAGTATATCTATTAGCCCTAGTAGCCCTGTGAGTATATCTATTAGCCCTAGTAGCCCTGTGAGTATATCTATTAGCCCTAGTAGCCCTGTGAGTATATCTATTAGCCCTAGTAGCCCTGTGAGTATATCTATTAGCCCTAGTAGCCCTGTGAGTATATCTATTAGCCCTAGTAGCCCTGTGAGTATATCTATTAGCCCTAGTAGCCCTGTGAGTATATCTATTAGCCCTAGTAGCCCTGTGAGTATATCTATTAGCCCTAGTAGCCCTGTGAGTATATCTATTAGCCCTAGTAGCCCTGTGAGTATATCTATTAGCCCTAGTAGCCCTGTGAGTATATCTATTAGCCATAGTAGCCCTGTGAGTATATCTATTAGCCCTAGTAGCCCTGTGAGTATATCTATTAGCCCTAGTAGCCTTGTGAGTATATCTATTAGCCCTAGTAGCCCTGTGAGTATATCTATTAGCCCTAGTAGCCTTGTGAGTATATCTATTAGCCCTAGTAGCCCTGTGAGTATATCTATTAGCCCTAGTAGCCCTGTGAGTATATCTATTAGCCCTAGTAGCCCTGTGAGTATATCTATTAGCCCTAGTAGCCCTGTGAGTATATCTATTAGCCCTAGTAGCCCTGTGAGTATATCTATTAGCCCTAGTAGCCTTGTGAGTATATCTATTAGCCCTAGTAGCCCTGTGAGTATATCTATTAGCCCTAGTAGCCCTGTGAGTATATCTATTAGCCCTAGTAGCCCTGTGAGTATATCTATTAGCCCTAGTAGCCCTGTGAGTATATCTATTAGCCCTAGTAGCCCTGTGAGTATATCTATTAGCCCTAGTAGCCCTGTGAGTATATCTATTAGCCCTAGTAGCCCTGTGAGTATATCTATTAGCCCTAGTAGCCCTGTGAGTATATCTATTAGCCCTAGTAGCCCTGTGAGTATATCTATTAGCCCTAGTAGCCCTGTGAGTATATCTATTAGCCCTAGTAGCCCTGTGAGTATATCTATTAGCCCTAGTAGCCCTAGTAGCCCTGTGAGTATATCTATTAGCCCTAGTAGCCCTGTGAGTATATCTATTAGCCCTAGTAGCCCTGTGAGTATATCTATTAGCCCTAGTAGCCCTGTGAGTATATCTATTAGCCCTAGTAGCCCTGTGAGTATATCTATTAGCCCTAGTAGCCCTGTGAGTATATCTATTAGCCCTAGTAGCCCTGTGAGTATATCTATTAGCCCTAGTAGCCCTGTGAGTATATCTATTAGCCCTAGTAGCCCTGTGAGTATATCTATTAGCCCTAGTAGCCCTGTGAGTATATCTATTAGCCCTAGTAGCCCTGTGAGTATATCTATTAGCCCTAGTAGCCTTGTGAGTATATCTATTAGCCCTAGTAGCCCTGTGAGTATATCTATTAGCCCTAGTCGCCCTGTGAGTATATCTATTAGCCCTGTCGAGCCCTGTCAGTATATTTCCCTCACCAAAGGTGGACGGAGGTTATGTTTTCACCCCTGTTTGTTTGTCTGTCTGTCTGCAAGCGGGATATCTCAAAAGGTTGTGCACAGATTCTGACGCAATTTGGTGGACAGGTTGGGTGTGTAAAAAGGCCAAATTGATTTGATTGTGGTGAAGATCCGGATCCGTATCCAAGAATTTTTCAGTGATTCTTCACCATTGAGTCATAGGGCCGAAAACACGATATCTCAAACCGTTAGGACTTATCAGAAGAAACTTGCTGGACAGTTTGGGTGAAAGACAAGGATGATTTTATTCAATTTTGGTGAAGGTTCGAATCCGGATCCGGACATGAGTTTCCAAATTTTTAAAGTGATTCTTCACCATTGAGAGACAGCGCCAAAAAGGACAAGTAGCATGATGTTTCAAAAACTTGTTGACGATTTATGACAAAACTTGATGGATGAGTTGGTAGGTGACAAGAACAAGCCAATTAGGTTTTTGTTAATGTCCGGATTCAGATCCGGCATTTCAGTGGGATACAAAATGTAAACTGTTCAGCCTGGTGGACATATACACTCCACCGAGTGCTGTTCTACTTCAAGAATGTTTTCTGTTTCCTGCCAAAAGAAATATTTTAAGCAATGTTTTTGTCTGTTTCTCAATGGTTTCCAAAGATTTGAGCATCACATTGCTTTGTAGTGATTAACCACTGTGATTAATGAACTGACTTTACAGTGATTAATTCACTGAATACCATGTGAAAACCTTACAAGATACTGATTAACACGAATTGTATTTTCTTTTGAGAAGTGGAATTCATTTCAAAAGTTATTCATTATTACTATTTAAATTCTGACCAAGCACATCTCTACAACTTTTTTAATTGCTCCAACTGTTACCACCTTCTTGTGCGGTCCATTGTGGAAAACATATATATATATATATATATATATATATATATATATATATATATATATATATATATATATATATATATATATATATATATATATATATTTCTTGGGCCCAAGTCTTTCACATACCTGCTGCTGTTCCACTCAAGGTGTCAGGCAGTTGGAGTGTGATCAGCGTGCTGTCCATAACTCACCTACTCTTCGCGAAAAATAAAGTTGGATTGTTAACATTTACAAACAACCAGTGCTGGCAGACGCGTCCTCCGGCTTAATGACCCCCCCCCCCCATGGACAGGGCGCACACTGATGGATCATCCTGCACCATGGCGGCAGTGTAAACAATCGGGTCAACAGTCAAATCCAGCCTACATTGCTCAAATACAATCGCACATACTTAAAAACAATCCTGCCAGAACGTACAGACACGCTGCACGTATGATAAGTCATTGCACACAAATGAATGCTCAATAACTGACGTGGACAAAACTTATTTTCCTAAGTTCACACTGAGATAAAAATGGCAGAATCTTTGACCCTTCTCGACCAAACTCTATGCCATAGTATTTGTATTTATATGACAGCTTGAACTGCAGTTTAGCATCCAAGAAGAGCCAGACTAATTGGGAAACATCCCAATATTCCAACAAAGGCATTTAAGACTTTTCCTGTCATACAGCATTTCAAGTAAGTGATGTAAAGAAATTCAGTAAGCACCAAAACCGTCAATTTTGATCATTTTAGTGAGATAATGATTACTTTGTTTGAATAGTGAAATCCATGCCGTGTACACAGAATAGTGTGCAATGCAGAAACACATTACCTACCCCATGAAACAATTCTGAAACTTAAGAAGCTGCTGTATAGCTATTCAATTGTAAAAACATTCTTACACAAACTTATTATGTGAAACTTGCGAGTTGTGACAACGAAAATATTTGTTAAATGATCCAAATACATGGAAATCGCTAGGAATGAGATCAAAATTGCCTGGACAAAGTAACAATGATAACATCTTATGATAGATTTCCCACGAGTGGAATTGTATCAAATGAGTCTTTGTTTTGTCAAGTGTAAAAGTAAATTTGCAGATATGGAACAGTGAGTAGACAAACAATAAATTCCTCTTGTTGAAATCTATATTTTCAAAAATGTTTACAGTAAAGCTTTAAAACTATGCAGAGATCGAGCATTAATGGCTAGCATAAAATGGCTGAGAGTATGTGCACATTCGCCTTTGAGCTGTCGAGTCTGAGTTCGAACGTCGACTCAGCTATAAACTGCCATCCTGGTGTTTTACGTGCAGGGTGAGGCATCAATGTGTGCGCCGTCCATCGGAAGGACATTAATCCAGATAATCCACCTGCTAGTGTTGGTTGTTGATGGATGTTGAAGATCCCACAGTGTCTTTTGCAAAGATTAGGTGAGTTATTGCCAAACTGGCCCAATTCCAAATTCTTGCTATCTTCAGTCAAACGTCACTCTTGACTATCCTGTTTGGGAAATATTTGAGCCAAACACCTTTCCTGGCTGACCCCCCAAGAATGTAGGAATGATGCCGGCCGATAAAGTAGTCGTAGCAGTAGTAGAGGTGTATTTTATTATAATGTTGACCTTTAACAGGAAGCTCAAATTTTTTGGGGTGTATAGACAAATATTTTCCCATGGGATTGAATGAAATGCATGCTAGGTTCCAAATGATGTTTCACAGCAGCACTGATAATTGCAATCCAAAGCCATAAAATCAGTAAATGCAAACAAGAGCCATAGAAAAAGATTGAAGGTCGAGCAAAAGGAGGGAGAAGAAAGAGTTGAGCAATGAAGGGAGATGAAGAAGGGCAGATAAGTTTACTTTGAAAAGATTCCTTGCCAAAACTTTGAGAACAAATCCAATTTCAGTCTTAGATTCTAATTTTTGTTGATAGACCAGCAAAACATGGATGAACAAAAAGTCCAAAAGCCAGTCGTGTTTAGATGCATCCAACTGATAAGTCTGACGTTCATAGCTTGGATGTACTAAATATCATTCCGTTTCACTCCATGAAAATTGACAAGATATTCAAACAACGTTTTTTAAACACAGAATACCAGTAACTTGGGTTCAGGATATTAAAAAAAGAACATTAATTTCAAAGTTATTCCCTATTAGTGGGAAATTACTTTCATAGGATGTCACATATACTGTAACTACTGAGGGTGATAGCCAGCACTGCAACAACTACTGAGGGGTGATGCTCCTCTCAGTGCCAGGCAAGGTCTTTGCTCGGATAATTATTGATAGTGTCCACCACTATTTGCTTGAGCAGCAGCGCCCAGAGCAGTTAGGCTTTCCACCAAAGAGGTCAACAATTGACCGTATCCTTGCTCTTCGGGTCCTCACCGAACACAGACAAGAGTCTGGGAAGTGGCTGCTTGCAGCCTTTGTTGATCTCTGCAAACCGTTAGATTCATTAAATCAGGATGCCCTCTGGAGGATTCTTGGTCTTTGGGGGGTGCCACCAAAACTGATCAATCTGATGTCTGAACTATACTCTGGTACTGAGAGTGCTGTGAGATGTGGTGATACCATCTCTGACTTATTTCCAGTTGTTACTGGAGTTCATTTGGGGTGTGTCCTGGCCCACACACTTTTCAGCACTTCTCTGGACTGGATTATGGGGAGGATGTTGGAGAGATCAAGCTGCAGTGCATCATTTAGGAATGTCAAGATCTCTGACCTTGATTTTGCAGATGATGCAATCATCTTTGTGGACTCCGGATATTCTTTTGGGGGTTCAGGAGGTGCTGAATGAGCAGTCGGAACCGCTGGGATTACGGGTTTCCTGGGTCAAAACTGTTTGTGGTGAAGATGTTGAGGTCACGGAGAGATTCACTTACCTTGGCAGTGATATTCATGTCTCTGCTGGCTGTGAGCCAGGGGTCAATAGATGTCTGAGTTGGGCCTGTGGAGTCAGGGATTCACTGGATTATGGAGTGTGGCACTGTCGGTACCTGCGCAGGAGGATAAAAGTCCAAGTCTTCAGGTCCTTTGTGCTTCCAGCCTTGCTCTACAGATGTGAGACTTGGACTCTGAAAAGGGATCTGAGATGGAGACTTCATTCCTTTGGTACCAGGTCTCTTTGGAGAAGCCTTGGCTATCGCTGGTCAGACTTTGTGTCCTCCGAGCGGTTGCTGAGAGACTCAAATGATATTTGTTACATGCATAGTCCGTGAGCATCAGCTGTGGCTGTATGGACATGTGGCTCATTTTCCTGACGCTGATCATGCTCACCAGATTCTCTGAGCGAGGGTGCCTCGTGAGTGGAGGGGGCCAATGGGCTGACCACGTGCCTCGTGGTTGCAGCAGGTTGATCAGAATCTCAAGGAGATGGGAATGGCCAGTCGGAGGCCCCTGGAGTACCGGTGGAAAGTGGATGCAGCAATGCGCTGTTCCAGTGCATGCTCTCATACCTGACCTGATCAAAGCAGAACAATTCACACAGAAAAAGTATCAAGTGTTACTTTTAGAGATGTATCACACAGTATTAGACATCTGAATGCAGGACTGTAGTACACACAGGAAATGTTCTCTTTTTAAGTTTGGCATGACGAAGTGTGCCTGTGAATGTTCACTATTTCACAAACTATAGATGTACATGCACAGCGCGCTACAAACACATTTTACCATTTTGGAAGTTAAAGAGGTTATCAATGTCAAAATTAAGTCTTTCTTTAGCCCTGCACTGAAGCCAAATAGACTTATAATCTTCCTCCTGTTGTGTGGTCAATGTATCAAAGCAGAAAGCAGTTCTGAACGCATTACTGTAGTACACACAGAGTTAAGTCTAGTCTGGCACAATGACGACAGAATGAATGTTTACTACATGTGTATTTTACAAAGTATTTTTCTGCTATTTAAAGTGTAGATCTATGATTTATTTTAAATGTAGCATATTCCAGTGAAGAATAGATAAGGAAAGAGTCGGCTCTATCCTGTGGCAAACGGGACGGGAGCAGGGACCCATGGAAATTCCACGTACAGTGTTGTAAAAATGTGACTTCAGGACCTCAACTCTCTCCTCCTCCTCTCTCTCTCTCTCTCTCTCTCTCTCTCTCTCTCTCTCTCTCTCTCTCTCTCTCTGTCTCTCTCTCTCTCTCCCTCTCTCTCTCTCTCTCTCTCTCTCTCTCTCTCTCTCTCTCTCTCTCTCTCCTCTCTCCTCTCTCCTCTCTCCTCTCTCCTCTCTCCTCTCTCCTCTCTCCTCTCTCCTCTCTCCTCTCACCTCTCTCCTCTCTCCTCTCTCCTCTCTCCTCTCTCCTCTCTCCTCTCTCCTCTCTCCTCTCTCCTCTCTCCTCTCTCCTCTCTCCTCTCTCCTCTCTCCTCTCTCCTCTCTCCTCTCTCCTCTCTCCTCTCTCCTCTCTCCTCTCTCTCCTCTCTCCTCTCTCCTCTCTCCTCTCTCCTCTCTCCTCTCTCCTCTCTCCTCTCTCCTCTCTCCTCTCTCCTCTCCCCTCTCCCCTCTCCCCTCTCTCTCTCTCTCTCTCCCTCTCTCTCTCTCCCTCTCTCTCTCTCCCCTCTCTCTCTCTCCCTCTCTCTCTCTCCCCTCTCTCTCTCTCCCTCTCTCTCTCTCCCTCTCTCTCTCTCCCTCTCTCTCTCTCTCCCCTCTCTCTCTCTCCCTCTCTCTCTCTCCCCTCTCTCTCTCTCCCTCTCTCTCTCTCCCTCTCTCTCTCCCTCTCTCTCTCTATCCCCTCTCTCTCTCTCCCCTCTCTCTCTCCCTCTCTCTCTCTCCCTCTCTCTCTCTCCCTCTCTCTCTCTCCCCTCTCTCTCTCTCCTCTCTCTCTCTCTCTCTCTCTCTCTCCCCTCTCTCTCTCTCCCTCTCTCTCTCTCTCTCTCTCTCTCTCCCCTCTCTCTCTCTCCCTCTCTCTCTCTCCTCTCTCTCTCTCTCTCTCTCTCTCCCTCTCTCTCTCTCCCCTCTCTCTCTCTCCCCTCTCTCTCTCTCCCCTCTCTCTCTCTCCCCCTCTCTCTCTCTCCCTCTCTCTCCCCCCACCCTCTCTCGTGCCATCTCATTCTCCCCTCCTCTCTCTCCTTTCCTCCACCTCTCTCACCCCTCCTCCCCATTTCTATCACTCTGTCCCCTGTCCCTCCCTTCCTTTTGTCCCCCCTCCCTCCTCCTTAATTTATCCCACCCCATCCCCTCACTCTGTCCCCCTTCCTCCCCTTACTCTGTCTCCCATACCCCCTCCCCTTACTCTGTCCCCCCATACCGCCTCCCCTTACTCTGTCCCCCCATACCCCTCCCCTTACTCTGTCCCCCCATACCTCCCACTCAAACTGACCCCCTACCTCCCACTCACTCTGTCCCTCCTCCCTCCCCTTACTCTGTTCCCCTCCCTCCCCTTACTCTGTTCCCCTCCCTCCCCTTACACTGTCCCCCTCCCTCCCCTTACTCTGTCCCCCCTACCTCCCACTCACTCTGTTCCCCCTGCCTCTCCTCATTCTGTCCCTCTCCTCTCCTCCCCCCACTCCACCATCTCCCCTCTCCCTTTTCTCCCCTCTGAATTGCGCCTGACCCTGACCTGAAATGGCTCCTAAAATGCGTTTTGATTTTTAAAACATCAATATCTTTATGATTTTCTTCCCCTTTTTTTTGCAACCGAGTCTTAAACCATCTCAGCCACGATGATAAATTAAATTAGATATCGAATGAGAGTTAAGATAAAGTCGTAAGAGAGTCATAAAGCATGTGCCTTACAAAAGAGGTCAATATGAAACCTCAGCCCTATATATGAATAGAAATATGGCGGTGGTGGTATAGAAATTGTGGGTGGAGTGTGGAGTCAGGCGAAATGTTCAACCAATGGGCGAACTCGTACACACGGCTCCTTTTCTAGTAGAGACTAATGTGAAAATTTTAATAACATTTAATAATCCTCTTTTGATTTTTGCCTCATTTAAAATTATGAAAACAAACACCTTTCCTGAAAGGAAATAAATCCTTTAATAAATACAACACATCACACACCACCTAGTAGCAGAGCACTCTCTGTTTATACGAGTGATTTTACCAATGTGAAACAACCTTGTAAATACATGTAAAAAATACAAAATAATTTGTAATGTTAACATTGTGAAACCAGCTTTGGTGGTATAATGGATGGGGTGTCTGCTTTGAGTCTGGGAGATGGTCAGTGGTTTAAATCCTGGCTGAGTTGTACCAAGGACTTTAAAATTGTATGTGCTGCTTCCTTGCTTGACACTCAGCATTTAAAAAGGATGGAGCATGGACAAACAACCAAAGGTTGGTAATAAGAGTGCAGGTATTGATGGACCTAATGGTGTCCTCCTGTGTCAAAGTGTCTTGTAAGGGAACTCATCTTATAACCTTTACATTCATGATTGTGCAGAAGAAGAATTGCACATGAAATCCACCAATAAATTATATTTTCTCCTAACACCTGTCTGCACTAGAGAACTATTTATCTATGGATACTGTACTTTTGTAGTTGTGAAACTGATTTGCTCAATGCAGTGTATTCAGGCAGGTCTTCCACAAGGTGACGTGAGGACAAAGTCGCTGTCAAGGCATATCCCAATACAATAACTTGTGGCAGAGTCTGGAATAGCCAACCATCGAAGTGTTAGGATAGCCATCACTGAATTACTGTTACCGATCATGATATGGAGAAAAAGAAAGTCGATTGTAAGATTGGTGCTGCACATCCTCAAAGAGGTGCAGAAATTGAACGAGTTTGCTCTATGCATCTTTGGAATTTTCATTGGAAAGGTGACACTTTGTTGGAACGCATCATATTGCTGGAGGCAAAACATGGTGCCACAACTGCAAACTAGAAGTGAAGTCTCATTGAGCAGAAATGAAAGGGCTTGCTCTTTCACTTTCCATAAAAGTCAAGCATCAAAAGGGAGCACTGAGGTGCTTCACATGATCTTTTGCGATCATGTTGGAATTTCGCTAAACTGGACAATTACACAGGGTGTAATCGTGAATGGAGATTACTACCATATGATTGTGCATGATCATTTGAGTTGTGCATTGCAAAAATAACGTGCACAGCTATTCCGAACGACACCATCGTACTCCATGACAATGTTGCACCAACATGCAAAGTGCAATATCTGCATCCTGTTAGAGTCCTGAGAATGGAAAGTTTTGCTTCACCTACTAGTCCATAGGCCAGATTGACCCCCGTGCACCCCCCCCCCCCCAGGACAGTATGGGACCTGTTTTATTTTACTCCTTAGACCTTCCCATACGTGAAAAGTGGATGCCACCATCACAAAATTGGGATGGACTAACTGTATGACGTCACTTTCAAAATGGCCGCCAGCGAAATCACCGAAATTTCAATTTTGCGCATATCTCAGCTGCTATCATAGCTAAAGACAAAATCTTGGTGTCTACACCCATGTTTTTGAGGTCAAGGAATACAATGGTGTGCCTATAAAAATCCTTAGGTTATTGGATCATTTAAAATTCAATAAAGTGGACACAGAATCCAGCGGAAATCTCATTTTCGCGCAAATTTTCAAGTGAACTTGCTATACATGTTTCTGTTCATTGTTATGTTGTATTTATATTTCCAGTGTTGGGCCCATAGATAGTTTTAGTCATGTATGCCTGCCCTTTTGGTGATCAAATGTAGTTAGGTGTGAATAATAAATCTGACACATTACTCATTCAAGATGGCAATGCTGTGTTCCACACTATGACAGATATCCCAGGCAACTTTCAACTGATTTGCCATCAGATATTTGACAATATGCCCAAAACAGCCAACTTCATCTTTACTACAGATATGTATCAGGAGGGCTCCATCAAGAACATGGAATGACAGCAACGTGGGTCGGGTGAAAAGCTAATTATTGGAGGTCCACTAATGAATAAACCAGCAGATTGGAAGTGTTTCCTCATGAATGGCGAGAACAAGTCTCAGCTGGTGGATGTGATCAAGGATGTGTGGTCTTCAAATTCCTTTGCTCCTAAGCTTGTGCAGAGGAATGTTGTGTTCGTGGTGCAAGGCCACTGCTATGCGTTGAATAGTGATGATGGGCTAACAGTCACAAAGAGAGAGTTACCTGAGCTTTATTCAGCCCAAGAAGAAACAGACACCAGGATTGTTCTGTACTGTGCCTACGCCCAGGCACAAGGTTATGGCACAATATGTATCCAAAGCCCTGACAGTTATGTGTTCTTCATAATGCTACATTACACATCAACTTTTGAAATAACAATTATTTTTGACACTGGTTCAGGTAACAAGAGGAGACTCTTAAACATCTCTGATCTAGCCAGTCAATATGGTCAGAGAATGTGTACTGCACTGATGTCCCTCCATGCACTTACACACTGTGACACCACCAGTGCATACAAAGGGATTGGGAAAGTTCAACCCATCAAACATCTCCAGAAATCAGAAGCCTTCATAGATGCATTGTCCAAACTCGGAGACACATGGGAAGTTCCCACTACATTATTTGGAGAACTTGAACACTTCACCTGTGCCATTTATGGACGAGGGCGCTTCAAGTCTGTGGACACAGCTCGTAGAGCAATGTTGAGGGAGAAATCTGGAGGCACAGATGGTAATATCAACTTAAAGTGGAATATAGATATGAGTCAACTGCCACCTTGCCAGAAAGTGCTCCAAGAACATGTAAAACGTGCTAACTACCAGGTTGGTATCTGGAAAGTTGCAGATATGCCTCAACCAAGAGTGCCACGAGCAACAGATGGTCATGGATGGCTTCTTAGTGATGGTAACACTCAACCAATGTGGTTCCGAGGACCATTGATTCCCCCTGAGGTAGCGCTGGAAGATGACAAACTGCCCAGTGAGGATGATGATGATGACGATGATGATGCCACCTCATCCGATGACTCTGACCAAGATGGGGCATCTGACATGAACATGTCTGGTCGTGAGAGTGAAGAGGATTGAATACTGAAGAACAGTCATGATGTTGTGATGTGCTAGTACATGCATGTAAAATAATCCTTTGTGTGTGATGGCTGTTAATTTGTTTTACAATTAATTTATGTACCTCTAAAATTTGATTTATTTATTTCATGGTCTCTATGATGTGTAGTTTTTATTTTCAGGAGCTTGCATTCTATCTTCCCTGACAATCATTGTCAATGTTCTAATCAAGATAATTATTGTTATTATTTTACCTTTTTGTTTTGCTTTCAACAATGATATGATGAAGTAACATCAAGTTTTTTTTATTTGTTTATTGTTTTGCTTTCATTTGAAAAACAATAAAAGACCTTTCACATGTACAGGTGATTCTGTTTTATGTTGAATTCCATAACATATTGAATGCTACATAGACTCTTTCAGTGCAATACCGCAATTGTGTCAGTCATATAAAAGTCCATTGGATATGATAAACATGTGCATGAGATCCATACAAATCAAAAAAAGCTAATATCCCATGCACATGGTTAATCATAGACGTGAAAATTTGTTCGAAAATGAGATTTCCACTGGATTCCGTGTCCACTTTATTGAATTTTAAATGATCCAATAACCTAAGGATTTTATGGGCACACCATTGTATTCCTTGACCTCAAAAATATGGGTGTAGACACCAAGATTTTGTCTTTAGCTATGATAGCAGCTGAGATATGCGCAAAATTGAAATTTCGGTGATTTTGCTGGCGGCCATTTTGAAAGTGACGTCATACAGGTAGTCCATCGCAATTTCGTGATGGTGGCATCCACTTTTCATGAATGGGAAGGTTGAAGGAGTAAAATAAAACAGGTCTCATACTGTCCTGGGGGGGGGTACACGGGGGGGGGTCAATCTGGCCCATGGACTATACCATATTCCCTAGAATTGATAGTTTATGCAACTTCCACTTATTCCCCAAAATGAAAAAGGAGCAAGACCGAAGAAATTTCCAATCAATTCCAAATGCGTTAAGAAAACTTTGGAAGGAAGATTATGGTCCAAGTGTTGGTTGATCATGAGAGAAGATGCCTTGAAGAGGATGTGGATTACGCATAACAATGTTCTCGGAATAAAGTTTTGTGTATGTGTGTGTTTTGTCGAAGCCCTATTTTTACATATTTGCAAAATATATATATATGTATATTCTGTTGGTTAACAGCTGCTATAAGCACATACTTTTACAAATACAGTAAGTCCTCGCTTAACATTGTCCCAGTTAACATTGTTTCGTTATTAAGTCGCTGATATATGAGAGACCATACTCATTTAAAGTCATTCACCGTTCTATTATGAAACCGTTTTATCTCTGATCTAGCACCAAACTCATGGTTTTAATGAAGCAACAGCTTAAATCATACCGTAAATACTGGTGTATAAGCACACCCAGAGTACATGCAGTAATAGGCCTTATATACACCGAGTTGTGCATCGATAACATCGGTGGTTGTGTCACCCTCTCCGATCTCAGGTGTTTGACAAGTACGGTAGTGATCCACCTGACGAGCTGTCACCTGTTTATATGTTAAACTGATGGAAATATCCTCAAGTACATTGATAACATCAGTGGGTCCTGGGCTGAGGTTGATCAGGTGTGCATGAACGGTGTGTGGAGGAAGTTGTGGCCTTGACATGTCATTGACTTGAAAGGATTTGAATATGTTGTCCTCGGCTTGGCCACTAAGCGGGTTTTGATGAGGTGGAAGAAGCCGACGTTACACAACTTCTGCAATCACACAGAGAAGAGCTAACCAATGAAGATCTGAAGCAACTAGAGATGATGATATCCAATTGATTTGTTTAAAAAAAAAATTAAACTTATACTCCATATGTAAATAGTGATACATTTTTCCCTGGAACCAAACCCCCTTTATTTACATCAATTCTTATGGGGAAATTGGATTCATTCAAAGTCGTTTCAGTTAAAGTCACACTTTTCAAGAACGTAACTATAACATTAATCAAGGACTGACTATCCATCATTTTTTTTTAATTTGTGACGTAATGTTGAAGTAGCAATATGTATCATAAGCCATATAAACCAGTTTTCTCCATCAAAATCCATCAACCTCTTGAATCCCGATGTGGAAGATTTTGATTATCCCATGTCGAGCATCACATTTAAAAGAAATATTTATCCTTGGCAATTCTGAAAGTGCCAAGCCTTCAGAATAATCAGGTTCATTTGAGGATATGCACTCAATCTGATGACTTGTGAAGTTTTACGTGTATAGTTCTCCGAGAAAAACGTATAACAAAATATAGCATAATAACAATAATAATACTTGTAATAATAATAATGATAAAAAATTAAGAATACGAATAATCATAAATATTATCATAAAAACCCCAGCAAGAATAAGTGCCTTTCATTGATACATATTTGGAAGTCTAATGATAATCTATACTATAAAAGTGAATTTCGAAATTTATTACTCGCAAAAATCAAATATTTTTCAAGAATATTGGTTGGTTTAGTGTGTTATTCTGTCTGTCTGTCTGTCTCTTTATTTGTCTGTATGTTTATTGCCTGCAGGTCACGATTTTAAACCAATCTTCATGAAACTTCACCACATGATAGAGTTCATCATAAAGAAGAAGCCTATTGTTTTTGAGGTCAAAAAGTCAACATAGGCCAAAGGTCAACAACTTTGTCAAATTTCTAAAATCCTCAATTTTCATCCGATTGACGAGAAATTTGAACAGAATTTGCATATCAGGTTACTGAATTCAACCACCAGTTATTTTTGAGGTCAAATTTGTTTTTATGGATTTTGCAAGTATCGTGCTCTGCATGACGTCTTTTTCTTATTTGTTTATTTGTATATTTATTTGCTTGTTTATATATGCTTCAAAAACTAAAAAACTGCTGAACCAAATCCAACCAAATTTTGCATGTTGCCTAAGCGTACCCCGTGTATGGTTTCTGTCTGGGTAGCATATCTGGGGGAGGGGATTCAAGTGGGGGGGGGAAGACCCCAATTCTCTCTATGTAAATGTGTCATATTGTCCCTGGTGGTCGCTGGTATTACAAATTATCTTCGTCTTATATATTGAAAGTTTAAACAATTTGACGGTGATGTTGACATCTCAGCGAGAAAACAGTTTTTCAAAATGTTTCATTTCACTCATTTTAAGCAGAGTTTAAAACCAAAGAAGCCAACACTGACTTTCACAGCAAAGCGGAAGGGATTTTTGCTCACGCCATATACAGATATAAGTCGCAGGGATGGTTATGAAGGCAATGTTTGCTATATCAATTTCAAAAGTAATTCAAAGGTCGGATATATGCCGATTAATGATGTGTTATTACTTTAAACAGCACATATGCAGATAAGTAATGTAACAAATCATTTTGACTGATGAAAAACCGATAAAGAAAGTTTAAAAAACTTAACAACATGCATTACAGTGATGATGAAATCTGAGTGAGAATAATTCAAAATGTTCCATTTCACTCAATATAAATGGAGGTTAAAACCAAAGCAAACAAAATGAGCTTCACCGTGAAGAGGAAGAGGATTTTTTTTTTATTGGCAGAAATAAACAGCAAGGATGGTTAATGAAGAGGGTCGCAGAATGGCTGAGAAGTATGCACACTTCTGTCATCTCTGTGATTCACATGCAGGTGAGGCATCAGTGTGTGTGCTTCATCTGTTGTAAATGCTAAGCATCAAGCAAGGAAGCAGTGTGTACCATTTAAAATGTCTTTGGGATGACTTGGCTGGGATTCACACCAACCTACCTGACTCAGAGCATACGTTCAGACTATTAGTTCACCGAAGCCTTGGGAACATTCATTTCTGCATTTTTAGGATGGCCGAGACCTAGAGGCTGGAGGTATGCATATTCACCTCTAAGCTCTCTAGCCTGGGTTTGAATCTCGACTCAGCTATAAACTGTCATCTCAGTATTTCATGGGCAGGGTGATTCAACAATGTGTGTGCCATCCCTCGGATAGACATTAAACTGGGAGGCCCATCTGTTGGCGTTAGTGGCAGTTAAATATCCCATGGTGTCCTTCACAAAGAGGAGGAAAGCTTTTTCCAGCACCCTGGCCAAATTACAAACTCCTGCCATAATCTTAGTTGAACCTCAGGCCTGGCCAGCCGGTTCATGAAAGACTTCAGCCAAACTTACCCCCTGGCCAACCCCACAGCAACGTGAGAATAATTGTGCCGTTAGGAAGAAGAAGAAGAAGAAGAAGCAGAAGAAGAAGTTGGCTGACGAAGGTGATGTCAGCTGACTTCCAAGCAGAACGAAGATGTTCTCGGACAAATGATAGGGTGAATAGAGCAGAATGTTTGTGAAGTACATGTTGTCTCTCGGTTCCATCTGTCAGTGAGGTCACAGGTAAACGTGCCGAGTGTCATATGATGTTTTTTCAAGTTATATATGCAGGTTGGTCATGCTTGTGAAACAAAAGACATAACTGATAAATACGAGGGGGCTCATCGTGAAATACACACTCCTCGGAAAAGCCCCAGGCCCATAGTTCTATGAAAGTAGCTTCATCGAAGGGGTTAATAATATACACTGGGTGGTTTGCCATTTCCTTTGACAGTAGTCAGGACAGGAATTTGCAGTCTGTACATGGTAATGGCATACGATGGCCTACCTCTTCATGGGGGTGCAGGTCGAATTGTAACTGAAGGTGGGGGTTAGGGGGGCTGGGGTATGAAGGATGACGCACAATTTGGTCATCAGGTGAAGTTGTTTGTGGGGGCCTGAGAGAGGACTCAAGCTTGCCATACTTGTGCACATAATATGTGTATGTATCTCGAAACGCTTAACCCTCCATTGCAGCCTCAATAATCTGAGTAGCTGAAGCCGTGAGCACGCTCACAAATACCACAACTTTAAACGTTTTATTGATTTGTCCATTCTGGTAAAATATATACATTGTTGTTGTTTCATTCATCGTATAACTTGCATGAAATGAACATGTTTGTGAGCCCCACAAGTCCTGAACCTCCTTCAAACCAACAAACAAATAAATAAATAACCTTTGTTTCGTGACTTGAAATTAATAAGAAATCGCATCCTCGGTCTGAATGTGTCTCATGTCTACTTGTCCACAGCTGGGGCGCTCCTGAGGTGAATCGGCAGACAGGATGCACCGCCATCGCCGGTGCGACCCCAACCCAACACCAGACCCCGACAGTGATGGTCACTTTCGAGGAGCCAAGAGAAGCCCCAGAAAGGAGATCATCAGCTGCCCTCCTTGCAGCTGGAGTCGTGCGAACGGGCGTCGTGGCTCGGAAAAGAAGACGAAGTGAGCGCCTGCAAGATGGTCCCTCAGGCCCCTCAGCTAAAGAGAACCTGTCCTCGTCAAGCTCATTGTCCACTTCGTATCCATCCATGGCCATCGTGTCATCCAGCGAACATGGGTCACAGCCGATGATCCCCGATACCACACCACTGGTAAGTTTTAAAATCTCACCCAAAAGCCTTTTCAAGGACATTTTCTACATTACTAATGTGTGAAGGATGAATAGGAATTCACTTTCATTTTGTTTTTGATGTGATGCCTTTGAGGTGGATAGGACATTGTGGACCCATTGATGGGTGGCCCTTGGCTACATTGTCCAGATTCAATGATACAATTGACTTTTTTTTAATTTTCTTTTTGGAGCCACCTGAAATCAGTCTTCTATACTATGACACCACGAACGATTGAAGATGTGAAGAATGAAATCATAAACTAATGTGCTAAAATCGATGTCAATGTCAACAAACGTTCAAAAAAAACCTTCATAGAATAATTGATATACAGTATGTGTATGCATGTCAAGGGGCTCGCAATTTGAACAATTATTATAATTAAATTATAAAATAAATATCCCTGTGATTCTGGACTTTTGAAACACCCTGCAATGAAAAAAATCAAGTTTATAAAAAATTGTACAATTGAAGAACTCCCCCCCCCCACCCAAGTACAATTTCATTTTGGACGAAAAAGGAACCAAGTTATGAAGGAAAACTGAATGCTACATAGGTGCTGTGAGCACTATTTTTACCAACAGTAAGTACACACACACACACATCGTACCTCCTGGCTGTAAAGGTGAGCATCAGCTGCGGGTTTTGTCTCTCACAGTAAAACTGCATAATCCGCAAAGAACAACCATCCGTCTGCCACCGAGACAATTGTTCCCGCAAATACAAACCGATCAACCAGAAGGCATGCGATGTAATCGACGGGTAAATCCAAAGGTGTGGAGTGTGACGAGCACTCTCCCGATCTCCATTGGTATGGATCCGTTTGACGTTTAACTGATGTTGACCATGTAATCTTTGTCTGTTTGATAGTCACCGGGCTAAGGCCTCTGGATTGGAAGTGACGCTTTAGTGTAGGACTATGTCCAGTGGAGATCAGGGGAGTGCTCGTCACACTCCACATGTTTTTGATGTGGATATATATATATATATATATATATATATATATATATATATATATATATATATATATATATATATATATATAGTTTGTTTGTTATGATAAGATGGTTCACCTACCAGAGAACGGTTCAGTTGTCTAGTCTTCGTTTGAGTCCCGACCTGACTCGAAGCTGCCGGATTGGTTTATCACAGTTAGGGTAGTTGTATCACAAAGTGCACCATCCCTCAGATGGATGTTCAGCCAGGTTCCATCTACTAGCATTAATTGGTGGGCGTTAACAATCCCACAGTGGGTATCCTGAAGAGTTGGTGAATTATTACTGGAACCCATGAACGAATTAAAGAGAATGATGCTGTCTTGAGAAACAAGAGTCTATAAGTGGCAAATTTGATTGGTTGTGATGAAATAAAATGTCGTAATATTTTGTCCAAGTACTGCTCAACAGAAGGGTTTTGAAAGTGCCAAGCAGGTGATTTATGTTCCACATTGTTCAAGAATATTCAGTAATTCAATTGAAATAAAATAAAGATTTTACAGGTCGTAGAAAAAACAAAATTCCAGAAGTTTACCAATGCTGATGCAGCTTTTATACACCACCTTATTTTAAAACATGTTATGTTAGTTATTCGTGCCTGTTGTTTGTGTCCTTTATGATGTCCTACACCGCTGAGGTTGTTTGCATTGATCAAATACTCCCGAAGAGTACTTGACTGAATCAGGAATTGATTTTGTAATAAATTTTTTCGTTGCCCGATTTGAACGAAACTTGATACTGCACACCGCAGGTGTGTTCACCTGCGGTGTGTAGGTGACTACGGTGGCCCTAAAATTATTGCGCTATCCTGTACCGTTTTGGCTGCATTTCGGCAACATACATATATATATATATATATATATATATATATATATATATATATATATATATATATATATATATATATATATATATATATACATACATACAAGATGAGAGTTTTAGTAATATATAGATAGGCGAAGCCGACAAATGAACAAAACACGGTGGGTTGGGGGTTATAAAGGTTCTTCTTCTTTATTTTTGTCAGACGGACGGATGGAGGGACATACCAAATTTTGATGCAGCTTCACAGCTTAAAAAATTGTCTCACTCCTCTCTGCGCATCATTGCGTGATCGGGACAAATTCAAAGCCAAAGTACAGTACTGCTAAACTGCAGATTTGTTTTCCGATCCATGTTCAAACTATAACATTCAATTGAAACTAAATTGTTCCTCAATCATAAACTGATACTTACAGACCAGAAGGCATGCGATGACAGACAGACAGACAGAAATGAACCAATTGCTTAATCCTGCTTTTCACTTCACGTGCATGGGTATTATGTATTCAATATTCATGCTACCTTGAGTCGAACATCAGGCCAGGCCAACCGGTTCGTGGAAGACTTGGGCCATATATGTCCCTGGTAATTGGGAGTGGGAGCAATTGTGGCCCTGGGTGGGAGCAATTGTGGCCATTACAGTAGTATTAGATGTATATTTGCTTTTCAATGACTTTTTTGAAAGTGAAATAAGAATATCTCAAAGGTGGAACCTTTATTTGGGGTAAATCACTGAAGAGTTAAATTTGTGTTCTTCTTCAAAATCGCTTTATATGGTGTGAACCAAACTGGTACTGAGCTGTTGCTCTGCTCTGTCCACAACACTCCTCGACGACAGACTATCACAAATCATCTCTCTCCACTCTCCATCCACCTTCATGTTTTGGACATTCCTCTTCACACAATCTTCCCATCTCAACCAGTCTACTCCTGTTTTTACTGCGTCACTCTTTCAACACATCTGGGGTGTGTTGAGTTACGGTACCAAGCAGCTCGCTAGTGCTGGCCAAGCTAGCCATTCCTTATCAATTTCAAATGGAGTGCTTGCATGAGTACATACGCTACTTGGTGAGCACTCTCCAAGAAACTTGGTAATTGAACACACCCCTGCTCTCTTTGGAAGTCCATCTCCCTCCATCAGCACCAGGTACCCTGCCCACTTCAGCTGACTTCTTACCAATCTTCCCTTTAAGTTCATCTGCACACCCATCTCATCCCTCTGCTCATCCATCCTCCTTCTATCCACTCTCTTCACTCCCACAATCCTTCTGACCCAGTTGTTCTCACAGATCTGCAACCTCTGTTGTTGCTGCTCTGTCTGTGCTACCATCTCCAGATCACCAAGGTATGCTGGAATTACACCCAACCTCAAGACTTTCCCTTTCAACTTCCTCTATCTTCCTGTCTGTTATCAAACACTTCACTTTCCTACATGCATTCACACCCACATTGTATCCTTCTCCATACCTCTGTCTCCATACTACCATCGCGGACACCATTTCACCTTTGTTCACGAATCACTTTCCTTTCCTTATCTCCTTTCCCTCAAACCTGATGTTGAGTTTCTCTCTCTCTCTCTCTCTCTCTCTCTCTCTCTCTCTCTCTCTCTCTCTCTCTCTCTTTCTCTCTCTCTCTCTCTCTCTCTCTCTCTCTCTCTGCTATCTGACCCACATCACCTCCATCTTCTCCAGGCTCATCTTCAGTCCATACTTCTCAAATGCCTCCTTCCATGCCTCCAGCGCTTCTTGAATCTCTGCTCTCTATCCACGACTATTGCCAGATTGTCTTCATACAGTAGCTTCCTGAGGATGCCTTTCATGCTGACATTCCTGGTGACCGTTTCTATCACCATAATGAACATTGATGTGCTGAGTGCGCTTCCTAGCCTCAAACCAATGTTATTGCACAACACCTCTGACATTCTGAGCCCATCCAAAACTCTTCCCTTTGTTCCTTCGTACACACCTTCCACCATGATAACTTTTCCTTACAGCACTCCCATCCATCTCAGCATCACCATCACCATATCTCTTGGGACTGTGTCATAAGCCTTCCCAAGATCCACAAATCCTAGTGCCATTCCTCCTTGCATCTCCACCCTCTTCTCAACCAACTTGCTCATTGGAAACATCCCATCTGTTGCCCATGAACCACTGATGTTCTTTGCCTATCTTCTGCTCAACACTTTTCCATATCCTCCCATTCGGAATCCTCTCTATGAGCTTCATCACGTGACTGAGAAGCGGGATGCTTCAGTACTTCCCCAGATCTTGTACATCTCCTTTCCTTTTCAGTCGGTAAAAATTATACAACGGTAGTTGATAGTGTGTGGATTGAGTCAAT
Source organism: Eptatretus burgeri (assembly GCF_056783735.1). Lineage (NCBI taxonomy): Eukaryota > Metazoa > Chordata > Myxini > Myxiniformes > Myxinidae > Eptatretus > Eptatretus burgeri. The sequence continues at coordinate 58,784,926 of NC_140970.1, read as the reverse complement.
TCTGATGGAGATATTAAATAAGATTTATATGATGGAATGTTTAATTTATGCACATGTTATAGAAAGCTTAATGGCATCTATTTATCTACTAACTGTAGATTTGATCGGTTTTCAAATGCAAATTCAATGTGTTTGTTGAATCATCAAGAATAGAAGATAAATGAACGACCAACCTCTGAAAATAACGGTTCTCCAAGTTCCTCCTTGCCAGGGCCTGTTCAGCAGGGGGCAGAAAAGTCAAAAAACATTCACATTCCTGATAAATAACTAGATTATCATCAGTGAAAGCTGACAACTGAAATATGGGTGAGTGCTTTTCTATTTCATTACCTTCACCGCCAAAGGTGGATGGAGGTTATGTTTTCACCCATGTCTGTCTGTTTTTCTGTGAGCAAGATATCACAAAAAGTTGTGCATGGGTTCAGCCAAAGTTTAGTGGACAGGTTGGGTGTGTGACAAGGATGAATTGATTCGATTTTGGTGAAGATCCAGATCCGGACATGAGAATTTTTTTAAAGCGATTCTTCACCAATGAGTGATAAGAAATAGGCAAATATTGTGCTATATATTGGAAAAACAATATATAGCACAATATCTCAAAAAGTTATGGACGGATTCAGACAAAACTTAGTGGGCAGGTTGAGAGTGCCATGAGGAAGAAGTGATTCAATTTTGGTGAAGATACAAATCCGGATACGAGAATTTTTGAAGTGATTCTTCACCATTGAGAGATGGGGCTAAAAATGAAATATAGTTTGGTATTTAACCTCCGCCATCGAAGATGGACAGAGGTTACTGTTTTCACCCCTCTCTGTTTGTTTGTTTGTTTGTTTGTGAACAGTATTACGGAAAAAACTCCTGGACGGATTTCGACGAAACTCGGTGGGGGGATTTGGTATGGTCCAAGGGTCATGCCATTAGATTTTGGACTTGGTCCAAAGTCCAATATGGCCGCTATGGTGGCCATTTTGAAAAAATATTTGAATTTTTGTTTTTGCATTTATACATGTTTTAAGTGATTTCCAACCAAAAATAAATAAATTTGTTAGAGAAAAAAAACAACAAATTTTGCAACTTTTTTTTCAAAAAAAAAATTAGATTTTATTTTTTTGGCATGTCTACATGCGCGTCGATCTAGTTTAGTTTATTCAATCGTGGTTCAGTAGAGTCTGATCCGTTTTGACCTACAATGAATAGGATATCAGGTTCACTTAAGTGACCCAGTAGTATTGGCGGCGGAGGTTTTGCACTCTACCGAGTGCTCCCCCTCTAGTTCAAAATGTTATTGACGAGTTATGACAAAATTAGGTGGATTAGTTGGTAAGGTGACAAGAACAAGCTGATCCGAATTTCGTTCAAGTCCAAATCCAGATGCGGCCAATCATTGGAATACAAAACGTAAACTGTTCAGCCTGGTGGAGGTATGTGCTGTCCCGAATTCCGTTCTGCTTCATTATGTAATCATCTTTCAAGGACTGAGATTTAACTAAAGTTTTTTTTTTTAAGACCACAAGGAAAAACTATAACTGCACTCAGTCGAGCGAGTACATCCACCAGGCAGAATAATTTACATTTTATATCCCATTGATAGGCCGGATCTGTAACCGTACCTGAACCAAAATCGAATTGCTTGTTCTTGTCACCGACCAAACTCATCCACCTAGTTTTGTCATAATCCGTCCTCAACATCTTTAAATATCATACTATACTGTATATTGTCTTTCACCCTGTCTCTCAAAGGTGAGGAATCACTTCAATAATTCCCGTCTCCGGATCTTCACCAAAACCAAATCAATTCTTCCTTGTCGCACATCCAACCTGTTCACCAAGTTTTATCCGAATCCGTCCATAAGTTTTTGAGATGTCGTGCGTTTTATTGTTTTTTGCCCTATCTCTCAATGGTGAAGAATTACTGAAAAAAATCTCGGATCCGGATCCAGATATTCACCAAAGTTCAATCAATTTGCCCTTGTCACACACCCAACCTGTGCACCAAATTTTGTCCGAATCCATTCATAACTCTTTGAGATATCCTGCTCACAGACATACAGACAGATAGATAGACAGACAGACTAACAGGGGTGAAAACATAACCTCTGTCCTCCTTCGGTGGCAGAGGTAAAAAAAAAAAAAAACACATCGTTACAGCTCTTAGATGACTTAGTCCATTGATCTTGACAATGCATTCTGGGATCCTTTTCATATTGATATTCCATGGACTAGATTTATATTCCAAGAGGTAGGCACATTTGCCTCAAAGCTGTCTCGCCTGGGTTTGAATCCCGACAAAGCTATAAACTGTCATTCCAGTGTTTCACAGGCAGGACGAGGCATCAATGTGTGGACATTAAACTGGGTGTCCCATCTGCAAACATTAGTTGGTGGATGTTAAAAATCGCAGTGTTTCTCGAAGAGTAGGTGAGCTATCACCAGCACCCGAAACAAATTGCACATTCCTTCCCTAACCTACAGGGGGCACTGCATCAGCAGCACAGCCAGCACTCCCAGCAATGATGCAACCAGTAGCCGCAGGCTGCTTACAAAAGGAATGAATTAAGAACTTAAAGGGTCCATTGATCTGTGAGGCAACAACTCTGCAACACCATTGGTCACACCGCACCGATCAGCTTGTCTCAGTGTCAGTTTGGTGTTTAACATATATATATATATATATATATATATATATATATATATATATATATATATATATATATATATATATATATATATATATATATATATATATATATATATATATATATATATATATATAACATAGAACAACTTTTGAAAATGTCAACAGTTGTGGAAATATGTAAAATGCCATTATAATGTAGTGATATATTCTTCTTTAGTAATCCCTGAAAACACACCTTTGCTTTGAAAAATCAAATTATGTAATCAAGTGAAATTGAAAACTCAAACGTGTAAATGATGCAATAGTCAAAAGAATTGCGCATAAAAGGAATAGAGGAGGTTCTCACAGCAGCTGCCTGGGAAGAATGTACGGGTGTGGGATGGAAAGCAGGATCGGTGGCTCCATGCTATACACAATGAGTACTTTTTAGCACAGGGGCATTGAATTTGGGTCGGTCTAAGTTGTGAATCAGACCTGTTCACATGAGCCAGGCCTGACTTCAGCCCTGTGGAATTTGGCTGCCTCAAAGGGCCGTTCCCCAGGCGTTGAACACATTGGGCTGTGTTTTGGGCGACACCGAGAGCCCCATCAAGCATCATTTGCTTTGGGTGCTTTTGGAGTCCCCTACACAGTGTATTTACATCTCTCTTGACGTGCTCACATTTGGCTGTGCCACTGCTTGGGTTTTCAGAAAGTGGCACCAGGTTAAAATTCCAACAAAAATTGGCCTCGATACTTGACTTTCTTTGATTTGTATAATTTGATGATACAATAAGGTTCTCTTCTCGGTTCAAATTTTGTATGCAGCCTGTGGCTGCTGGTTGCATCATTGCTGGGAGTGCTGGCTGTGCTGCTGATGCAGTGCCCCATGGAGGTTGTAGCAGGAATTAATCATTTGTTCAGGGTGCCGGTGATAGCTCGATGACTTTTTGTGAAGGACACCGTGGGATCTTTAACGTCGACCAACGATTGCTGGCAGACGGGTCGGAAGTTGTTCATCCGTGGGACGGCTCCCCTTGTCTGCGAGATGCCGGGATGACAGTTCATCATTGGGTCGATATTCAAACCTGGGCTAGACGGCTCAGAGGTGAGTGTGTATACCTCTGGGTCATCCTTGAAAAGAAAGGTACTTTACTGACTGTCGAGCTTGATTGAGTTCTTCTTTTTCTCACCTTACATGTAGCCACAGATATATAATTTGCTTTCAATCAATATATGCTTTGCACTCACAAACTTCAACTTATCTTTACTGAGGGGCCACCCATTTGTTATGTATGATTGGAAGTGTGGGTGAATACTTGAGAAAATCTGAAATGAGAAATGAAAGACAATGGTGGAAGGATGGGAGAGAAAGCAATATTTGGGATTGGAGAAGAGATGTGAGACAAGGTAAAGGAGGGTTGGAAAGGGTAGGAGTAAGGAGAGAAAAGGAAAAAGGGCATTCTGTATATATATATATATATATATATATATATATATATATATATATATATATATATATATATATATATATATATCACATTCACATAGGGATTAGAGTGGAAGGGGGTCAAAATTCAGTGATTTTTGCTTTCATTATCAGCAGTGTACATAAAAAGAAACAGAACAGAAGAAAAGGGAATGAAATTTTTTGACTTGTAAAAATCGACACTCATAAATGGCAAAAGCACCTTATATTTTGAACATAACATCATGATGAAGTCAGTACTCCATATACCTTTAACTTTAAGTCCACATGTAGACGTACTTAGGCAATGGGAAGCACAGGGTGCTAATGCAATGCTTCTTCACATCCTGTGTGCTGGGGAATGATTCATTTGAGTTTGCAGTCCAACAACAAATACTCGAGGGAAACGGCACAACCAGTGCCCACATAGGCAAGCAGGACAACAACGTTTCAAATGATTCTTGTTGTTGTTGTTGTTGTTGCCTGATACTCCTCGACAGAGCGAAGCGAGGGTGCCCACAAGTGATTACCTTTTATGTGGCTGAGAAGCACAACACCGACAGGTTGCCACTCTGTCTTACTTGTTCTCTATCTTTGCTCTTTTCTTCTTCAGGTTCTTTCTGATGACTGCAATGCAGTATTTGGTTTTCCATTTGATTGGAGCGCTTTAGGTTAGGAGAGGAATGAAGAATTCGGCCAATAATTTGACACACAGTGAGGTATCTTTGATTTACACCAACCAATGCCAGCAGATGGCACACCTGCTTCAACATCCCTTGAAAGGATGCCATCATCTTAAAACAACGGATAAGCTTTTCGAGTCGGGCCAGGAATTGAACCTCGATTAAAAAGCTGAAAGGTGAGTGTACACTACCTCTGAGATATCCTGACAGGACTACAATATAATCTGTGTGTGAATCGGGCAAAGGACTTTCACATGCCAACCATTGGTATAACATTCATTGATACCTAAACTAACTGTACGCAGGTGATTTGATTCATTATAAATATAAACCTGCACCCACAAAGGACCTGGAGGACAGATGCTAAAGAAACCAATCGACCTTGGAGCTAAATTGAACTACACAGATGGCGTTTTGTGTATTTTTGCATTCGGATGACTATCTTGTTTTTCTATAAGCAGCTGCAGAGAGTGCCATGGGCCTTTTTATTTTCCCACGTGTGCGAAGTGAAAAGCAGGGCTAAGCGATTGGTTCACTTTGTCTGTCTATCTACAGATGTCAGTCGATGATCGAGGAACTACTTAATTTCAATTTAATGTTATATTTGGAATAGTGGAGAACATGAATCGGAACATGAATCGGACACGAACCTGCAGTTTAGCATTACTTTGGCTCTGAATTTGACAAATTGTACGGAATCTTGTCCCGAGTGCGCATCACACAGAG